>NC_068399.1:6761044-7118544 GCF_023724105.1 Carassius gibelio | reverse complement strand
GTGAGTAACACGTGTCTTCTGGGAGATGTTTGAGGTGGTGGAGCGGAAATGTGAGTTTTGGGAATTCCTGGCAATTGTCTGTCATTGTTACAGATATGTAATAGCAAATGCGATTAATTGAGTCAGCTTCTTTTCAGGCAACAGCAGATATGAAAGAATTATACTTAACCTGCTGGTTCACTGTGCATTCTCCTTTCAATTTACAAGAACCAGCACTGTAAGCTGTGTCCTTTCATATCTGACAGCCTACATCAAACATAACCAGCCTGGGTGGAGGATGCACACTGAATCAGCATGGAAATTACTGTCTGTTCTTGTCTGCTTTAAAGGCTAAATATAGGATTATTTATTATGAGACATTTTGTTTTCATTTACCCATCCTCATTTTATTCAAAATCTGTATGAATTTCTTTTTTCTGTGAAACACAAAAGAAGATATTTTGAGAAATGTTTCAGTGTTTTTGTTTTTAGTCAATATGGAAGTTAATGGCAGCCAAAAATCTTTGTTTACAAACATTTCTCAAAATATCTTATATCCAGAAAAAAAGAAGTAAGCCTGTGCTTACTACTTGAACGGCTGTGTGAGTCAGTGTATTTATTTGACTTTTTCTTCTCCTTCTTCTTCTTTTTCTTCTTCTGCTGCTCCTCTTCTGAGGATGATGAGGAGCTGAAGTCTGAGGATAAAGAGGAGGGGGAACACACATAACAGGATTTGTTTTATTAGATAACTTCTATAATCCTCTAATTGTAGTTGATGATTAAAGGAACTTTCTGTAAAGTCTTGTTTTTGAAACAAGAGCAAAGAGCTATTGGAAGTGCTTGTCATTTGATATAATCAAATTTATTTGTATAGCACTTTTCATAATACAAATCGTTTTAAAGCAGCTTTACAAAAGTCACAAAGTGCCTACGAAAATGTCTATAATATAGTATTAATGTTTTACATTTACATTACAATTACAATGGTTTTGATCCTTCTGTAATAATATGATAAATAATTTATATACTACATTTAATAAACATGACTACTGCTGCATGGCCCTTCAGTGAGTTTGCACTTACAAATAAACAGCTACACTTTCGTTCTGTGTGCTGTGACAAAAGTTGATAATAGTTCTACACTGAAAAAAACAATAAGTAAATTTACTTAATTTCCAAATGTGTTAAATTTACTTGAAAAATGCTTGTGCAAAAACTTGCCAAATAAAAATTAAGTAAATCAACTTAACTAAGTTAAGTTAAAAAATAAAATAAAATAATAATAAGTACATGTAACTTGACCTGTTAAATTTTATTGAGTAAATTTAAATTAAATAATATTAAATTAATGCATTTAGCAGACACTTTTATCCAAAACGACTTACAGTAAATTAAGGCTAACAATTTTCACCTATCATGTGTTCCCGGGGAATCAAACCCCCAACCTAGCGTTCTACCACTGAGCTACAGGAACAGGAAATAAGTGAAAATTTCACTTACAAATCTGATATAATTAAGTAAAATCAGTTGTTCTTTTAAATATTTTTTAAATAAAAAACCTGAAACAGATTCTTGACATTTCTAAATTTTTATTTTTTTCAAAACAGTTTTATCAAATGAGGGTAAATAAGTCTCTCACTTCTGTCCCTTTAAACCAGTTTACAGCAAAGACAGCAGGAAGGACAGGATGTACATGATAAATATTCTGCAATTAAGAAAACAGACAAAATAAATTGTACTGTAAAACCTGACAAGTAACTTAACTCAAACCATTTGAGTAAACTGATTGCCTTGATTTAAACCATGTAAGTTTTAAAACTTTGCATTTAAGTAATTAAGTGATTAACTAAGTGCTGATTGAGAATTAGTGATGAACAGCTGCTGTTAACAAACAGAATCACTGAAGAAAAGAGAAACACAAGAACTACTACAACTGACTTCAGACACAGCCTTAGATGAAATCAACTGAAATAAAATACATGAAATCTCTCAAGATCTGATTAAACAACAAAGACTCACGGAGACTCGCGGGATGTTGATGGGCATGAATTGTTTGAAGAGCTGACTATTTTGGGCAGACGCCTGGTTGCTGGATCTGAACCACTGGATGCACTTAAATTCATCTGTGAAAAAGGGATGGAAGGGCTGGGACAACGCGTCGAGGTCATCGATGACGTCGACGCAAAATATGCGCATCGATTCGTCAACCTGTTTTTATTTCTCTAAAAAACTTTTGCAAAACGTTTACCTTATGTGATCTGAATATACGTTATGGCCGGATCAACACTCTGTCCAACGTTATATAACCAATCCAGGGGTTTTTCTGCATTGATATTTTTTTTGGCGGCTGTCAAAGCCTTATTTGATCGGTGAGTGATATAGAATAGAATGACTGCTGGGCCTGACAGGGAGCATACGAGAGAGAACCCCGGCTGCGCGTGCACTCACAGTCTTCAAACAACACGAGCGCTTCTTGCTCTCTCTCTCCCTTGTGCATATTAATAAAAATCATTAACACTAGAAGCGCCAGAATTCCAAAACTACTAGAACAGCCGTGAGCGGTCATTTTGACCGCTATATTATAAACGCTATAATCTCTAAATAAATTGCCCAAATGAGAGATTAATGTATTAACTGTGTTAGGATATCTTTTAAAAAAACAAATAACACCAACATTTACATTTTTTATTTAGTTAAAAATGATAATTATAAATTTAGAAATATTCGCATCATTTCATAGTAAAATGTAATTATTGCATATTCAGTATTTCTCTGTATTTATTTTACATAACTCAGAACAACAAAATAAAATTTAAAATGATCTATTTGATTATGAAAAAAAAATGTTACAACATTTATGATACATTATAACACAGAACATAAGCTGGAAACAAGCAGCTCTAAAGTTAAAAAGAGTCACGAACGAAGTTTGGAACCATAAAACAATTACGCTACAAATTCTATATTAAATAAATCTATATCGTGCTCGGCTATTTAAGATTCATAGTCAACACAAGTTACTTCTGTTCTTCTCGCACAATTTCCACAAACGGGTTTGTGGCATTTGCAGCAGGTGTCGTGCGTTTTATTTTGTTTGCAGATTCTCCGCACCTGGCACTGTCTCCGTTTTGGTGTCAGTTGCGGGGGTTGATTTTTTTGGTTGGGACCTTGTGTCAACTGCGATGCTGCCCTTTTTCCCTCTATGAACTCCGCTCTCAGCTCCTCTGCCAGTCGCAGCAGGAACTTCCTCCGGGCAATTTTGCTGCTGGTGCACTCCTTGAAGAGGATGTGGGCATTGATTCCAGCAAGGTCGAGGATGTTGTAAAATACAGCCACTGGCCATCTACACGTACCGCCTTTCACAGAGTATGCCCGTGCCATCTGATCTAGGACATCCACCCCATACTTGGTGTTGTTGTAATAGGTCACAGACTCCGTCTTTGCTTTCGGCCCATCGGTGATGCCCACGCTTGTGTGCACGGAGCTCAAAATTAACACATTCTTCCTCGGCTTTCCCTGGTATATCGTGAGCGTCGCATCCGCACATTTTAGCACTTTTGTGTTATACAACTCCGCTTGCTCTTTTGCGGAGGCGGGCAACTCACGCTTACTTTTTCCCATAGTGCCAACCAGGCTGGTCTTCTTGGCCTGTAAGGCGGTGGCCAGTTTCAGTGAAGTGAAGAAATTATCCGTTGTAATATTTCTTCCCTTACCCAAGAATAGCTCCGCCAGTTTCAGCACCACACTCTCTCCCACGAGCTGACCTCTGCTCCGTGCCTCTTCTTTACCCAGAAACGGAGCCCCGTTCAGCATGTATTTCGAACGGACATCAGCAGCCAGCCAAAATTTGATGCCAAATTTATCAGGCTTATTCCACATGTACTGAAGAAATCTGCACCGGGCCTTGGTGGGGAACAGCTGCTCATCTATGGTTATGTCGGCACCGGGCTTGTAACAGGCTATGCTGTTCTGAATAAACTTGTTCCAAGTGGCCGATACCAGGGCAAACCTGTCATCCTGCAGACGCACACGTCGGGTTTCTTTTTTATCGAACAGCAGGAATCTCATTATCTCCCTGAAGCGATTTCTGGCTATGGTTTCTTTGAAAAACGGGCCGACCAAAGGCTCCCCAAATCCATGTTCTTCGCACCCTGTGCTCCACGGATATATAACAGAGCTATGAAGGCTTTCAGTTCAGCCACTGTCAGGTCCCATGAGCTGTCACCACGGTGCTGATGTGCCCCAGCCACAGTGCAGTCCCTGATGTTTTTCAACATGCCATCGTCAAACAAACACAGAAAGGCAGTGAGCGCATCTTCGATGTTTCGCTTCGCGTGCGCGGTGGAACCGGCAGCTTCAGTCAGAACATTTTGGCTCTGCCTTCTCCCTGGACGTTCAGTTGACTGAAGGATGGTCCACACCGTCCCATCCTTTCCCTTTTCCACAGCCACCTCCGGCCGTGATGACTCTAAGGGCGGGCTGAGCACTCCAGCTGGCTCAAGTGCAGGTACTGGTTCGGGAAGGCCTAGGACAACAATATAACACTAATAAGAATAATAATAACAAAAATATAATAATAATAATATCACAATAATAATATTCTAATAATAATAACAATAACAATTACGTAAGAATGATAGTAATATTCTAATAATAATAATAATAATAATTTTATAATATTATAAGATAATAAAATAATAATAATATGAACAGCAGAACTAGTAAATATGGGCATCCAAGTTTACCTGGAACGTCAGCTGTGAACGGAACATCTGGTTCCCTAATCTCCGAGGAAGGTAACCGCCTCTTTTTCCTTTTTACAGACTCTGACTCACTCTCTGATGAGGATGAACTGTTGTCTTGCACCCAGGAAAGGTCGCTGTCACTTTCCACCTTAGACAGCGCCCCTGCATCAGAGTCATCACTGTCCAGATTGTGAAGCATTTCCAAGGCCATGGCAAAAGTCATATTTCTCTTCATTCTATTATTTGTATTAGACATTTTCTAAACGCTCCCTATAAACTCTTTGTAAATTTATTTTTTAAAAGGCAATAATAATTTGTAGTCCAAGAATTTGTATTTATAATCAAATGAGCATATGCTAATAGTACTGGTGACGCTGACAGAGACAATAAACCGCGGGAAAGAACAATAGAATCGCGCGAGATTTAGAGCGGTCAATATGACCGTTATGGCTTTAATAGGTAGAAATGCTCATATTTTTTTGCCTTTTATGTAATTTATATAAAATCTATTGTAAGTAAAAATAGAAACACTTTTAGGAAAAGTCACAAACCAGCAAGATTGTATTTTTTTATTCAACAAAGTTATTGTACATATACATTTCAAAACGGTCATTTTGACCGTCATGGCAGCTCTAGTGTTAAACACGATAGAAAAAGGGCGAAACACCAAAGTTTCACGCGCGTTCGCGCACTCACAGTCTTCAAACTACATGAGCGCTGTCTTGCTCTCTCTCTCTCTCTCTCTCACTCCCTCGTGCATATTAACCAAAATCATTAGACATGATAGAAAAAGGGCGGAATGCCAAAGTTTCACGTGGAGCATTCGGATATTTTTTCTCTCCAAGACTGCTGGCTCCCACTGTTAATTATTAAGTTGGCTTGAGAAAGCCAACTTACTGAAATCCTATTTAAACAACTTCTTATTTTTCTGGCCGGAAAATTTTTGTACACTAATCCTCCTAGACCATTCAAGCTACATACTCCAAACTCGGTTCAGACCTTCATACTGTTCTGACTTGGTGTGCTATATCTTTTCAGACTGGTTTGAGTTATGGTTTTCTTAAAAATTTATATTAAAAATCATAAAAATGCCCATAGACTTTCATTGACAGGATGTTCAGATGACCCAAATCCCATTAGACTCAATCAAGCTTTGATGCTAATCAATTTAAACTCATTCAAACTCATCTAATCTATCTATCTGACTATTTCTATCTATCTTATCTATCTTTCTATCTATCATAGATCATAAATCATGGTAAACTATGATAAATCATTCTAGAATCAGTAAATCATACTTGAACATGGTAAATCATGGTATACTATAGTAAATCATGGTAAACTACGGTAAATCGTGGTAAATAATGGTAAACTATGGTAAATAGTTTGGGAAAAAAAAGTGGGGAAGTCGTGGCCTAATGGTTAGAGGGTTGGACTCCCAATCGAAGGGTTGTGGGTTCTAGTCTCGGGCCGGACGGAATTGTAGGTGGGGGGAGTGCATGTACAGTTCTCTCTCCACCTTCAATACCGCGACTTAGGTGCCCTTGAGCAAGGCATCGAACCCCCAACTGCTCCCCACAGCTGCCCACTGCTCCGGGTGTGTGCTCACAGTGTGTGTGTGTTTGTGTTCACTGCTCTGTGTGTGTGCATTTCGGATGGGTTAAATGCAGAGCACAAATTCTGAGTATGGGTCACCATACTTGGCTGAATGTCACTTCACTTTTTCACTTTTAAATCATGCTGGAATCAGTAAATTATACTTGAACATGGTAAATCGTGGTATACTATAGTAAATCATGGTAAACTACGGTAAATCGTGGTAAATCATGGTAAACTATGATAAATCATGCTAGAATCAGTAAATCATACTTGAACATGGTAAATCGTGGTATACTATAGTAAATCATGGTAAACTATGGAAAATCGTGGTAAATAATGGTAAACTATGGTAAATCATGGTAAACTATGGTAAACATGGGCGTAGGTTTAAGGGGGGACGCTAGGTACTAGTCCCTATCAATATTTTGAGATGACAAATTTGTCCCCACCAGTATTTAGCAAGCTCATTTAAACTTTTATTTGTATTTTTGCACTGCTATTTGGATCGATTCTAACGGCCACGATGACAGTAAAAGAAACGCTGTAATTTGATTGGCGGCGGGGTATCTGACAGACTTCTTTTGTGCTTGCACTAGCAGCGAGCGGGTGATGCGCGCGCTGTGTGTGTGTGTGCGCGCGCATGTTGACAACGCCGACAGTAAGTTACCAGGGCTGTCTCTCTGCCACATACAAATGCCAGAGTAAAAACATTTAAATAATTCCGGGTTTTTTGCCCCTTTTTTTACTTTGTAGAGATGCCTTATGCAAAAGGGACAAAAGAAGCTTTTTCATAAAGCAGAGTCAGAGTGTAAGTAAGCAAAATAACTAGCTAGCCACACAAATAAACTAGCAGTAGTAAATGACCAGGCTTTCAAATGCAGATTCTACTGTGGAAAATAGTATAAACTGCTGATAGTATGTGTTACCCAGGATGATAGAATGCTACGTTAGCAAGTAACTGAATGTCAATTTAGAATCTTGCAGTCAACATAAACGTGAGTCTACTGGAGGGTAAATAGTGTTTATAATAGAAAAATGTTATTATATTTATTTATTTAGATTTGTTTCCTTGTGGCAGAGTATTTTTTGTTAGTGTAAATACTAATGTACATAATAATTTATGTTAATAAATGTTTGGTTGTTCAGCATTACAATCTCAGGTGTTTTATTTATTTATTTTTTAAGAGTGCATTTTTGAGATTATACAGTTGTACTAGCTCTTTGGGGACAGTATACAGGATGGTATATCGGGGTCAGGGCACAATATAATAAGATGAAGTAGATTCACTTCAGTATTGTGATATTCTGTATTGCCAACAGTCTGAAATAAAAAGGGGGGGGGGGGTGTATGGGGGTGTCCCCACCAAAGCTGAGACCAAACCTACGCCCATGATGGTAAATCGTGGTAAACTATGGTAAATAATGATAGAAACATGCTAGTCGCATGTTAGTCATGCTAGAAACATGCTAGCAACATGCTAATCATGCTAAAATCATGCTACCAACATGCTAGTCGCATACTAATCATGCTAGAAATATCCTAGCAACATGCTAATCATGTTAGCAACATGCTAGCGACAATCATGGTAAAATCATACTAGCAACATGTTAGTCCCATGCTAATCATGTTAGCAACATGCTAGTCTCATGCTAGTCATGCTAGAAACATGCTAATCATGCTACAAACATGCTAGCGACATACTAACAATATGCTAATCATGCTAGAAACATGCTAGCAACATGCTAATCATGGTAAAATAATGCTAGCAACATGTTAGTCGCATGCTAATCATGCTAGAAACATGCTAATCATGCTAGCAACATGTTAGCAACATGCTAGCAATATGCTAATCATGCTAGAAATATGCTAGCAATATGCTAATCATGGTAAAATCATGCTAGCAACATGCTAGTCACATGCTAATCATGTTAGCAACATGCTAGTCGCATGCTAGTCATTGCTAGAAACATGCTAATCATGCTAGCGACATACTAACAATATGCTAATCATGCTAGAAACATGCTATCAACATGCTAATCATGGTAAAATCATGCTAGCAACATGTTAGTCCCATGCTAATCATGTTAGAAAATGCTAACATGTTAATCATGCTAGCAACATGTTAGTCGCATACTATTAATGCTAACAACATGTTAATCATGCTAGAAACATGCTAGCAATATGCTAATCATGCTAGAAATATGCTAGCAACAATGCTAATCATGGTAAAATCATGCTAGCAACATGTTAGTTGCATGCTAATCATGCTAGAAACATGATAGCAAAATGCTAATCATGGTAAAATCATGCTAGCAACATGCTAGTCACATGCTAATCATATTAGAAACATTCTAACACGCTAATCACATGCTTATCATGTTAGAAACATTCTAAAAACATGCTAATCATGCTAGCAACATGCTAGTCGCATGCCAGTCATGCTAGCAAAACATGCGAATCATGCTAGAAACATGCTAGCAATATGCTAATCATGCTAGAAAAATGCTAGCAACAATGCTAATCATGCTAAAATCATGCTAGCAACATGCTAATTGCATGCTAATCATGCTAGAAACATGCTAGCAACATGGTAATCATGCTAGCAACATCTTAGTCGCATGTTAATCATGCTAGAAACATGTTAACAAAATGCTAGCAACATGTTAATCATGCTAGAAACATGCTAGCGACATGCTAACAACATGCTAATCATGCTAGAAACATGCTAGTCACATGCTAATCATGCTAGACACATGCTAGCATCATGCTAATCATGCTAGAATAACATTAGCAACATGTTAGTCGCTTGCAAGAAACATGTTAACAACATGCTATTCATACTAAAATCATGCTAGCATCATGCTAAAATAATGCTAGCAACATGCTAGTCGCATGCTAGCTACATGCTAGCTACATGCTAATCATGCTAGCAACTTGCTAGTCGCAATTTTAATCATGCTAGAAACATGCTAGCATCATGCTAATCATGGTAAAATCATGCTAGCAACATATTAGTCCCATGCTAATCATGTTAGGAAATGCTAACATGTTAATCATGCTAGCAACATGTTAGTCGCAAGCTATTAATGCTAACAACATGTTAATCATGCTAGAAACATGCTAGCAATATGCTAATCATGCTAGAAATATGCTAGCAACAATGCTAATCATGGTAAAATCATGTTAGCAACATGTTAGTCGCATGCTAATCATGCTAGAAACATGATAGCAACATGCTAATCATGGTAAAATCATGCTAGCAACATGCTAGTCACATGCTAATCATATTAGAAACATTCTAACACGCTAGTCACATGCTTATCATGTTAGAAACATTCTAACAACATGCTATTCATGCTAGCAACATGCTAGTCGCATGCCAGTCATGCTAGCAAAACATGCGAATCATGCTAGAAACATGCTAGCGACATGCTAGCAATATGCTAATCATGCTAGAAAAATGCTAGCAACAATGCTAATCATGGTAAAATCATGCTAGCAACATGCTAATTGCATGCTAATCATGCTAGAAACATGCTAGCAACATGGTAATCATGCTAGCAACATCTTAGCCGCATGCTAATCATGCTAGAAACATGTTAACAAAATGCTAGCATCATGCTAATCATGCTAAAATAACACTAGCAACATGTTAGTCGCTTGCTAGAAACATGTTAGCAACATGCTATTCATACTAAAATCAGGCTAGCATCATGCTAAAATAATGCTAGCAACATGCTAGTCGCATGCTAGCTAAATGCTAGCTACATGCTAATCATGCTAGCAACATGCTAGTTGCAATTTTAATCATGCTAGAAACATGCTAGCATCATGACAATCATGCTAAAATAACGCTAACGACATGTTAGTTGCTTGCTAGAAACATGTTAGCAACATGCTATTCATGCTAAAATCATGCTAGCAACATGCTATTTGCATGCTAGTAATGCTAGAAAAATGCTAGCAACATGCTAACAACATGTTAATAATGCTAGAAACATGCTAGCGACATGCTAGCAACATGCTAATCATGCAAAAAAAATGCTAGCAACATGTTAATCATGCTAGCAACATGTTAATCATGCTAGCAACATGCTAGTCATGCTAGAAACACGTTAACAACATGCTAATCATGCTACCGACATTATAGTCTCATTCTAGAAACATGCTAGCAACATGGTAATTATGCTGCTAGCAACATGCTAGTCGCATGCTAGTCATGCTACCATCATGCTAATAATGCTAAAATCATGGGAGCAACATGCTAGTCGCATGCTAGAAACATGCTAGCAAAATGCTAATCATGCTAGCAACATGCTAGTCGCATGCTAGTCATGCTAGAAACACGTTAACAACATGCTAATCATGCTACCGACATTATAGTCTCATTCTAGAAACATGCTAGCAACATGGTAATTATGCTGCTAGCAACATGCTAGTCGCATGCTAGTCATGCTAGAAACACGTTAACAACATGCTAATCATGCTAGCGACATTATAGTCGCATGCTAGTCATGCTAGAAACATGTTAGCAACATGGTAATTATGCTTGAAACATGCTAGCGACATGCTTGCAAACATTCTAATCATACTAGAAACATGCTAGCAACATGCTAATCATGGTAAAATCATGCTAGCAACATGCTAGTCGCATGCTAGTCATGCTAGTCGCATGATAATCATGCTACAAACATGCTAACAACATGCTGAAATCATGCTAATCATGTTAACAACATGCTAGTGGCATGTTAATCATGATAGAAACAAGCTAGTAACATGCTAATAATGTTAGAAAAATGCTAACGATATGCTAAAAACATGCTAATCATGCTAGAAACATGCTAGCAAAATGCTAATCATGCTAGAAACATGCTAGCTACATGCTAGTCGCATGATAATCATGCTAGAAACATGCTAGCAACATGCTAGTCATGTTAGAAAAATGTGAACAACATGCTAGCAACATGCTAATCATGCTAGAAACATTCTAGCAGCAATGCAAATCATGCTAGAAACATGCTAGCAACATGCTAATCATGCTAGAGACATACAATTTAATTTCAACAGTCATGCTTAAAGAGAGCCATCTTTTTTTTATATTTGAGAAGTCATCAGTTATCACACACTCTGGATGCGTCACATTCTAAAACTGTTTATTTGTTATCAGTTTATTTTTATTTCAAATGGCAAAACAAACACAACAAGGAAAACTATCTCCATGGATTTTTGCAGATAACCAGTAGTCCTGCAAATCAACTATCGGTGCCAAATAATCAGCAAAACCAATGAATCGGTCAACCTCTATTATAACAATGTGTATGATACAAAACTCATCAATTAACAAAGCACTCATTTCACATCCCTTGACTCGGATTAAAAAATAAACAGGGCCAACAAAATAACTTGTGCTTGGTTTAACTGTTAGCCAATCATAGCATTCGTAGTTGCAATCTTTGAAATGGTGCATAAAAACTTTGCTGGCCTTCAGTTTAGGTGTAGGTCTTCCTTTCTCAGTTATTATCTTTTGTCTGCAAAAGAGCACCTTAAAAAAGCATTTTAGTAGATTGGCAATAATATCTGTAGGCAGTATTTTCTTTTCATTGAATTTCACTTTCGTACTTCGGAAATCCCTGACTAAAAGGGCAGTCTAACGCTTGGGGGTAGCACTGGGTGTAATGATGAGACAGAGGTTCGGATCCATGTGCAGAACTTTTAATGAAAATGGTCAGACTGGCAATTATCAGCAACAGCGTCAGGTATAAAGGGATAACCAGAATCAAAAACAGAAGCAAGCAGATGTCGGGGGCAGGCAGCAGAGAATCAGAGTCGGTATAAACAATCCAATGGTCAAATACAGAGAGATCAAACACAAGGAAAATGCTCGGAAATGACAGACACAGCAAATCAAGACTTCGCAGTGAGTAAGAGTGAGTGTGCTGCTTATATGTGGGTGTAAATGAGGTGCAGGTGTGGCAAGGAAATTGGCTGATGAGGTGCAGGTGTGGCAGGGTGATGGTGATGCAGTGACTTATGGGTAATGTAGTTTGGGTGTGGTGCAACAGTATGATAGGTGCTAGTGTCCAAGTGACATCTGGTGGTTGATGGGTGGAATGGTCCTGAGTGGAGTGCCCTCTACTGAAGCTCATGGGCATTCCATCTAATGATCGTGACATAAACCCCCCCCAAAGGAGCGGCTTCCAGATGCTCAAAACAATCTAGGAGGGCGGTGGAGTGGAGGCGGAACAGGGGGAGGGATGGAGGGCCAGGTCCATGAGGAAGTGCAGTGGTTTGGGACCGGGGCAGAGCAGGCAGAACTGGAGCCCCTCCTGGGCCTAACTCGGGAAAACAGGAGCCCCTCCTGGGCCTGACATATGAAACAGGGGCCCACCGTGGGTTTAACTCGGGAACAGGGCTTAACTCGGAAACAGGGGCCCGCCATGGGCCTAACTTGGGAACAGGAGTCCGCCATGGGCCTAACTCGGGAACAAGGGTCCACCAAGTCAGGTCAGGTGGAGCTGGAGCCCACCAGGGAGGAGTAGAGGACCACCACAGCCGAGAAGATGGCACAGAAGCCCACCAGGGCGGTGCAGAGGACCACCACAGCCGAGCAGACGGGACAGAAGCCCACCAGGGCGGTGCAGAGGACCACCACAGCCGAGCAGACGGGACAGAAGCCCACCAGGGCAGAGCAGAGGACCACCACAGTGGAGTCGATGGCACAGGAGAGCAAGTCTGCTCAGGTGGGACTGAAACAGAGAACATTAACAGGTTAGTAGCGGCCTCCGTGGCCGTGATGAGATGGTGTATGGTCCCCGTAGCCATGACCGGAATGAATGACAGCTCATTGACGGCCTCCCTGGCCGTGACAGGATAGGACGAGAGCTCTGAGATGTGACGAGGCTCTGGGAGTTCGGCTAAGATGTGACGAGGTTCTGGTAGATCTGTGGTGATTTGACTGGGTTCATGAAGATCAACTGTGACTTGACTGTGCTCATGAAGATCGTTGGTGACTTGACTGTGCTCATGAAGATCAACTGACTTGACTTAGTTCACGGAGGTTAATGGTGACTTGACTTTGCTCATGAAGATCATTGATGACTTGACTTTGCTCATGAAGATCATTGGTGACTTGACTTTGCTCATGAAGATCATTGGTGACTTGACTTGGTTCCTGAGAATCAACTGTGACTTGACTTAGTTCACGGAGGTTAATGGTGACTTGACTTTGCTCTGGACGGTCAGCAGTGACTTGACCCATCTCTGGATGGTCAACGGGTACCTGACTAGACTCCGGGAAATCAACAGGGACCTGATCAACGGGGACCTGATCAACGGTGACCTGACTTGACTCTGGAAAGTCGACGGTGACTAGCCCTGACTCTGGAGGGTCATTGGTGACTAACCCTGACTCTGGAGGGTCCACGGGCACCTGACTCGACTCTGGAGGGTCCACGGGCACCTGACTCGACTCTGGAGGGTCCACGGGCACCTGACTCGACTCTGGACTACCTGTAGAGACGTGAGACGCCTCAGCTTCGGGCACCTCCTCTGGAACGGCCTCGGGCACCGCCTCGGTAACGGCCTCAGGAATGATCTCCGGGCTTTGAGGAACGGTAGATGTCTGTCTCCTCCTCCTCCGCCCTCTATGGTGGCGAGTCGTTGGCACCTGGTCTGGAGGCTCAGGCGTTGAGTCGGCAATCTTGTGCTGTGGCGCTGGGCTGGCGGCCATCTTGTGCTGTGGCGCTGGGCTGGCGGCCATCTTGTGCTGTGGCGCTGGGCTGGCGGCCATCTTACAGATAGGAGCTGGATACATTGGAGAAATAACCTCCTCAACTGTAAAAGGAGAGCCACAAACTCTAACACAAAGTCAATAAACTGTCCCAGGGTCCAGCTAGGGTCTCCCTCCGGTAAACTCAAGCTTATCCAAGTATCAAGACCACTCCAGAAACAGTCCTTTACCAGATCCTCATCCCCAGGCAAAAGGTGACTATACTGAATGAAATCCTCCACAAAGAGCTCAATTGGTCTACCATTTTGAAAGATGGAGCATAGCACCTTTATAGGGTCGCATGAACTGTTAGCTGACTCCATACCTGGTCTGGGGTTCAAGAAAGCTGCTGGATCCTGGTTAGACGAAGTCTTCTGTAATGATGAGACAGAGGTTCGGATCCATGTGCAGAACTTTTAATGAAAATGGTCAGACAGGCAATGATCAGCAACAGCGTCAGGTATAAAGGGATAACCAGAATCAAAAACAGAAGCAAGCAGATGTCGGGGGCAGGCAGCAGAGAATCAGAGTCGGTATAAACAATCCAATGGTCAAATACAGAGAGATCAAACACAAGGAAAATGCTCGGAAATGACAGACACAGCAAATCAAGACTTCGCAGTGAGTGAGAGTGAGTGTGCTGCTTATATGTGGGTGTAAATGAGGTGCAGGTGTGGCAAGGAAATTGGCTGATGAGGTGCAGGTGTGGCAGGGTGATGGTGATGCAGTGACTTATGGGTAATGTAGTTTGGGTGTGGTGCAACAGTATGATAGGTGCTAGTGTCCAAGTGACATCTGGTGGTTGATGGGTGGAATGGTCCTGAGTGGAGTGCCCTCTACTGAAGCTCATGGGCATTCCATCTAATGATCGTGACACTGGGCACGTCTCTAGACCCAGAGGGTGTGCTGTCATTGAACGTCAAAATTTGATTGGCTGATGATTCTGTCATGAATGCTCATAACAAATCAGATGTGACTTCTTTCATCAAAAGGGTAGCAACATCTGAAGTGCTGGCCATAGACTTTTTTTAAATGTAGGATATTCTTGGTCAACCTCAACTAAACTAATCACAAGCAATTTGTGGACATTAATCAAATGAAAATGATAACTAAATAATCAGTACAAACATTTTTCACACAATTTTGTTTTTTATAGTGCCAGCAGAGAAGGCCCTGCTGTCCCTGTCGGCCCACCGCTGCTGTCAGACAACATCTACAAGATGCTATAAACTGCAGGACTAGTAAGTACAATCTTGAACATGCACAACTCTTTCATAAGTTTGGGATGGTATGGTCTTTTATGGCAACCAAAGTTTAATGTATGAAATGAATACAATTTAATACACTTTAAAAGACTGTTTTCTATTTGAGTATATTTAGAGAAGTAATTTATTCCTTTGATGGTAAAGCTGTAGCATTGTTAAGGCCCGTTCAGACCAAGCATGATAACTATAAAGATAACGATAAAGATATAGTTCTAAAAATCGTTCTCAATATTAAAGAATAGCGGAGTCCACACCACAACTATAACGATAAAGGCACGGAGAAATTATATCGTTGGAATCACTTTCAGAACGATTTTTTTTTTTTTGATGAACGATAAAAACATTGCCAGACAATCAGAATCAATCTGTAACGACAGGTAAATGAGGAGGAAGCAATTGCAGGCAATAAGATGATGTTTATTAGAAAGAGAGTCCAGAATGTTGGCAATGGCAAGGAAGGTCTACGGTGGCGTGAGAAGAGCTGGATGGTGAAGTCGATGGTGCAGGTGAAGGAGGTCAATGGGTGAAACCAGGAACAGACCGGAACACTGACACGAGGACGACAACACGAATCCAATCCAGCACACGAACACGGAAGACGGTAATCCAACTAGGACACGGAGACATGAGAGAGGATCTGACAACAGAGAGAGAGCGAGGTGAGTATAAGTAGCTGAGGTGTGATGAGGATCAGCTGGAGCGAGACAATCAACACCCAGGTGATGACAATCAACTAAACGAGCACATGGAGACAACGTAAGTACAAAAACAACCACAAAACATGACACGGAGGAAACACTGGATTTCCTACCGTGACAGTACCCTCTCCCCTAGGACGTCACCTGACGTTCCCAGCCTGCTTTACCTGTAGATTGTAATCATCTATAAGGTGGTGATCCAATATGTCCCGAGCAGGAACCCAGCTTCTCTCCTCCGGACCGTAACCTTCCCAATCCACCAAGTACTGAAAACCGCGTCCCCTCCGTCTAGAGTCCAGAATACGATTAACCGAATAGGTGGTCTCCCCATTAACGAGACGAGGCGGGGGGGGAACCGGGGCAGGCGGATTAAGACGGGAAGAAATCACCGATTTAATTTTGGACACATGGAACACGGGATGAATCCTCCTGTACGCCGGAGGAAGGCTAAGACGCACGGTTACCGGATTAATAATCTTGGTAATAGAAAACGGGCCAATAAATTTGGGAGCAAGTTTGTTAGAAACGGAACGCATAGGAATATTCTGGGTAGAAAGCCACACTCTTTGACCGACGACGTAACGGGGAGGCTTCGACCGGTGGCGATCGGCCTTAGCCTTGGTGCGCGACCTAGCCTGGAGCAGAGCTCTGCGAGCTCTGGTCCAGGTGCGGTGACACCTCTGGACTAGTGCGTGTGCGGAGGGGACCGAAACCTCGGATTCCGTACTGACAAAATTAGGTGGTTGGTACCCTAAACTACACTTAAATGGAGACATGCCCGTAGATGACACTGGCAAAGAATTGTGTGCGTACTCCACAACTGAGAGTTGCTGACACCAGGACGAAGGATTATTGGAAGCCAAACATCGCAAAACCCTCTCGACATCCTGATTGGCTCGCTCGGTTTGACCATTGCTCTGGGGATGGAACCCGGAAGAAAGACTAACAGTCGCTCCTAACAATTTACAAAATTCTCGCCAAAATTTGGACACAAATTGGGGACCCCTGTCAGAAACCACGTCTGTCGGAAGGCCATGTATACGGAAGACGTGGTCAATGACAGCTACCGCTGTTTCCTTGGCTGAAGGTAATTTGGGCAAGGGAATAAAATGAGTCGCCTTCGAGAACCGGTCCACTACGGTTAAAATCACCGTATTGCCTTTAGAGGGCGGGAGGGCGGTAATAAAATCTAGCGAAATGTGGGACCAGGGTCTCGAAGGGACAGACAGCGGTAAGAGTAACCCATCTGGAGGTCGATTGGAAGTCTTACCAATAGCGCAAACTGAACAAGCCAAGACGAAATCGTGGACGTCACGAGCCATACCAGGCCACCAAAATCGTTGCTTGACTAGAAATCTAGTTCTACTAACCCCTGGGTGACAAGCAACACTGGAACAATGACCCCACTGGAGAACGTCTGACCGTAACCCCTCCGGCACAAACAATCGGTTCGGTGGGCAACGAGCCGGGGGCGTTACCCCTTCTAAGGCAGTCAACACCTTCGATTCGACCTCCCATCTGAGCGCGGAGATAATGATGGTCCCCGGTAAAATGGGCTCGGGAGTAGCAGTACGATCGGAACGCTCAAAAAGACGGGATAAAGCATCGGGTTTGATGTTTTTGGAACCCGGCCGGTAAGAAAGTGTAAAATCGAAACGACCGAAAAACAATGCCCACCGAGCCTGCCTGGAGTTAAGTCTTTTGGCGGTTCTAATGTATTCGAGATTCTTATGGTCCGTCCATACAATGAAAGGTACACCCGACCCCTCAAGCCAGTGACGCCATTCTTCCAGTGCAAGTTTGACTGCCAACAACTCTCGATTGCCAATGTCATAATTAACTTCTGCAGGAGATAAACGGTGAGAATAATACGCGCATGGATGCACCTTTCCGTCTGAGGATGCGCGTTGGGATAACACTGCTCCTACCCCCACCTCTGACGCGTCGACCTCCACTATGAATTGACGTGAGCGATCAGGGGTGACGAGAATGGGAGCTGAAACAAAGCAGCTTTTCAGTTTGGCAAACGCAGCCTCAGCTGCGTCTGACCACCTGAACGTCAAACTAGGGGAGGTCAAGGCGGTCAGAGGAGCGGCTAGTTGGCTGAAATTGCGAATGAAACGCCGGTAAAAATTGGCGAACCCCAGAAATCTCTGCAGGGCCTTGCGAGACTCTGGGGATGGCCAATTTACCACAGCCTTAACCTTCTCAGGATCCATGCGAACACCCTCAGTCGAAATGATGTGTCCTAGAAAAGAAACAGACTGTGCATGAAAAACGCATTTCTCCGCCTTGACAAACAATCCATTCTCTAGCAACCGCAGAAGCACTCGTCGTACGTGTTGCACGTGTTCCTGGAGAGACGAAGAAAAAATCAATATGTCATCCAGGTAAACATATATGAACAGATCGACCATGTCTCGCAACACGTCATTAACGAGTGCTTGGAAGACTGCCGGCGAGTTCGTTAGCCCGAACGGCATCACGCAGTACTCAAAATGGCCTCTAGGGGTGTTAAAGGCAGTCTTCCACTCATCCCCCTCCCTGATGCGGACCAAATGATAAGCATTACGTAAGTCCAATTTAGTGAAAACGGACGCTCCCTGCAACCTCTCAAAAGCTGAAGACATAAGCGGCAAAGGATAGGTATTCTTTACCGTTATGTTGTTCAGCCCTCGGTAGTCAATGCAAGGTCGCAAGGATCCGTCCTTCTTTCCCACAAAAAAAAACCCCGCCCCCGCTGGAGAAGAGGAAGGGCGGATAAACCCCGTTGCTAGAGAACTGGATATATATTTCTCCATGGCCGCCGTCTCTGGAATAGACAAGGAATATAACTTGCCCTTAGGCGGAGAAGTACCTGGCAATAACTCTATCGCACAGTCATAGGGACGATGAGGAGGAAGAGAATCAGCACGAGACTTACTGAACACCTCCTTCAGGTCGTGGTACTCCGCGGGCACGCTAGCCAAATCCACTGCTTCCCCCTGAAACACAGACTCAGAAACATTAACACCAGCAGACAAAAGACAAGACAAATGACATTCCTCGCTCCAGCTAATCACAGATCCGAGGCGCCAATTGATCCTGGGGTTGTGTTTCTGGAGCCAGGTGTGACCGAGAACAATGGGGGATTGAGGTGAGTCCGTGATGTAAAATGAAATCTCCTCCGTATGGTTGCCAGACGTGATGAGGGAAACAGGTAAAGTGGTCTGTGTGATGACTGGCAGTTTGTGTCCGTTGAGTGCAAAAGGTGCAATGGGGTGTTTGAGGGAGGTGAGAGGAATGTTGAGTTTAGTGGCAAACTTAAAGTCCATGAAACTACCCTCGGCCCCAGAATCCAACAAAGCGTGATGATCGAGTGCGTGGGTGGACCACCGTAGACTCACCGGAAGGAGTGTCGATGTAGATGAGGTCTTCCTGGCAGAGATCCCACCCGATAGTAGCCTCAGTTTTACTATCGGGCTTGGTCTTCTTACCGGACAGCGCTGGATGTGATGTTCTTGGCTGCCGCAGTATAAACATAGTCCCAGGGATCTCCGCCTGATCCTCTCCTCCCGGGAGAGCCGAGCTCGCCCCACCTGCATGGGTTCAAGATCTCCCGGTGGGCTGACCGCAACCTCTGAGCGCTGACACTGAGCCTCCGGTCTGTTCGCGAGAACTGCTCTCCCCCTCCGTCTGGCGGCTTGATCGAGTCGGTTGTCAACTCTGATGGTGAGGTCAATCAGGCTATTGAGAGAAGTGGGGAGCTCGACGGCGCGGATCTCCTGTTGGATGCGGTCAGCCAACCCATGCAGGAAGTGATCCCACTGCGCCTCTTCGTTCCACTTACACTCCGCCGCCAGGGTGCGGAACTCAATCGAGTAATCGGATACGGACCTGTCCTCCTGACGTAGGTCCGTGAGAAGTCTAGCCGCTTCCCTCCCGGCGACGGAGCGGTCGAAGACCCGTCTCATCTCCTCCGAAAGGGCGTGGAACGAGGCACAGCAGCTGTCTTGGTTTTCCCACACCGCCGTCCCCCAGAGGGCAGCCCTTCCCGTCAGTAGTGACAAGACGAATGCCACCTTCATTTCCTCGGTGTAGAACGTGCGGGGCTGCAGGGCGAAGTGCAGAGAACAATGAGATAGAAATGATCGACAAAACTCTGGCTCACCCGCATATTTCTCAGGGATGGGGAGGCGTGGTTCGGGCTGGGAAATCCCCCCGGAGACGATCGGCGGTGTGGGTGGCGTGGGAGGCGCAGCGGGTGGCGGTTGTTGTTGGTGTTGAGTCTGGAGAGCGAGCTCGGACACCTTCGTCACCATTGCTTGGAAGGCTCGACCCATCTCATCTATCGCCTTGTCTTGGCGATCCATACGACCCACGGCTCTCTGCAGAAATTCCTCTAGACGAGATGGGGAGCGATCGCCTGCTGCTTCCATGATGGTCAGATCCTACTGTAACGACAGGTAAATGAGGAGGAAGCAATTGCAGGCAATAAGATGATGTTTATTAGAAAGAGAGTCCAGAATGTTGGCAATGGCAAGGAAGGTCTACGGTGGCGTGAGAAGAGCTGGATGGTGAAGTCGATGGTGCAGGTGAAGGAGGTCAATGGGTGAAACCAGGAACAGACCGGAACACTGACACGAGGACGACAACACGAATCCAATCCAGCACACGAACACGGAAGACGGTAATCCAACTAGGACACGGAGACATGAGAGAGGATCTGACAACAGAGAGAGAGCGAGGTGAGTATAAGTAGCTGAGGTGTGATGAGGATCAGCTGGAGCGAGACAATCAACACCCAGGTGATGACAATCAACTAAACGAGCACATGGAGACAACGTAAGTACAAAAACAACCACAAAACATGACACGGAGGAAACACTGGATTTCCTACCGTGACACAATCCTGCTGTAATGAGCTCAAGAATTTAAAGCAGCAGACGCGCGTCCGCTTAGAATACACAGACAATATCGTTCGCTTGTTTGGACGCTAATATCGTTATCTTTATAGTTATCGTTCTTGGTGTAAACGGGGCTTTACTCAAGTCTTCAGTAACACGTGATCCTTCAGAAATCAATCTGATTTGCTTCTGAAGAAACATTTCAGATTATCAGTGTTGAAAACAGCTGTGTTGCTTAATTTTTTTCAGGATTCTCTGATAAATAAAGTTTTAAAACAGTGCAGTGTTTATTTGAAACAAAAATGTTTGTTTTAACTTTTGAAAATTGATAAGACATTGATAATAATTAAAATGTTTATTGAGCAGCAAATCAGAATGTGCTTTAAAAAAATATACCATTGTGCCCATTCCAAAGAGAAACAAAATCAAATGATTAAATGACTGGAGGCCCGTTGCTCTCACACCCATCTTCAGTAAGTGCTTTGAGAAACTCGTCAAATATTACATCTGTTCTGTGCTGCCTGCCTCATTGGATCTACTACAATTTGCATATCGAAGCAACCGTTCTACAGACGATGCTATTGCTTTCACCCTACACACTGCTCTCTCCCACCTGGAAATTAAGAACACCTATGTGAGAATGCTGTTTGTGGACTACAGCTCAGCATTTAACACCATAGTGCCTGCCACACTTGTTGTGAAGCTCCAGACTCTGGGACTAAACATCTCTGGGCAGCTGGATCCTGGTCCACTCCTGTACTCCCTGTACACACATGACTGTACAGCCACACACAGCTCCAACGTCAGCGTCAAATTCGCTGATGACACAACGACGAGATGGCCTACAGAGAGGAGGTGAGCACCCTGACTAAATGATGTAAGGAGAACCACCTCTCATTCAACATCGACAAGACCAAGGAGCTGGTGGTGGATTTCAGGAGACAGAGCAGAGAACACACACCCATCACCATCGACAGGACACCTGTGGAGCGGGTAAATGGCTTCAAGTTCCTCTGCGTTAACATCAGTGAGGATCTCACCTGGTCCATACACACTGATGCAGTGCTGAAGAAGGCACACCAGCGCCTCTTCTTCCTGAGACGGCTGAGGAAGTTTGGAATGAGCCCCAGCATCCTCAGAACATTCTACACATGCACTATAGAGAGCATCCTGGCGGGCTGCATCACTGCTTGGTTCGGAAACAGCACCGCTGGCAACCATAAAGCTCTGAAAAGGGTCATGCGAACTGCCAGCCACATTATAGAGGTGAGCTTCCCTCCCTCCAGGACATCTACACCAGGAGGTGTATAAGGAAAGCTCGGAGGGTCATCAGTGACTCCAGCCACCCGTCCCACAGACTGCTCTCTCTGCTGCCCTCAGGAAGACGTCTCCGAAGCGTCCGATCCCGCACTAGCCGACTGAGGGATAGGGATTTTCCCCTCAGGCTATCAGACTGATGAACAGTCAGAACTAATACACCCTACAGCATACTCCCACAATATGGTATGTCACACTGCACTTTAACTCCAACAGTTCAACACTGGACTACACATACACACTGCTTTTAATACAACAACCTACCCATTACCACCAGATACCATCCAATGCACATCCATGACATTTCTGTATCCATTTCACGTACACTCTGTTTCACCTTAGCATATTTTTATGCTTATATGTTTACATAACGTGGAACGTGTACATTCTGTGTATAGTGTATCATGTTTAGTGCTAACTGTATGTATATATTGCGTATAATGTGTAGTGTTAACTGTAAGTATGTCTAATAGTACACTGTGTTTACTGAGTATATGTATGTGCATATTGCACATTTTCACCTGTTGAAGTCTGTATGGTTATATGTTAATTGTTTCTGCAATTTCTGGAGCAAGCTCAAAAGAATTTCACTCACCAAGGCACATGTGCTGTGGTGAGGTGACAATAAAAGTGACTTGACTTGGATCATGTGACGCTGAAGACTGGAGTAATAAAAATTAGCTTAGATCACAGAAATAAATTACATTTCACAATATACTCACATAGAAAACTGTTGTGTTAAATTGTAATATTTCACAATATTACTGTTTTTTACTTCCTTTTGATCAAATAAAGCCAGCCTTGGTGAGCAGAAGAGACTTCTTTCAAAGATGTAAAAAATCTTACTGACCCCAACATTTTAAAGGTAGTATAAATTACAAATATGATGTTCCACCTACTGAAATGGTACTGTGGCATGTGTATTCCATTCTAAAGAGACTACCTGTTCCACAAATAATACATTTACAGGGATCACATGAAACACTTCATCAATAAACTGATTTTTGAGAGCATTAGTGGCAGTGTGTTGATTTTTGTTTATTAATTGGTGAAGTGTATCATGTGATTGAGCACCTGCCTAACGTTTTTGGATGTGCCTTTATTAAACCTACTTGTGATCTAATAAGATATATATAGAAAAATAAGCACAAATGGGGACAGCAGCAGCTGTGGTGCTTGGCCTGTAGTGAGGTCACTAAATTCTAATACCAAGAATTTATCAAAGTCCACTAAAGGAAGTATAACTTTGGGGTATTTTCTTTGAAATAGCCTTCCTAATAATATTTGGGGCTCAGAGACACTTTTTTTGTTTAAATTAGATTAAAATACATAGTTTAGTATTCACACAACACATCTAATAACCATGCACTCCAGTTATGTGTGATTAAATACGTAATATTTTGTCTGAAATAATATGAACAGCAGCAGCTATTCTAAACTTTCTATTTTTTATTTGCTGTTTCTATCTCAGGATGGTCATACCAAGGTTTCTAGAGTTACACCAGCTCCAGACTGAATCCAAACTCACTTGTGAAGACTGCAGATGACACCATTGCTGACAAAGACTACAGACGACGACGACTGTACATTAACTCACAAAACATTGAACACACAAAACAAATATTATCCTTATTTTGCCTATAAGAGTAAATTTGATGATTTTCAACCTGCTTTATTGCAATGTCTCTAATATCTGTAAATGAACAATATTTACTCTCTGAATTATGTGGACCTACATGTCCCCTTTTATTTGTAAGCAGCACTCTGCAGGATGATGCAAAATGAAAAGAGAAGTTTTGAGAAAATGACACAATGCAGTATCTAAATAAAAACATGCTGTTTTGCATCAGTTTTGCTGGCAAATAAACGGTATCTTGGAGAAACAATAAACATTGTTCTTTTACAAATGTTACCAACATCGTAACAATGCCAAATGGATTAAATATTTTTTAACTTACCCTTTAAAGATGTTGAAAGACAATGTTAATGTTAACTGAATACAAAACTAGAGACTTGTTTAGTAAGATTTTATCAGAAAAAAATTGCCTGGTTTTATTTTGTGTTTATGTAACTCTTTTTAAAAAGTTTTTGGTATAAAGGTAGCCTGCGATGCTGACAGCACTGAACACATGACTTTTTATTATGAACTATAAGATGGTCTTCCCAGTGAGTCTCAGTCGTCTGGCTTTTTAAACTGTAACCTTGAAACACACATTTTCTGTAAACCTACTTTGATATAAGTATTGTAAAAAAAAATGTGCTGTACTCATACAACATTTAACCATGCAAGTACTGTAGTAATGGTTATTTTTGTTTTTACTATGGTTTTACTGCAAAAGCTATAGTAAAATCATGGTTAATTTTCAAAAGACTACAAATAATCCCGAATTATCCACTTTTGATCAAAGCATCTTGTAAATGTTAATGTATTTGTACATGTAATATGAAATAAATAAAAATATTAATAAAGTTGCATCGGTTCTTGAGAGTGGTGTATATTGTTTTATTATAAACTAGCCGCGGGTGGTCCGTAACGATGAGCAAAATGCCAGTGAACCGCGTCCACGCAGAGCGGCCGGGATGTATCGTCCCAGCATCGGCCGGAGAGCATTTCAGATCAGAGGCCGACGTCCCGGAGACATCTTCCCTATTAGCAAACACTCACTGAGCGACATCGTGCCAATGGAATTTTGTAAGTCAGCTCGACTGCTTCACTTCTTGCTAGGGTGCTGGGAAAGCAACAAGCCCTAGAGGGTGTTTTGTCTGTACAGTGGGGTATTGTGAACGAGAGCGAAGCCATCCAGGCCTTCACCACTGCAACTTAGATGTCACCATCAGGAGTGTTGGGAACATCTCTGTATGGTCTGGTGGGGTCATCTGCAATACTGGAGGCCAAGTGTCCCTATGATGCAAGAGAAAAGTTAATCAGTGAGACAGTGCAAAATAAGGGCTTCTGTGTCAGTATGGAAGGGGGTGTTTACAGCCTGCACAGAGACCACCCCTACTGGCATCAAGTACAGGGGCAGCTTCACCTCACTGCAAGAGAAACCTGCTATTTCACTGTGTGGACCACAAAACAAAGTGTCATCATCCCCATAACAGAGATGACAATTGGCGATCAAACCTGCAAGTCCTGGAAGACTTTTTTAAATCCCACATGCTTCCACAGCTGGCACAAAAGTAAACTGTAAATATTGTTCAATATATACATAGTTTATAAAGAGAACTGTTTATTAGAAGGTTGGTTAATATGTACATAGTTATTAAAACTAATGTTAGTTATTGTTGAGTTATTTGGAATATGACGGAATCATTTTTGGGGTAAACTTTCAATTTATTTTTTGGCGGTTAAAGTGTCCTGAATGTGGTGTTATGCTTCATTTTGTTAGGAATTAAAAATATAGTTGTAAAAAATCTGAACAATCAAAAATTTGTTGACATTTCTTACTGTATGAGGTTGTGGTGCAATGTGAAAATCCCATTAGAACGAGCCTGATCAGGAGCCTGATGTTAACGGCTGGATGAAGAGCAGGAGCCTGATGTTAATGACTGGATGTAGAGCAGTAACCTGATGTTAACGGCTGAATGAAGAGCAGGAGCCTGATGTTAATGGCTGGATGTAGAGCAGTAACCTGATGTTAATGGCTGAATGAAGAGCAGGAGTCAGATGTTAATGACTGGATGTAGAGCAGTAACCTGATGTTAACGTTTGAATGAAGAGCAGGAGCCTGATGTTAATGGCTGGATGGAGAGCAGGAGCCTGATGTTAATGGCTGAATGAAGAGCAGGAGCCTGATGTTAACGGCTGGATGAAGAGCAGGAGCCTGATGTTAATGGCTGGATATAGAGCAGTAACCTGATGTTAATGGCTGAATGAAGAGCAGGAGCCTGATGTTAATGGCTGAATGAAGAGCAGGAGCCTGATGTTAACGGCTGGATGAAGAGCAGGAGCCTGATGTTAATGGCTGGATATAGAGCAGTAACCTGATGTTAACGGCTGGATGGAGAGCAGGAGCCTGATGTTAACGGCTGAATGAAGAGCAGGAGCCTGATGTTAATGGCTGAATGAAGAGCAGGAGCCTGATGTTAACGGCTGAATGAAGAGCAGGAGCCTGATGTTAATGGCTGGATGAAGAGCAGGAGCCAGATGTTAACGGCTGAATGAAGAGCAGGAGCCTGATGTTAACGGCTGAATGAAGAGCAGGAGCCTGATGTTAATGGCTGAATGAAGAGCAGGAGCCTGATGTTAATGGCTGGATGAAGAGCAGGAGCCTGATGTTAACGGCTGGATGAAGAGCAGGAGCCTGATGTTAACGGCTGAATGAAGAGCAGGAGCCTGATGTTAACGGCTGGATGAAGAGCAGGAGCCAGATGTTAACGGCTGGATGAAGAGCAGGAGCCTGATATTAACGGCTGAATGAAGAGCAGGAGCCAGATGTTAACGGCTGAATGAAGAGCAGGAGCCAGATGTTAACGGCTGAATGAAGAGCAGGAGCCAGATGTTAACGGCTGAATGAAGAGCAGGAGCCAGATGTTAACGGCTGGATGAAGAGCAGGAGCCTGATATTAACGGCTGAATGAAGAGCAGGAGCCAGATGTTAACGGCTGGATGAAGAGCAGGTGCCTGATGTTAACGGCTGGATGAAGAGCAGGAGCCTGATATTAACGGCTGGATGGAGAGCAAGAGCCTGATGTTAATGACTGGATGAAGAGCAGGAGCCTGATTTTAATGACTGGATTAAGAGCAGGTGTTTCTGGCTGGATGAAGAGCAGGAGCCTGATATTAACGGCTGGATGAAGAGCAGGAGCCTGAAGTTAACGGCTGGATGAAGAGCAGGAGCCTGATGTTTCTGGCTGGATGAAGAGCAGGAGTCTGATGTTAATGACTGGATGGAGAGCAGGTGTTTCTGGCTGGATGGAGAGCAGGAGCCTGATCTTAATGACTGGATGAAGAGCAGGAGCCTGATTTTAACGGCTGGATGGAGAGCAGGAGCCTGATGTTAACGGCTGGATGGAGAGCAGGAGCCTGATGTTAACGGCTGGATGGAGAGCAGGAGCCTGATGTTAACGGCTGGATGAAGAGCAGGAGCCTGATGTTAACAGCTGGATGGAGAGCAGGTGTTTCTGGCTGGATGAAGAGCAGGAGCGTTTTTTGTTTTCTGTTGCCACTTCTTTTATGAGAGGACTTTGGAGGTTCACTAGTGCACAGCATGCCTGAACCAGTTTATCTGCAAAGTGCCGCAAGTGAGATGGAATAAAGCTCAGTATTTTAAAATCTTTTAAACGGCCATTTGCACTCTCTACATGAATTCTGTTCTGTGCAATCAGCTTTGTAGAATGTGCTTCACTGTGTGTCAGTTGGCCGTGACTGAGGAATGGGGGAATGTTTACTGTGACTCCTTCTGGAAGAATGTTGTGGATTAGGAATCCCATGTCAGCCAAAATCAGGTCTCCAGGCTTAAAATGGTTCAAAACACCAGAATCAACTACTATCTCCTTATCACGTACAGATCCTGGGTAAAGTTTGCTGCAGTATGTAATCACAGCATTTGGTACCACCCCAATGAGTACTTTGAAGGAGTGCATGCCACGGTATGCAGAATAGGTCTCTTTCTGTGTATCCATTTGTTTGGGAATAGCAATTTTGATGTCAGTGCAATCCAATATCATTCTGTAATTTTGGAAAGGTAGAAATGAAGAAGGCATGTAGGTCTGGTTTTTCTCCCGGCTGGGAACAGTACTCATTATATCCTTGAAAAGGACCTTGTGTAAAACCTCCATGAATGTTTTTAATACATTACCTACAGTCCTTGTACTACAGTGAAAGAGTGACGCCAAGTGTAAGTTATTTGGATAGATTATAACGGCCAGGACGACGATAGTACAAGAAACGCTGTAAGTTGATTGGCGGCGGGGTATCTGACAGGCTACACGCGCGGGCCGGGACTACTTTTGTGCTTGCACTAGCAGCGAGCGGGTGGTGTGTGTGTGTGTGTGTGTGAGCACGCGCGCGCATGTTGACGACGCCGACGGTAAGTTATCAGAGCTGTCTCTCTGACACATACAAAGGCCAGGGTAAAAACATTTTAATATTCCGTTTTTTTTGCCACTCACTGTACTTTGTAGATGCCACCCAAGAAGAAGAAAGGAGACATATAGTAAGAGGCTTTTTCATAAAGCAGGTAAAGCGGAGTCAGAGTGTAAGTAGGCAAAATAACTAGCTAGCCACACAAATTAACTAGCAGTAGTGACTGACCAGGCTTTCAAATGCAGATTCTACTGTGGAAAATAGTATTAACTGGTGATAGTATGTGTTACCACCCAGGATGATAGAATGCTACGTTAGCAAGTAACTGAAAGTCAATTAGCCTGTAAGTTACCTTAACTTAGAATCTTGCAGTCAACATAAATGTGAGTGTACTGGAGGGTAAATAGTGTTTATAATAGAAAAGGGTTATTATATTTATTTATTTAGATTTGTTTCCTTGTGACAGAGTATCTTTTGTTAGTGTAAATACTAATGTACATAATAATTAATGTTAATTAAACGTTTGGTTGTTCAGCATTACAGAGTCTCAGGTTTTTATTTTTTATTTTTTGAGAGTGCATTTTTGATGTGATATTCTGTATTGCCAACAGTCTGAAATAAAAAAGGAGGGTGTATGGGGGTGTCCCCACCAAAGCTGAGACCAAACCTACGCCCATGCATTGAGGAGTTTATGGATGATAATCAGTTAGTGTGTCTAAATGATGGAAGAGGTACTAGGTATGATGTAGCTCATGGTGTAGAATCTGCAATTGATCTAACTTTTGTGTCGCAACAACTAGCAGGTACTTGCATATGGGATGTGAACAGTGATAATGCAATGGGCAGTGATCATTATCCTATCTGGATTAAAATAATGAGTCAAAACATTAGTTTTGAAGAAAATTGGATTTCAAGGTGGAGAATGAAAAGGGCCAATTGGGGGCTGTATAATTTTAAAACAAGCAGCAAATTAATTGAAGTCATGCCAAATTTGAGTGACGACATTGAGGAGTTGAATAATATGATTATTAACATAATATATGAGTCAGCAGAGGAAACGATAGGTAAAACATCTGGAGCAAAGAAGAAGAAAATGGTACCATGGTGGTCTGATGAGTGTAGAGAGGCTGTTAAAAACAGGAATAAAGCCTTTAAAATTGTTAAATCTAATCATTAATTTTTTAATTTATTGGAGTATAAAAGAGCACAGGCTAAAGCCAAAATAATCATAAGAGAAGCTAAAAGGAAATATTGGAGAGATTTTTGTAGTAATATTGGGACAGGAATTAAAATTAATGACATATGGGCAATGATCAGAAAGATGGGTGGCATAAGAAGGGACTTTTCACTACCAGCATTAAGAGATAATTTCACTGAGGCAGTAACCAGTAGAGAAAAAGCTGAGATGCTTGCAAAATCCTTTGTAAGCATACATAGCTCACAGAACCTCTCCAGTGAAGAGCTAGATATAAGAAAGAGGATCATTGAAGAAAATAAAGATATGCTGGGGATGAAAATGGCGGGGGAGAGTTCACTAGATGCAGATTTCACACTGTTTGAACTAAAAAGAGCATTGATAGGTGTTAAAAATACCTCACCAGGGAGAGATGGGATATGCTATAAAATGATTGAAGAAATATCTGATGAGGCAAAAAATTTGATACTGGTTTTATAAAACAAAATTTGGAAACGAGGAAAACTGCCTACTCGGTGGAAACACTCAGTAATAGTCCCTATAGGGAAACCAGCAAAGGATAAAATGAATGTCAAAAGTTACAGACCAATAGCATTAACGTCTAACCTTTGTAAACTCATGGAGAGGATGATTACTAAAAGGTTAGTGTACAAATTAGAAAGCAGAGGGCTGATCACACCATACCAGAGTGGATTTCATAATGGAAGAACAACTAGGGATCCTGTAGTCTGCCTGGAGAATGAGATACGTAAAGCACAAGTTAACAAAGAATCTGTCATGATTCTGCCTTCATGTCCTGACTTTTCTCTAGTCTTGAGGCAGGATCATGACAGACCCGTGTTTTGAGTACAAGCACATGGCCTTGTCTTTGGGCCAGTTGCTTGTGTTGTCTCGTTCCCTTGCCCCGCCCCCTTGTTACCCTAGTTGTCGTGATTGCCTTACCTGTGCCACCTGTTGTGTCTTGATTACTTCTCCTATTTAGATCCCCTAGTGTGCTCTGTCTTTTGTCGGTTCATTGTGATTGTTTCCACATTGTGATAGGTGTTTCTACATGTTCCTGTGATATAGTGTTACTCGGTGTTGCTCTTGGAAGAAGACGTTGTGAGACCTGTTATTGTTTATTTGTAGTTAGTGTTCTTGTGTTTTGAGTCTTTGTTTATCGTGTCTTGTTAAGTTATTTAGTATCTGCCCTATTGAGTTCATCCCTACCCTCCACATAACAGAATCTGTTTTGGCAACCTTTTTTGATATAGAGAAGGCTTATGATATGCTGTGGAAAGAAGGACTTTTAAGTTGAATAAAATGGAAATAGGAGGTAAAATGTTCAACTGGATCGAAGATTTTTTTTAAAGGGTAGAACTATAGAGGTCAGGATAGGGTCTGAGTCATCAAGCACATACACAATAGAAAATGGCACCCCACAAGGTAGTGTATGCAGTCCAACTCTGTTTAATATAATGATTAATGATGTGTTTGATGGAGTGAACCAAAGAATAAACAGGGCATTATATGCAGATGATGGAGCATTGTGGGTAAGGGGCCGTAATATTGACAATTTACAGCAAAGGATGCAAACAGCAATTAGTCAGGTTGGAAAATTGTCATTTGACTGGCGGTTCCACCTGTCAGTGGAAAAAACGCAATTCATCAGTTTTTCTAAGAAAAGGGTAAAACTCACAATAGATCTTAAGATATATGGACAATCTCTCAAACAGGTTAATGACTTAAGATATCTTGGTGTGTGGTTTGATAGTAAACTTTTAAAAATCATGTTCAGAAAATGGTAGACAAATGTAAGAAAGCAATCAATATTTTAAAGTGTCTTTCAGGGTATAACTGGGGGACGTCAGGCTCTTCTTTGAAAATAATTTATATTGCATTAATCCGATCAGTGTTTGACTATGGAAGTACAGTATATAAAACAGCAGCAAAAACTACATTAGCTGAACTGGACAGGGTGCAGGCCAAAGCTCTCCGGCTGTGTAGTGGAGCCTTTCGAACATCACCTATCCCAGCGCTGCAAGTAGAAGTAGGGGAGCTGCCTTTAAATCTTAGGAGGTTAAAACTTTCTCTTACATATTGGGTAAACTTACAAGGGCATGAAAATACACATCCTACAAAACCGGTGTTAGAAGAATGCTGGGAATATGGTCGCATTGTGAACAGTAGTTTTGGATGGAACAGCAATAAAGAGGCAGCTGACATGGGAATCAGTACTATACCTTGCAGCAAAAATGTTAAATTGAGCACAATTCCACCTTGGTTTTTCTGCTATCCTGTAGTTAATTTAGAAGATAAAAATATAATCAAGACGGGATTGTATCAAAGTGTACAGCAATACATAGAAGTAATGTATGATGACACAGTACAAATATTTACAGATGCATCCAAAGAACCAGCAGGTAAAACAGGTGTGGCAGTATACATTCCTAAATATCAAGTTATAATACAAAAAAGAACCTCAAACCACCTCTCAATCTTCTCTGCAGAGATGATGGCCATCATAATGGCACTACAGTGGGTAGAAGAAGTGAAGCCATATAAATCTGTTATTTGCTCAGACTCTATGTCCTCCCTAACTAGCATTCAGACTGGGAAACCTGCATGCAGACAGGATCTTTTAGATGAAGTTCATCAGATGATTTTCAGGATAACTCAACAGAAGCTAATATTACAGTTCACTTGGGTTCCAGCGCACACAGGTATTGAGGGCAATGAGAGGGCAGACGAGTTGGCAAAAGAAGCACTTAAAGCAGAACAAGTAGAAGTACAGGTTCCACTTAGCAAATCAGAATCGAAAACAATAATTAAAGATGGTATTCATAAACTCTGGCAAGATAAATGGAATAAGGGGGAAAAAGGTAGGCATTTATATAGTATTCAACAGAATGTAACTGTTAAAATGATCAGCTCATTTTCACGACAGGAGGAAACCTGGTTCACCAGGTTAAGGTTAGGACATACAGGACTGAACAGCGGCTTACACACAATAGGGAAACATGAGACAGGAATGTGTCCATATTGTACGGAAACAGAAACCGTGAAGCATGTACTTCTGACATGTAGGCAGTACTCTGAAAAAAGAGAAATATTTAAGAGGGTAACAAAGAACTCTATTACTTTGAGCAACCTGTTGAGTCTACCTGGAACACAGTATACAACCAAAGCAGTGATACAGTTTATAAAAGAAACACAATTAGCAAGAAGACTTTAGCCCAATTGTTTTTTGTTTTTTTTAGCTAGCTGAAGCTTGGGCTCTGATATCCTTTATATATATATATATATATATATATATATATATATATATATATATATATATATATATATATATATATATATATATATTCATTTATTTATGACTTCCCAATGTGATCACACCTCAATCCAATAGATGGCGGTAATGCACAAAGATTGCAAACTGCCAATAAAATTCACTGAAGAAGAAGAGGAAAGCACCATCCTCTTCTCGCCGCTTCTGTCTCCAGTCCAGCGGGTGGCGCTAAAACACATTCGTTTGTTTGATAAACACCATTAGACCTCAGAAGAAGAAGATTAGTTTCACCGCGCTCTCTGTTGTTTTGTCGTGGTGCTAGTTTAATACAAACTGTTAGAAATATTGTTTCTGTAAGTGGAAAAATACAGTTTTTGAATCAGGTCATTAAATGCCTGTAATATTCTCATCATCACAGTCGTGACTAAGTTTTGAATCAAGCAGGAAATTCTGGAGGAATATCAGCTGAACTGAGATCTGCTGTGAATATGGAGTTTGTTAAAGAGGAGAGTGAGGAAAACACGAGTGAAATAAAACAAGAGGAATCAGAAACCTGGAAAATAAAAGAAGAGGAACCAGAAAACTGGAGAATAAAAGAAGAGGAACAAGAAATATTGAGAATACAACACGGGGAACCAGAAATATTAAGAATAAAACACAAGGAACTAGAAATATCGAGAATAAAACACGAGGAACCAGAAATATTGAGAAAAAAACACGAGGAGTCAGAAACGTGCAAAATAAAAGAAGAGGAATCAGAAACCTGCAGAATAAAACACGAGGAACAAGGAGGTAGGTTTTATTCTTCAAAAAGTCATTAAAGACAAATGTGGTACATTCACAGATCCTTTGTGTAAAGATAAGACCTTAACTATCATTACATTTTCTAAAATCCATGTTTCAAAGTTCTTATGGAAATGTGACTGAACTGACACTGAGGATATTTAATTAATTAAACTTTATTTTTGTGTTTTGGAATCATATAACTATCGAATAACTTTAAAGGTTATTTTCTCATTATTTTAACTTTTTTTTTTGAACGCTCAGATTCCAGATATCTTCCAAATAGCTTTATCTCGGCCAAATATTGTCTCATCCTAACAAACCATACATCAATGGAAAGATTATTTATTCAGCTTTCAGATAATGCATACATCTCAAAACACATACAGCACACAGTTCATTGTCACAACATAGAAATAAACTTGTTCATTCTAATGTCTGATCTGTAATCAGTGATTTCTGATGTGTAATTATTCAAGTTCAGTCAGATTTTATTTGTCTCAAATGTTAATGTTTCTGTGAGTGTGTGAAAAATCAAGCCAGTCACCAAACTAAACATTGTTTCTCATAAAAGCATGAATATAATACATTATTTAAATTGTTATATTTAGGGCTGCAACTAAGGATTATTTTGGCAATCTATTAGTTGGCCGATTATTATTTTATTTTTGTTTTTTCAAAAAGCCAAATTTTCTTTGTCTTTATTTTGACAAACACTTTTTTTTTAAATTCTGACAAATGTCTTTCAAACAAACATGCCAATTTAACGCTATGAAAACATGCAGTACATAATTTATTAGACCACCTACCATAATAAAAAGAGAAAGTGAAATATTTTAGGAATCTGTCAATAAAACTGTTTAAATCTAAAATTTTTATTGTCGTTAATTGGGCAAATAACAAACTCAAACAAACAAATAGTATTTATTCACGTGATAAAAGCTTGTATTCTCACTGTCCTTGTTTAGGTATTTTTAGGGCCCAAGCACCAATGGTGCGAGGACCCTCTTGGAATTGCTCCGTTTATTATTATTATTATTATTATACTTATTCTCCAAAATGAATCGCATGCTCAAAGTCATGAAACTTTGCACACACCTCAGAACTGGCAAAAATTTAAGTCTGATATGGGTTTCAGAGGTGTGTGTGGAAAAATGACTCGATAGTGCCACCTAAACACTTTTAACGGAGTGTACCTCGAGCTGTTTCACGTACATGTACAAAAAACAGTACACACATGTAACACACCAATAGCTACAAAAAAAGTCTCTTGGTACGAAATCCGAATCCCAACAGGAAGAAATTTTCTGCAAAATTGGTGTTGTTTTTGCCATTTTCAGGGGTTGTACTTTGACGAATTCCTCCTAGAGATTTATTCAGATCAACAACAAACTTGGTCAGTGTAATCTAAAGCCCTTTGCAATGTAAAATTGCGAAGATCTTGAGGTTTCATTAAAGGGCGTGTCCATGGCGGCCTGACAAATTTCGATGTTTCGCCATGAAAAAGGAAGTTGCTGTAACTCAGGGTGTACTCACACTAGGCACGGTTGCTATGAACCGGGCCCGAGTACGATTGTCCCCCCTCCCCACTCCCTCTCTGGCCTGCACTCACATATAGGGTTTCAGCATTCGTGCCGGAGCACGCTTACGTCATTATGGTGCGACGGTTTCGGGATAAACAGGAAGAGCGGCTCTCTCTTAACACAATGGAGTGCATCGCTCTGTTTTCTTTGTGGATAATTTTGTGTTGTTTGGTCCACAGCCTGTTGTTAAACAGATGTGTCGCCTTAGTGACGCGAAAATTTTCACGTAATCGTGCTGCTCGTATGAGGATGTTTGCAAGGACTTTGCAGTTTTTAGTTTTTATGCGTTTTGCACCTCTGCCGTAGACCAAAGCGACCCTTTCCCTGCCATGTTGGTTTTGGAGCGTCGCAAAACCGTGATGCAAAGTGTCCTTTTCCGTGCTCCGGCACGGTTAGCGCTCACACTGCATTCGAACCGCGCCCGAGTCCAACTGAACCGTGCCCTGGCCCACCTCTTCCAAGCGGGCCAGGGCCGGCCAATCGAGCCGCACCCGGGCACGATTCGGAGCACTCACACTAGTCAAATGAACCGCGCTTTGGTGGTCAAACGCACTCGGGCACGGTTCAAACTGGCAGTGTGAGTACACCCTCAGACATACAATGTCCAATCTGCCCCAAACTTAACATGTTGGATAAGAATTCGTCTCTGTATAGTTCATGAATGCAGTGTTTCTGTCATTTAGTCATTTAGCAGACAATTACAAGTGAGGACAATGGAAGCAATCAAAATCAACAAAAGAATGATGTACAAGTGCTATAACAAGTCTCAGTTAGCTTGACAGAAGACATAGCTAGGGCTTTTTAAATAATATAATAAAAGAAAACAGAATGGAAAAAGAATAGAGCAAGCTAGTATTAGAAGTCTTTTTGCTTTTGTTAGTTGTATAATAAATGAAAAGAAAACATAGAATACAAAAATATTAGTAAGGTTGTTTTTTTTGTAAGAAAACAAGCAGCAAATTAATATAGTGAAGCTTAGAAGGGACATGTTTTTTTTTAAAGAATAGAATTAGAATAGAGAGTGCTAGAGTAGGAGGGTCAAATAAAGATAGTGTTTTTAGCTGATTCTTGAAGATGGCTAAGGGGTCAGCTGCTCGGATTGAGTTGGGCAGGTCATTCCACCAGTATAGGCCATAAGGTGAAAGAGAAAAAAAGTGGCTACAAAGTGATTTTCGTTCCCACACCTGGGCACTACTTTTTAAATGTATTTTTGCATAGACAACACCATATTGGACTTTTATGTTAAAAGTTCTCAGCAAAATATCCTGCAGTTTTTTGTCACGATCCATAAATGTGTATAATTGTGAATAAAAGAAAATGAAAATCTTATGTTGCTGGTTTTGCTTATAACTTTATTTATAATCATTTAATCAACACAAAATATATCTTAAACTGACCATAATACATGTACGTTTACATTTGAGAAAGATATTTGTGCATTATATACTTAAGTGTGAATGTAGACCATAAAATACGGAAATTTTGTACAAAATAAGCTTCAAATTCATGGATAGGCACCAAGCAAAATGAAACATACACATTGTGAATTTATCAAAACTGTAATGTATTATACATCAAACTATTCAGTAGGTACTGTGTAAACAAAGAAACATAAAGAAGCAGCACACTTTGGCCCAGGCTGGCTGAAATTATTCAAAATGTGACCACACCCCCCTTAATTGTGAATAATGCCAAAAATGAACAATTCTACAACAGATTAATTGCAGCTTAATATCATCTTAAAATAATGCACAGCACATTTTTACTCATCAGTATCATCCCTATCACTATCATCAGAGCCATCATCCCATGTAGCTCTTTCTTTTGTTTCCTGGGAAACATTTGCACAGTTTTGGCACCGACAAAAATCAGTACAAGACAGTCTTGCAGACATACAGGAACATCTTCCAGTCTCACATTTGCCTTGCTTGCAACTGCAGTGGACTACCTGCAACACACTTTCAGGGGCAGGATTTCTAGTCATCCAGGTCACTGTTAACTCCCCATCCTCGAGGTGCCATCCATTGCCAACGGGTGAAGGGGCACACATTATACCTTTCAGAGAATGTCTCATTATGGCTGCTTGATAGTTTGCCCTTTTGCAGTGTTGGTGCAGGGCGTCACTTGTCGGGGGCATGTATAGTTCTGGCAAAGCAGACGATGCCATGCAGAATGCTTTGTATCTTGCATCGTTAACATTTTCGGCAGAGGACTGCCCATACAGGTGGCACACATATTTGCAAAGAATGTCAAAGGTAGACTGGTCCAGCTTAGAACTACTACCCAGATTTCTAAAAGCATTCAGGTATTCCTCTTTCTCACAAGCAATAGAAAATGCCTTTATTTTGCCTTTGCCATAAAAAGCACTTGTAGAGTCACAACCTGAGAAGGTATGGATCCCAATAAGTGCCAGACACACAGTGGTACCAAGAGCTGATGACACCTTAGCTAAATCAATGATCCTTGTTTTGTTGCCAACCCCTGTGAAAAAATACAACCTACATGGTAAATCTGGCTGCAGACGTAAAGCAATTACTGCCACATCAGTATCAGGGCTCTTGATGACTACAGTTTGATGTTCATGTGAGGCATGTTGTGCATGTAAAAACAACCTGGTGTCACATTCCTCATGATCACATGTCCGATCTTCAACAGAACTGAGAGTCAAAATACAGCATTTATTTTTTAAAAAAAACCCTGGCACCTAAACGAAAATTTTCATTTTGGGGTGGAGTATCCCTTTAAACACTTGTCTTATCCCTTTAAACCATTGTCTTATTAATATTGCATCACTGTATAAAGGTCTATTTTTTTCGTAATCTCACAATGAAAAAAAAAAACATTGTGCTTCTGTAAAATAAAGAACTCAAATGGTAGAAAGTAACAGCCTATTTGTTTTATCTAAGTTAAAGCCCCTTTCACACTGCGATTCTGGCAAATACACGGGTAATGTGTCCTGGCAATTGTTCCCGGGTCACTAGATTTTGCACTTTCACACTGGCAGTGATTACCCAGAATATGTGCGTGCTTTCACACACAACCCGTAAAGGTCCTGTCACGTGACATCAGGGCGTGACGTGTAATGTATGAGTCAAAAATGTTAGGCATGTTGACTTTCACTGAAGCTGGAGAAGGAACTCTGTGTCAGCGCGGAAAGTGAGGAAGTAACTGATGCCTCGTTACAGTTTGCACATTTTTTTGTCGCGAACATTGATCTTCCTTCAAAACACTTGGTAAAAGAGTCACACGATAAAGTGCATCATCACCTACTAGTGTTGTCAAAAGACCCAGTACTTCGGTACCAAGTCGGTACTAAAAAAATGAAAAGTAATGGTACCAGGTTTCTTTAAGTACGGTGGTACCGAGGACCCGGTCAACCCGGTTCTTGACGCATACAGCCCTATGATTTCCATGAAGCAGAAAATGCGGACAGAATCTCAAAATCCATTAATGAACATGAAACTTACATTTTAATATGGAAAGTCATGGAATTTGTCAAAGTTAGCACAAATTAATCAAATTAAATCTCCATATGGACCAGTATCTGTAAATGTTAAGTCGCAAAAGTTGGTTGAAATATGAATCCTACATGTTCTGTGCGTCTCTGTGTGAATAGATGAATGGTTTACTACATAGACTGAAGCGTGTGATGCTTGCAGTAATTTCAGCATCTCCCGTTTAATGAGGACATAAATACATAAACAGCATCATCAGAAATGTTCATCATCAGAATGAGTCACTTCACAAACATTTGACCTTTTCATTTGAGTAAAACCTTTGTCAAAATAAAAGTTCATTTTAACATAAAGGCATTGTGCTGTTGAAAAAATTAATATAACTTTATTTTTTAAAGAAATAAATCACACAATATTTCTTCCATGTTTTAATTTCAATAGCAAATCCTCTTTATGTACCAAAAAATAAAATGTTTAAATTTCATAATTCTATTACTTGTAGAAAAACTTTAAACACAATTGTAAATTACTATAAAGAATGGTATTGGTTTTATTTTTAGTGATAGTTTTTTATTTATTTTTATTAGCATATTTTTGTGTTTTGTTCTGGTACTGAAATTGTTACCGAGAACCGTGGTTTTTCACTGGTATCGGTACGGAATACTGAAATTTTTGAACTGTGACAACACTAATCACTATGACAATGCATTAGATCTGGCTTTTTTGTTCACAGCGCTCGTTCTGGGACTGAACCTGTCAATGTTACTAGGTCCCCGACCCTGGATCAGCCCCGGAATCAATCCAGGGACGTGTTTGCTTTCACACAGAAGGCGACCCGGCAATGTTCTGGCAATTTGCTGGGTCCGACGTGCAGTGAAAAGGGGCTTAAGTGTATTGCAAGAATGTATTCCTTGTATGTACACATGTTCTGCAGATTATATATATTTAACATAATATAATAATTAGTGGTGGGCCATTATCAGCGTTAACGTGCTGCATTAACGTGAGACTCTTATTGGGCAATTTAAAAAAATATCGCCGTTAATCTATTCTCAAAGTTGGGTTGGGAGCTGGGTCTATACTAAGCAAGCTATGATGACTTTCACCTAGATATATTTTATATATCCGACTGGCTGAGGCCAGCCTAAAAAGATGCTCAGTACAGTTGACGGGCCACTGCTGTGCATCGTCACAAAAGCTTATCTTTTTCACATGTTTTTAAGCTTTCTCGCTTGTCGATTTAAACATTAAAGCATCTAAATACAACATGCGGAAAAGCTGAACAGAGTAGCTAGTTACTCCCGCGCGCTGTGTTCGGTGCACACGCGGAGAGTGAGCCGCGTATCACGGACAGCGACACTGAACCGTGCTCTCTTCTGCGAAGTTCTCCTTGAAGTCCCTCCTGCAACTGAATGAACAAATACAAATTGCAGTTTGTATTTGTATTTCTTTTTGAACAAAAAGATGTGAAAGAGCCCAATTCAGTACTCGCGGTGTTCTGTTGTTCAGGGCTCACGCAGAGAAAGGCATCTCAAAACGCTTGAACACCGAATTTGCTTATTTTTGCTCTTGTGCCGACAAATACATACAAAATATGTCCACCTTGGAAATTATGTTCGAAAAAAACTATCAGTTATTTTTTAATTGAAAGTAAACAGTTGAGGAAAAAAAATGGGATGTGTATTGTATTGGGTACGTTCTTCATCTCTTAAAGTGACCGCGCCTAATTAAGTTACTAGCTGCTGTAATGTTAATCCAAGAAAATTAAAATGAAAATCACTCACTACTCTTGACTGAATTACTTTGTAGTTTTAACAGTCAAACCCAAAATTATTCAGACACTAGATATAATTTTTGATATATATAGCAAACAAACTGTAATAATGTGAGAAATGTTGGGAGCCCGGAAGATAGCGGCAGAGTGATCGGTCGTGTTTTTCACTTCTCCCAGTCTACGTTCCTATTTAAATTATTTTCCAAATTTTCGTTGTTTGACATAGCCAGAGGCTCTCGTCAGGGATGCACTCTAAGTCCTTTTCTTTTTGCACTGTCGCTTGAGCCACTTGCACAGACCATACGCATAGATAAAGGTATCACCCCAATCACAATATGTGGAACCAGTCATCATATTTCGTTGTACGCAGACGATGTCCTTCTTTATTTAGGTAACCCATTGCAGTCCATACGTAACATCTTAACAATCTTTAGCCGCTTTGGCGAGATTTCTGGATATAAAATAAACTGGTCAAAGTCGGCACTTCTTCCACTGAATGACGCAATGAGAAACACAGCTCTACCCTCAGATATACCAGTGGTTCAGCAATTTAAGTATTTGGGTATCACGATTGGTGCTTCATTGCAGTATATAATTAAAACCAACTATGAGGGTATTCTGTCTAAAATTTCTTGTAACCTGGACAATTGGTTGTCACTTCCAAATTCTCTTAGATCACGTGTCTCGATTATCAAAATGAATGTACTACCTCGAATTAACTTTGTAAGTTCCATGCTGCCCTTGCCTCCTCCGTCCCGTTTTTGGGACAGGTTACAGAGCATAATCACCAAATTTAGCTGGCTTAACAGCTGCCAAGAAATTAGTTGCAACGAGATGGAAGTCTCCACATTCTCTTAATAAACAACATTGGGTTCTCACATTTATAGATGTGGTATATCTCGAATTGTCCACTGCACGCATTCATGGTGCAAGAGAGGACACCATCAGACTCTGGGCTCAAACTTTGGAGGAGCTCAAAGGTCTACTGACTTTAATTAAGGAGATTAACCCCCCCCAAAAAAAAATTTATATTATTTTGTATGTTATGTTTTGTTGTGAGATTTTTTTGTCCTTGCTGTTGTAATGGCTGAATGTTGTCTTAATCATTTTGTGAGTTGAAAGACATCAAAACAATAAAAAATTGATTAAAAAAAAATAATAATGTGAGAAATGTTGAAGGTGTCCGAATAAATGTAGGTTTGATTGTATATTTCATTTTTGCATTGAAGACTATCCAGTGCTATTTTAATTATTTGGTTTCTGTACCTTGACACCTAAAAACTTGAAAAAAAACGTAAACATTGTGTAAGTAGCACAAATAAATAAAAATAAACGAACATACAAATTAAACAATTTCAAACAGGGCCCACAGCTACGGCCCTGCTCAAGCCTGTTTCACACATACTCCGTCTGCAGTGCGTATGCAGTCCATGATGCATTCTTGAAACAGGAGATGAGCCCCTTTTCTAATGCACCACCTAGCTTGATAAACCCCTTCTCAAAGACTTACTGTTTGTCAATTTTATTCGGGTAGCATACATATTCTGACTGCCTTCGGCAGAATTCGAATGAGCCATTTTAATCTAGATTAATCTAGATTAACCATCTCAAGGCAGGCGTTGCAGATTTGCAACAGTAAAGTAACTAGAAACCTTATTACTCCAGATACATATTTTATGTATCTGGAGTACTAAAAACTTTACTAAAGGTTTCTAAAGTTACTAAGTTACTCAAATTTAATTTGAGCCTGAGAGGGTTAATTATAAAATCACAGTGAAATTAATCTAGATTAAAAAAAATTATCTATGCCCACCACTAATAATATTTAGTATTTTCACATCTAGGTGGAAAAAAATATAATTGTACTACTGTCTGTTCAAAATAAACTAAAAGAAACCAAGCATAGTAGATTAGTTTATTGTTGTTGTTGTTGTTTTTTGTTCCATGGTTGATGGAACTGCATCAATCATCCATGTGAATGCAGCAATGGTGCGTAATGTGTGCTTCGCCTGTCTATGGTCTTCACCGTGAAACCCATTTTTTATAATTCTGTTTACATGTTTATTTACGTATGCGTTAATATACATCTAAAACTAATGTTTATTTTTTGAGCAACTGGGATGGTGCCCTACTGCGTACTCTGTGTGGGATCGCAGGACTGGACATAGACATAAATAACTGGATGTCGCAGCAAGGGAAATGCTAATATTCATGTTTTTAGTCGATGGTTTAAGCTAGATGGTTTGTGTTGGATTGGTATCAGACTTATGTATTGGATTATATTTTTTTCTCCCCTCTGATCTCCGATCTAGTGTTCTGGGCAAGAATCTGCACGATACCGATGTCGTGGATCGGATTGGGACATCCCTAATTGTTATCACGGGCACTTCTAAATACAGTGAATAATTATATATTACAAATTCATAACACTGCTGTATGCTGCTTGAAAGAGCATGTTTGCTCTGATGTAAACAAGCATGCATAAGAAGCACATGGGGAACACAAGAGAAAGAAAGCACATTCACTCTCTGACAACAGATGGCGATAAACTACAGAAAATGCAGCCCTTACCCTGGAATCCCCATAAATAAAGCAGCTGTGCTACTTTCTAAAACTAATTTAAATAATTTGAAATAGCCATTCAGATTTGCTATGGTGTTTATCACAGAGCCAAAAACTTAAATATTTAGACTAGGCTACTTATTTAAAAAAAAAATCCATTTTAATCTGGACTACAACATGCCTTCATTAGTTAACATCAGTTAATTCATTAGTTAGCACAAATGGCAAAAGACAAATTAATCTGAACATTAATTAATCTTAGTTATACCAATATTTAATATCATGTTGGTAAAATCGAAAGTTGCAAATGTGTTATTTAATGAGCTAACATGAACTAAGACTTTCACAATGAACAATAGCTACATTTGCTTAGTTATTCATCTTTGTTAATGTTAATGAATTAACTAAGATTAACTAATGAGGTCTTATTGTAAAGTGATAGCTATGGGTCTTTATAGTTCTTTTGTACTTTATATATTTTTCTGTATTGCTTTATTGTATTTAAAAGTTCGGTTATTTTTGTTATAAGAAAAAAGTTATATAATCTTGTTATACTACATTATGACCACTTATATATATATATTAGGGTTTAATGGTACGTGTATTTGTACCGGACCGTTTCGGTACAGGGCTTTCGGTACGGTGTACTTGTGTACCAAATGATGGAATGCAATATTTTATGCACGGAATATAAGTACATTTTCGAGTTTTCCAAACGAACATATTCAGAACATGTTCAGTGCAAATCCCGCCCTGCAGCTGATTCTAAGGCCGGCGACACACTGGATGCGTGGCGCAAGCGTCTCAGCTGCATGACGTGTCCGTTTTTTAATTTGGCTCCCATGTTAACAGGTTAGAGCTTTCAGACTGCCTGCGTGAGATGCACATCTTGCGGAAAACGTGTGCATGCTAGAAATAGAACCGACGCCTATTTTTCACGCGACACGCAATCGTGTTGGAAGCGTTTCCAGGCAAAATAGAATAGGAAAATATGTTTATATGTCATTTTGTACACAAATACATGTTAATTCATGATACTTTGATGTTTGAAAGTCTATAGGTAAACAAATTCACATTTAAATGAAATTTAAAAAATAAATTAATAATTATCGATTTTCAAATATTGCACCTGTCAAACATAGTCTATTTTGCCGTCAATACTGTTGACGGTGTCCTTTATCAGTAGGCTTTATATTTATGCTCAACTTGAAGTATAGATGATGTTGTCGTGAAGACAAGATCCTGGTCTGTCGGCGGTCTCTCTCTCACCTACAGTAGCAGCAGCGCATACAAGCTGGGATTGGTAATGCTGCACTGTAATCATAGTTATTTATTATATTTTATGATATTAGTTTGAGACTGAGAGTACTTTATTTAGTGGAGAACTTTGCAGCAGTATTTTATTTCTTTTTATTTTTTTTTAATTTTATATTTATTAAAAAGTATTTTTTAAAAGTGTATAGTAATAAACAACCTGCAATTTTTTGTTTGCATTTCTTTCCCTTACTGTACCGAAAATAAACCGAACCGTGACTTTAAAACCGAGGTATGTACCGAACCATGATTTTTGATATACCATGATATATATATAAACAAAATTAGTAAAGATCTGCAACCGCCACAGCCCTAGTGATAGTTTTATATTTCTTGTTTTAATACAGCTCAACGACCTTGGGTTTCTTATTGACCCCAAAGAACAACGATGCTTCAAAAAAATAACATTGTGTGAATTTTATGTTTAGAGTTGTCCCCATTAAATCTCAAAACAAAAATGTTAATTGTGTATTTAGACGTTAAACATTGAATGGGGTCACTTTTATGTACAAATTAACATGAATCATTTTTACTTTTATTTCAGAGTTCATTGAAGAGAATGAAGAATCAAGTGAAGTTGAAGAGAAAAATCATATTAAAACTGGAGGAAAACCTTTGAGTTGCTCTCAAACCAAACAGAAAGAAATAAAGAAAAAAAGAGTCAAGAAATCGTTCACCTGCACTCCGTGTGGAAAGAGATTCACACACAAAGCAAGTTATGGGCGTCACATGAGAATTCATACTGTAGAGAAACCTTTCACTTGTGATCAGTGCGGGAAGAGTTTCAAACAATCAGCAAACCTTAAGAGACACATGAAGATCCACACTGGAGAGAAACCGTACACATGTGATCAATGTGGTGAAATGTTTTTATGGGCTTCACTTCTTAAGAAACACTATAAATTTCATTCAAAGGAGAAACCACATTCATGTACTTTGTGTGGTAGGAGTTCATTGAATCTACAAAGTTTAAAAGAACATCAAAAAATACATACTAGTGTGAGAGCGCACATGTGCTTTGAGTGTAAAAAGACGTTTAATTCAGTGAGCAATTTAAAACAGCACGCTAGGATCCACACTGGAGAGAAACCTTATAAGTGTTCACACTGTGACCAGAGATTTAATCAATCAACACATCTGAAAACACATGAGATGATTCACACTGGAGAGAAACCGTATAAATGTTCACACTGTGACAAGAGATTCAGAGATTCATCACGTCTGAAAACACATGAGAGGATCCACACAGGAGAGAAACCGTATAAATGTTCACACTGTGACAAGAGATTCAGAGATAAATCAAGTCTGATAACACATGAGAGGAGCCACACAGGAGAGAAACCGTATAAATGTTCACACTGTGACAAGAGATTCAGAGATAAATCAAATCTGAAAACACATGAGAGGATCCACACTGGAGAGAAACCATATAAGTGTTCACAATGTGACAAGAGATTCAGTCATTCATCACGTCTGAAAACACATGAGATGATCCACACGGGAGAGAAACCATATAAATGTTCACACTGTGACAAGAGATTCAGAGATTCATCAAGTCTGATAACACATGAGAGGATCCACACTGGAGAGAAACCGTATAAATGTTCTTACTGTGACAAGAGATTCAGTGATTCTTCATGTGTGAAATCACATGAAAGGATCCATAATGGAGAGAAATCTTTTAAGTGTTCACAGTGTGACCAGAGATTCAGTCATTCATCAAGTCTGAAAACACATGTGAGGATCCACACTGGAGAGAAACCATATAAGTGTTCACTTTGTGACAAGAGATTCAATTGTTTATCAAGTCTAAAAACACATCAGATGTTCCATATTGGAGAGAAACCATATAAGTGTTCACACTGTGACAAGAGATTCATTGTTTCATCACATCTGAAAATACATGAGAGGATTCACACCGGAGAGAAACCTTATAAGTGTACACAGTGTGATAAGAGATATAGTGATTCATCAAGTCTGAAAAGACATGAGAGGATCCACAATGGAGAGAAACACTATAAGTGTTCACACTGTGACAAGAGTTACATAGATTCATCAAGTCTGAAAAGACATGAGAGGATCCACACTGGAGAGAAACCGTTTTAATGCACTGTACGTGGGAAGTGTTTCATTCAGTCATCTGTTATACACAGTTATACAAAAAAAAACAATCACAGTAAGGTCCCGTACACATGGAGACACATTTAGCTGTATATGGAAATATTTTGTATGATATATGTGTTTTGTCCAGGCAGATCCAGCATTTTGGGAGAGTGAAATCACTATTTTTTTAAAACCAGGACCCAGAGTGGCTGAATCTAAAAATTACACCTTTGCATTTTCGTGTGTACAGCCAATCCGTATATTTTGTGAAACGATGTCATGGAAGATCATGTGACCCTTCGGCAGCAAAGCAGTCCGTGATCAAAAGGGGCTGAGGGCTCAGATGCAGCGGGCTTCCTCAGAGCAAATATTTCCAAGTAGATCCCCTCACTGAAAGGCTGTGACATCATGATTGACTGGGCACATTGTGTGTATCATGGAAGGAAAAACTCAGTTCAGCAATGTACTCTCATCTTCCTTGTACTTAAGATGGCATGACAGGTCAGCGATCCTGAAAGGTGTTCGGCAGGCATATCCGGTGAAATATACACAGGGAAATGTCACGCTACTATGTTTTTTCTTGACTTTAGTCCAGCCACAACTACCAAGAGAAAGAGCTTTAATCCAGTCTTTCCCAGTTTATCTAAAATGTTAAACTACCCAGAATAAAACTTGCCATGTGAATTATATTATTTATCCTTTCAAATTAAGGCTCTTACTATTTGGGCTGATCCTCAATCTAAAGCTTCACGGAGAGCAATCGAAGCTGACAAGGTTAAACCACATAAGCTCCAAAATATTTTATTTGCTGGCACAGGAAATAAAAATGATAAACATAAATTTTGCCCCTGTTGCAGCCAATTCTATTAGGATCTGGAAAATGGTGGTACGCCTGATCGGAGGACCTTTCAAATTTTTAAACAACACATCCTTATGGCAAAACTTAAATTTTTCATGTGGAAAACGGCCAATATGTCCAGCCTTCTGGGTCTGAATGGGGCATAAACACATGCAATGACTTGTATGATGACCAAATAATCATTTCAAGAACTGAGAACTAAGATTTGTTTACCAGCATCATATTTAGTCTTATTTCAGTTACGCTCTGAATGAATGAATACATTTATTTTTTTATTTTTCTTCTTCAGAACATGATCATTAGTAACAAAACTTATTTTATCTATATTTTAACAGAAAATAATTAAATGAAAAGTCTCAGCATGTTCAAAAGAAAGGAAAAAAAAAACAAGAAAGGAGAAGGAAGAAGCTAACTTATATTTTTCTTCCCCTTTTACACATCTAGCTTTGAAACGGCTACTGTTTACTCTTGCAAGATATCATAATTTATCCTTATTGAAAAAAAACTTTTTTCTGAAAATAAATCACACAATAAAATATTAAAAATAACAATAATTCAAATATATGCAAAATGGCAAGAAACAGACTATGGTAATTCAAATCAACTTCTTGAAGAGGAAATGAGACATTTGTCCCATGTCCACCTTAATTTATATACTTTTCTAATATAGACATTTTAAACCTTCTTTTGAATTGCACAATATGTTTGCTTTCCTTAATTGTTACAGGTAAATTATTCCACAGCCTCACCCCGTTGACAGATATGCACATGCTTTTGAGTGTAGTACGTGCCATTGATTGAGAGAGATTTCTTCTCTTTGTTAAATTATATCTACTATCTCTTTCCTTAAACCATTTTTGAATATTATTAGGAAGTACTTTGTTTTTAGCTTTGTACATAATTTGTGTGGTCTTAAGATCCACTATGTCTTTAAATTTTAATGTTTGTAATCGTAAAAACAAATCATTTGTATGTGCATGATAGCCAACATAGCAAACTATTCTTATTGCCTTTTTCTGCATAGTGCATATCGTCTTTAGGGTGGTTTTATAAGTATTGCCCCACACCTCTGTACAATAGGACAAATAAGGAAGAAAAACCGCGCAATATAAAATATACATTGTTTCCTGGTTCAATATGTGTCTCACTTTACAAAGTATACCAGTGATCTTTGCCAATTTAGAACTAATGTAATTGACTTGTGGTTTCCAGCTGAGCTTATGGTCAATTATTACTCCCAGAAAGGAGTTTTCATAAACTCTTTCTAATCTGGTGTTATCACACAGTACTTCAATAGTTAAATCTTCAGGAATTCTATGTTTCCCAAAAATCATAAATTTAGTTTTCTTTATATTAAGAGAGAATTTGTTTAAATCAAACAAATCAGAAGTTTTGACTATCATTTATGTATAATATAAATAATTTTGGTCCTAGTATTGAACCTTGTGGTACACCATATATTGGACTTTACCTCTCCCATCTGCACAAATTGTTGTCTATGTCCTAAATAGCTTTTATTCAAATTAGCCCTATTCCCCTAATTCCATACGTTTCCAAATTTTAAAGCAAAATGTGATGATGTATTGTATCAAAGGCCTTTTTAAGGTCAATGAATACACCTATAGCAAACTTCTTATCATCAATACTAGTTGTTAATTCTTCCACCAGGTCAATTAGAGCCAGAGATGTAGAACGATTTGATCTAAAACCATATTGACTTATCAGTTAAGACCCCATATTATCAATAAAACTGTCCAATCTGGTGGAAAATATCTTCTCCAGAATTTTAGAAAATTGGTGAAGCAATGAAATTGGCCTATAATTAGTGTAGAGATTCTTTTCACCAGCTTTAAAGATAGGAACGACTTTAGCTATTTTCATCTTTGTGGAAAAAAACCCAATTTCAGAGAGAGATTGGAAATATATACTATAGGATCTACTATTGCTACAATTTATTGTTTAATTAAAAACATATCAACATCATTGCTGTCTCTTGATGTTTTATTCTTAAAGTTATTGACAATATCAAGCACTTCAGTTTTATCAGTGTCTCTCAAAAAAATAGTTGCTGGATTTCTTTCTTCAAGAAATTGTGAGACAATCCCTCCACAAGAGGGCGATATCTCATCAGCCAGATTAGGGCCTACGTTCACAAAGAATTCATTGAAGCCAGCCACGACTTCATTCCTATTTTTAATTATTTTACCCTTATCAATAAATTCGTTTGGAAATCCAATAATTGTTTTTTTCTTTCTGATAATTGAATTTAAAATGTTCCACGTACCCTTTATATTCTTTTTTTTTGCAGGCATTAATCAGACCCCTTGTAACCCAGGGTTTATATGGACGTTTAGATGTTATCTCTGTATTATAAAATTTGTCCAATTCAGCAATCAAAGTCAGAAAGGTATTTGGAAATGAGTTATAGGCTAAGTCAACATCCCATTTCTTCATAAACATGCTTCCAGTCTTGATCTAACAAGTCATTTTTTAATTTATTCAGGGTGTGATCTGTTCTTAATCTCCTCTATATATTTATTTTGCTGGTATCTAAATTATCGTGTTTGCATTCATGGAATACAAATATTGGCAGATGGCCAGTGATATCATTTATTAACAATCCACTTTCTAAATTACTACTCATATTGTTTGTAAAGATATTATCTATTACTGTTGCTAAGTGTGTGGTAATTCTGGTGGTAATAGGCCTGTCCTATACATTGCATCTATAAACTCTTCTATTGCAGGTGATTTACTTGGATTTAAGAAATCTATATTATAATCCCCACAAAAATAAGCAACCTTCTGCTTGGAATTCAAAACCATGGCCACAAACACTTCTTTAAAACTTTCAATGCCAGAGTTGGGTGCTCTATAAACACAGCTAACAATAACATTCTTCATTTTACCCATATCGATTTCCACCGTTATACACTCACAAATGTCATCAATAACAGTCGTCATATTTTCAACAATTATATACTTTAACCTGCTATCCACAAACATTGCAACTCCCCCACCCCTTTTGTTCACTCTATTCACAAAATGTAAGTGATAGCCTTCTAATTCAAAGTGAGTCCCTTTGTCATGACTGAGCCTGTAGCATTCCCGGCTGAACAGATGCGATTCACTCTCAAGAGCTGAATAAAGCAAACAAAGAATAAACATCAGACATTTGACTGCAAATTGTATACATAAATGGCTACACCATAAATAGCATTATGCAGGCTCGTATAAATAGATGCCTTACAGTAAATATGAATATGAATTATTTATCTAACAATAACAATATTTAATGCAGTTAAAAGCACCTGCCAAAATGGGTTTTAAACAATTAACAAACTTATTTCAAAGTGCTATAATGTTACATATGACCTGTATGAACTTATAAATTGTTTTAATTGCAACAATCTCCTTTTAAAATGCAATAAGGACTAAATGACAACTGAATTAATTTATCTGTGAGATATTTTGAAAGCTGACGATCTCAATTCAGAGAGAAAAGGCTAAAACATAAAATTGACCAAATAAGGGACTAATTTCCAGTGAATAATCGCTCTGATGTTTAAACCTAGAGAAATGGGAAATAATACTACACTGTTATGAATGTGACCGTGACAATTAATCACACACTCTATATAACATATCTCAAAGATTAGAAGACAATGAAATAAAAACGATACCTTGTGCCCAGGGCCGTTTGAAGGAATTTGGGGGCCCCAAGCAAAATGGACATAGAGGCCCCCCGATCCCTGCACGCACACAAAGCCTACAGGAACCACAGCATAGCCATACAGTTTAAGTTCACCCACACTTTATATAAATAAAAAAGGTTTACAGAGCAAATACTGCTTGAAAAAATAGTTTGGTGGGAATTCAATAGTGATTTGCAATAATATGACAGCACACACTTATCAGTTTAAACTCTGGGCTGTGCAGGATATCAGCTATAATTATATATTGTACTGTGAACAATGACAATAAAGTTGACAGATGAATTAAGTGCATTTAAGTGCCATTCAGTTGGGGTTTTAAATAAAGCATTTTCTGAGATGCACATTAAACATTAAAGACAAAACATTAATTTAATTTATATTTAAATTATTGAAAATTAAGCAAACTTAACTTTTTGGTAAACAAAGGCGATTTACTATTAAAAATAAAACATTGAAGAAATTTTGTGTGATTAAACCTTAAAAAAAAAGTTAATTTTTTTTTTAGCAGTAGGCTATGTTCTGCTGAACAATAGTAGTACATCTCTGACAAGAACTTGTCTAAAACAGGACTTTTATTTTGACGGGTTGACGTACCATTTATTCAAATTAAACGGTCAAATGCTCATGAAGTGACTGTCAAGAGCAGTTCTGGAGATGTTGTTCATGTGTTCACGTCTTTAGTGAGACAGCAGATGCTGAAATTACCGCTAGCGTCACGTGCGCTTCAGTGTAAAGGAAGTCGCGCTTCTGCTCCATTCATTAACAGAGACGAGCAGAACATGCAGGATTCATATTAAAATAGACTGTTCCGGCTTAATATTTACAGATATTAGTACATATCGTGATTTGATGTAAGTGCAATGACCTATTTTTAATTAATTCATTCAAAATCGACACATTCCACGACGTTCTCTTACATTTGCCCTCGCCCTCAAATCAAAACACTGCTGACTCCTTGCAGTACGCGATTTCTGTTCTGCGTCTTCCTTATCCCGTTAAAAAAACATGTTACAGTAACCATATTCCTTCCTTTCGAAAAAAAATTGCACTTACTGTTCGTTACAAGCAGCCTTTGCCCTCAGACAGGTAACTAACATATACATATTTTTGCTAGCCTACCTGCTGCAAAATTACACCATTTGTACAAGACTGACAGGTAGAGCTATTATATCCAGTGTAATATATCACTTACCACTTTCTTGTTTTTTTTTCTTATCCTCCTCTTCCTTTCTCTTCTGGCTTCCTGAAGTATAATTCCGCTTCATGATTGCCGAGGAGGTTTTGTATTTTACCGGCTGCAGAGATCACGTTGGCTGGCTGCTGTCAGCGACTACTGAGAGGGGCCCCCTTGAGGGGGATCCCGATAACAGTGTCATTGCACGTTACTGCATTGACAATCAAAGGGGCGCTCAAACAGTGTCGTTGCATTTTATTCTTAACCAGTCGTAGTCTTGGGGCCCCAGGACAGCTCGGGGCCCCAAGCAATTGCTTGGTTTGCCTGCCTTGTCGCGACGGGCCTGACCTAACCCAGTCTCTGGAAGAAGGGTATGCACTCCAGCATAAGGCTCCATGTGGTAGAGGTAACCCCCCGAGGATGCCAGGCTCCAAACCTTATAGCCATAGCGGATTGGTTTTCCCTTTATGAACTGCTTGTACCTGTGGCGCCCATAGTAGGGAATCATACTTTCATCAACTGACAGCCATTTACTGAATGGCAAAATTTTGTGTGAGCTATTTAGCTCCTGGAAGATTGGCCTCACCTTAAAGAAGGGGTCATTGCTGCACGTTGTGTTGTCCACAACATGGATGGAAGCCATAATTTCATCAAATCGGTTTCCTCTCATAGCATTGGAGATGCTGCTGTTGTGGACATCCCCATCTAGTGACCAGAGCAAATGCCGTCATGGAACAGTACAATATCCAGAGGTGAGGAGCACACCATAGAATACAAGTAGTTTATCCATGCTTAAATTAAGAGATATGATTTTGTTTTGAACAGAGTAGAGATTTGACATTTCTATGGTAAGATCTCTCAGAGATGAGGGGTACATATGGACAAAAAAAACCTATCACGATTTTTTGATCAATTTTGTGATTTCGATTTCAATCAAGATTTTGACACACACAGAAATGCTTTACAGTCATAAATGCATTCAGTATAAATTTTAAACATATTTCCAAAAGAAAACCAATGAGAGCTTTATCTCTAGCTTACTGTAGCGGTGCCTCAGGGGTTGTATGTTTTGCCCAATATATTTATTGCCCAAGGGTCACTGTATGCTTCTGCAGTGCATATACAGTAAGTTAGGCCTATAAGTAAGCAGTTCAGAAGCAGCAACGAGAGTGCATTATTGTAACGCAAAAGCACATTAAAATAATGCGCAAGCGCAAATCTATCCACTCGCACCAGTGATGCGTGGGTCAATGTATTAATAACCTGTACCAGACCAACGTTTTCAACTTTGTAATGCAATATTGTAATGCACTTCTAGGTGGTTGTCCTGTTTCGTCAATAAACAAGCTATAGGTAGTCCAAAATGCAGCAGCTAGAGTCCTTACGAGGTCAAAAAAATATGATCATATTACCCCAATTTTACAGTCTCTGCACTGGCTACCTTTTAAGTTCCGTATCAGTTACAAATCATCATTACTTACCTATAAGGCCCTAAATGGTTTAGCTCCAGCGTACCTAACTAGCCTTCTACCACGTTACAACCCATCACGCACCCTAAGGTCACAAAACGCTGGACTTTTGGTCGTTCCTAGGATAGCAAAGTCCACTAAAGGAGGTAGAGCTTTCTCACATTTGGCTCCCAAACTCTGGAATAGCCTTCCTGATAATGTTCGGGGTTCAGACACACTCTCTCTGTTTAAATCTAAATTAAAAACACATCTCTTTCGCCAAGCATTCGAATAATGTATCTTTTTAATTGTGAGTGTAGTTGCATCTGATCAAAGGTGCATTTTTATTCATTAGCTTGGGTTAAACTAATTTTACTTTGTTGGATCAGCAGCTATGCTAATGATGTCTGTATTTTGTTTCTATGTTTCGCCACGGGATTTACATCCCGTGGTAACTAGGATTTAAACAAGCTCCAGTCGGGATCCAGAACACCTGAGAAGAGATGATGCTGACCCTCAGAGGACCTCAGATGATGCTAACACTGAATCAACAAACAGAACTAACAATTATTGCTAAATGTGTGACTGAATCATATAATAACTTAATTATTAATATTGATAGTTCATCATCTAGCTGACTACGTCTTTTATTATTATTATTTTTATTTTTTTCTAAAATCCTGTCAAATGTGCACAAACTACTAGCTACTACTAAATATTGTAGAAACATAATTTTCTGTAAAGTTGCTTTGTAAAGATTTGTTTTATTAAATCTTTTCGCACCTTTCTATTTATAAGCTTTTCTGTTCTCGTCTTTTTACTGTGTGCAGTGTGAACATTCTGTTCCGTTAACATGGGCTCAAAAAAAAAAAAAAAGGCTACGCATCCTAGACAGAGTGTGTGAACCTGGAGTTAGGCATATGCCCAGTCTGCTCTCAGTGCTCTGCTCTCGTGCTCGACTCAGGTGATTGGATCCTGATTGGTTCAGATAACATACTGCAGGGGGTCAGGGCTGCAGAAAATCGTGCTATAAGGCGATTTAGAAATCGCACACACTCAAATCGCGATTTTATTTCGATTTCGATTAATCGCACAGCCCTATTTTAGACATTGTGCTGCAGTTGGTTCATACAAAATTTAGTCAGGCAAATTGCTTTTTGCTGTTTTTCACGATTTCTTGTTTGGATTTTGAGTTTCGGTTGGTGACCGCAAGCAGTTTCGGGGATGTTTTCTGCCAAGGGCGGCATGGTGGCAGTAGTAGCATCTGAAGATGGCAACAAAGATGAGGAAGCAGCTTCAAGTTTTTTTGAGAGACTTCTTGTTTGAATTGTGAGTTTTGGTTGGTCCTCGCATTCAGGTTCAATTTCCTCAAAATGATCATATCCAAACAGTTCTGCAGTAGAATTAAAAATTCTTGATGGTATCTGAGCTGAGTGGATGCATCGCTATCACAGTCGCTTTCTATTGCATCCTTCTCTGTCTTAGAGACCACTGCTATATTACAAATTGCAGGCTCTGGATCATCAGTGTCAAGTTAATCCAAAACTTGACTTAAAGTCATTCTGAAAGAGAGTTCATAAAAATAAACACAGAATTACATATTGGTAACATAGACTCCCTGTGTTATAACACCGGTCACTATTATGACCGTCTTTATTTATTTGCAGTTTGACAACAGAATAAAGCATGTTTTCATTTAATTTCAATGTGTATGTATAGATAACCCTTTCATGATGATATGTGCAAAAAAAATGAGCTCCTCAAAAAGGAATTTAGTATTCTTACCTGTCCTTTCTGAGCTTTGACATCATCCGTCTGTTAAGACGGCAGTACCAGGAAATAAATGTGTGTGATCACATGACCAAACTAATAAATCATGTTAGACCTGCCATAAACTCATATAGACATCTTACATTTTCATTATATATGAACATATGCTTCATAATATGAGTTACTTTTCAATTTTACACTAAAAAATGCAAGAAAAAATTGTGGTCACAATTGTGACCAGTGGGATTAAATGGGTTAAAGTGGAGGTTGTTGAGGTGTCTTTGGTGCCAGGGCCAGGGCCTGAGCCATATCAATTCTGAGGTCTTAACTCCCGCATTGCGATCGGCACTTCGTTGCTTTTCAATGCAAGCTGTGTGGAGAAGCCCATTTCCACCTCCATTGCATTGGAGAAGCAATCCCACGCAAAATGCAGTTTGCACACTCAAGGTCTAAGCGGGAACTCATGGTCTTCCAGGCTAAGTGCATGCAACCACTGGTGCCTAATTGTCAAGTCTACTGGAAAACTATGCAGTCCAGCAGTGCTGTTGCAACCAGCAACACTACACCTACGTACCATCCTGACCACTGTAAATAAATCTACACTAACTTGAAGCTATCCTAACTGATACAATACTATATCTAACTATACTTCCAACAATACTAAGGTAACTCTTAATAACTATGCTAATTATCTACATAGGCTACACAAACTAATCTAAATAACTATATAAATGCTATGCTAAATAGATGCTAAAATACTCTATCCTGATCGTTTTCAATACTCGCAATTCCAACTCCTAACTCACTACAGTGATTTTGACAGAACAAGATGGTTTTATACTGCCAAGGGCGTGGTGAGCTGGAAACTGCTTACATTACCTGCCACCACTTGTGTCACGTACAACCGCAAAAATCCAATAGGAAAAATCAACTACAGTAGCCACCATTCATCCTGAAGAGGGCAGCACTCAGATGTTTTTACACCATATATTGTAGAATTAAAACAATTTATACTCAAATGTCAAAAAAGTTAATCAAATCAATGACCAGCACTAATAAAGCCCCATTCTTAGAGATTATTGGTAAACTTAGTTTAGGGCTTAGTTACTCTTTAAGGCCCACTCCCAATTCTACCCCTTAGCCCTTCCCCTTCCCCCTACCCCTCCGTTTTGCACGATCAAATGAAGGGGTAGGGGTGTCTCTATTCTCTTTTGGAAGGAGGGGAAGGGGTAAGGAGAAGGGCCAGATAGCCCTTCAAACGAAGATTTTTCGGGACCACACTTCAAACGAAGGGGTAAGAATTATCTCGGCAACATGGCCGCTACAGCGAACAAAAAGACACATAAATGTAAGATTTTTTGGCATAAATAAAGATTTTAATGAAAAGTAATCATGTGTTTTATGTTAGATTCAATTGTGAGTTCATATTAACGGTCATGTTACTAAATGTTTGTTTTAAATGTTTGCAAAGAATCGCTAATATTTGCTAACATCATATCATTACAGACTGCATGATAGTGCCACAGCATATGTCTGATCAGGGCGATAACTGCTGTAGACATTGATGGGGGCTAATTTCCCCAATAATAAGAAATCCCTAAACCATTTTCTCAAATATTGCCTTTTAGAGAGTGAGAGAGAGAGAAATGCAAGTTGCGTGTGTTCGCGTCTGTGCGTTTATCTTTTTAGAGTGAGTTTACTTAAAAACAGCGATTGTATCCTCTGGTCATTGGAAAATATAATGTAGCAATTCAGTATTTAAACTGTATTTAATAAAAGTTGTGGGGCAGCGTTGACAAGTTTATTTTCTCTAGCCTGGAAGTGTACAGGTCCTGAAGAGATGGAAGGTTGCATCCAATTACCTTCTCAGCAGAGCAGATGATACATTGCAGTCGGCCTTTGTCCTTGGCAGTGGCAGCAGCTTACCAGATGGTGATGGAGGTGGTGAGAAAGGACTTATTGATGGAATTGTTGGCGTGTACCATCATTGTCTTTGGCAGGTTAAACTTCTTCAGCTGCTTCAGGAAATACATCCTCTGCTGTGCTGTTCTTATTAGAGAACTGATTTTGAACTCGCACTTGAGGTCCTGGGTGATGATGGTGCCCAGGAAGCGGATAGAGTCCACATGTTCTACTGAGGAGCTACACAGGGTAATGGGGGTAGGCAGGGCTGGACTGGGACAAAAAAAGGGCTCTGGCATTTTTGCTCAGACCGGCCCACCACAATCGGTCTGACATAACCAACCAGTACACCATCCTTGTGGTCCCTGTATATATTCATATCTACCGTTCCATTCCCAAAAACCCCTACAAAGCTGAGAACTAAGTGCCATGGACCAGTGTCCCAGTGCAAGTGGACCAGTGTACTCATTCTCTCTTGACTGACTCCCTGGTGATCAAAGGTGCCCTTCTCCACTGCTAACTCAACCTGGCTTGACTATACATAAGGACAAAGAGAGAGATGATTACAATTATTTGGAAGAGTTATTAAAAGTACACTTAGTAAGGATCCATTTTGGTTATATAGTCCTGTATTCTTGAAGAGCAGGATTTCTAGATGGACAATGTGCTTCATGTTATTAAAGCTAGTTAATCCTTTAGAACACAATAGAATGTGGATGTAGAATTCTGCTAATTCTAAAAATTTTTTTTTTTCAATGAACCAGAGAGCAGAAAAACTAGTTTACAATTGCAAGTATAGGCTACTTTGTTTTAAAGAGCACAAACCCCTCTTTAATATGACACCAAACAACATTTAGCTCTCATTGTTGAGATACTTCCCATATAAAAGAAAAACAAACTATACTACCAAATTACTCACACAAAACATCCTAATAATATATATGATATTCAAATTACTCACTCACCATTAATATTGCATATAAATGATATTGGAAATTCATTAGAAACATGAGAAAATATCTACTTTGTTGAATATACAGCTTTCAAAATGCAAGGCGGGTTTTAATCCCCAAATATCATGCGTTAGCTACTTCTCTCCCGACGTGTAACTCGTCGTGGGCGCTTTGACGCAGCCATTTTGAGTAATAATTAAAAATAATCAAATGGCATCATTTAAGTTTTCTAGAAAAGGGCCGTATGTCCATTATGGGTTTTAAAGGGTTAACATTAAAATAGTCAGTCGAAGTTGCAATTGAATAAGTTAACTCTGCTAACCTAGCTACAAAAACAATGCAAAATAGCTTATGCTGTGTTATTTACTGTGATAAATAACACAGCAAAAATAGCTTATGCTGTGTTATTTACTGTGTTTAATGTGTTATATACTGTGACTTTAGCTGACTGAGTAGCTAGTGTAGTAGGTAAAAATCTGACAGACTTTATAATAGCGACAACGATTATGTTATCTTATTATAATATTCATTAATTTATGTAACGTTAAATCATCACACTATCCTCCTGCACCCGCCCTGATTAACACTCCCTTCCTGTTAATCATGTAACTACAGTACCATGCTTACCATTTCTATTACACTCTCGCCGTGGCTCAGTCTGTCCCTCCTTGACATCACTATCAGACACCTGCACCTCTGTATGGGTGCCGCCGGCACCGCCGTGGCTAGTTACCTCCATGTGCTATGTTCACCTGTTCTTGCAAAATGTCGTCAGGTACTGTAGGCTTGGAAACTGAAGCTACAGCACTAAACATGTCGGTTATTTTTGCACATGTTGAGGCATCAACCTCTAGAATTTTTATTTTTTTGGCCCGCAACTTCTCCGCACCCCCCATTGCGCATTTGTTTCTGCACTGAGCCACTGACTGCATCTGACACAAGAAATGGAGGGGGAGGGGTGGAGCCTGTTAAGAGATGATTGGGCCAGTCCAGTGTCAGTATGGAAAATTAACCAATGGGCCGCTGTCCCTGCTTTATGGGCCAGTCGTTGTCCAATAAAAAAAAAAAAAACTAAAAAAAAAAATATTATATCGACCGGCCCCCAAGTGCGTCGGCCCACCGGGCATTTGCCAGATTACCAGTCCAGCCCTGGGGGTAGGTGGGGTTGGGTTATTCCTGAAGTCAATCAGCATCTCCACTGTTTTTACAGCATTGAGCCCCAGGTTTTGCTGATTGCACCAGGTCACCAGATGGTCAATCTCCCACCTATGGGCAAACTCATCCCCATCAGAGATGATCCAAATGAGGGTGGTATCATCCGCAAACTTCATTAGTTTTACAGATTTGTGACTGGAGGAGCAGCTGTTGGTGTACAGGGAGAAGCGGAGAGGAGAAAGAACACAGTCTTGAGGTGAGCCAGTATTGATGGTTCGGGGTCAGTAACATGTTTTCCCATTTTCACATGCTGCTTCCTGTCAGAAAAGATATCTATGATCCACCTACAGCTGGAATGTACAAATGAATGGTATGTCCACTCTGTCATGTGTATGTCCACTCTATCGAGTCTTAGTGGCCTACAATGTGGACATTTTGAGCTTCAATTATCATATTAGCTTACAACAAACTTTTACTAGCTGAATAGTTAGACTCGTTGTTGAAGAGAATTTGGTCTATTTAAACAGTTTACATATTTTGAAAATACTGTATTCAAATGACTTCGAGCATATTTTATGCTAATAGGGTGGATATGTTTAGCGTTGGCAAAGCAATTATGCAACTGAAAAGACAAAGAATTTGTTGTCCTTATGTCACTAAAAGGATGGCCTTTTCTTAAAGAGGTGGATTCCCCATTACGACAGGGTGGACAACCATTCAATGGACATGCACAAACTCTGCTTTTTTATTCAATACAAATATTGCCCTTTATTACCAAATGCTCAATACACTGAAATTGAGTAATCCCTAATTTAACTAAATATTAATAGGATAACAACATTTTAAAATGTTTTGATTTGACAATATTGTACTATCATTCAAATTTACTGAGCAGTGCATGGGACATACAAAATAACATGCATTCTCTAACACAAAACTAAAACTTATCAAGAAAATGTATCTAAAGTGCCATGTATTGTTTTTGTTATGATTTTAAAGACTTAGCCTAATATAATACACCCTTTCATAGTCATTGTTAAGTTATCATGGCAAATGAGTAATTCATGTACTGTGGCAGAACGGAAAACTCCGTGGGCCACTTGTTTACTTTCACTTTTGATTTCACAAATCAATGACGTAACTGGAGGCGTGCATATCAATTAAGGGAAGAAGTAAATATAGGGGTGAGGCTCACACACGGAAATAAAAAAAAAAACGTCACCAGTGTTCAGTCGTGAGAGGTGTGGGAGAGAAGCTGATTTGGAGTTACCGTGGGGAAGGTGGCTCGTGTTCCTGTCGTCCTGATCGACGCTTCCTTATATTGAGTTCGTGAACGGACGGAAAGTACCTTCGCCAAAGAGCTTATTCAGTCGTCCAAACAGGAAAGCCGGTCGTAAAAAAGGATCATCGCTGAGTCCACGGCGGTCTCCAGGCACTCTTCAGCGTCCTTGTGAACTGCTACACTTGGGTCAGTGACGCAAAAGCCATTCTCTCAAACAAACAGTCCCACATGCGCAATCAGTCCCACACACACTTACATGTTTATTTTATTTAGTTTTGATTCTGTTATCGAGCCTGATTGATATACATGGTTTTGTTGATTTTGTTTTTTACTCTTACTCCTACGAACTGCTTATTCAGTGTGTTACTTATATGAACAAATTGGTATTTAAAATGTAAATGTGAATTACTGCTGAAAGCCCTGTTGCCACGAACTGTGACATAATTGACTTACTATGGGTTAAAAATATATGCTTGGAACAAAGAGAAAAAGATTGAATAATTTGAGTTTATTGAATGTAACAGGTGGTTTTTAGGCTATCCTGGGTTTTTGTTTTGGCAGGCCTATACCTGTCTGGCGCCCGAACAAGTTGAATTAAATTTATCAAAGTTAACCGCAAATTGTTCTCTGGGGCCCACCACCGTTACAGTACAGTAAACCAAAACGCACACTACATTGATATTAACCCATACAAATTCATGTTTGATGGCCCCCACCCCCAATAAAAAGCACTTGAAACAAATATGATTCCTAACCTTTTTATTTATTCAACATTTAATTTTAAATTTAGTACATTTTTACTCACACAGTACAAATATTTGGAAACATTACTCTTTTAAATGTTTTTGAAAGGAGCCGCTTATGCACATCAAGCCTGTAATTACCCTATTTTATCAAAAATACACACAAAAAAAAAACAAAAAAACAATTAAATTGTAAAATGGAATTTCAATTTAAAATAATGGTTTTCTATTGTACGTTACTTTAAAATTATTTTCTGTGATGCAAAATTGAATTTTCATCAGCCATGACCCATTACTCCAGTCTTCAATGTCACATGATCCTACATAAATCATTCATCATTATATATATATATATATATATATATATATATATATATATATATATATATACACACACACAAATCAAGTGGAATAGAAAGACATAATCACTACTAAACAGAAAAAAAAGTTATTTAGTTAGTTATAAGTGTTATATTAGAGCAGTAATCCTAATCATCAGCTGAATTTAGAAGATAAACCTGAGATCCTTTATTCAAACCATTAAAAAATTTGTCAGATCCTGATGTGATGTCATTCACTGTACGTGCAAATTCAAAGTGTCACGTTTGGGCACATCAACGGTGCTAGTACTCTTTATAACTTGTCATAAAGTAGTGAATGATCTGTACAGAAATGACGCAGATTGATAGAACAAGTTTATAATATTTTGAAAAAATTGCAATCACTCCAAATTAGTTGGGTGAGTGCAATTCAACTATATAAAATGAACAATGAGACTAGTATTTCTTCCCATCTTGACTGGAGGACTGGCGTATTGGAGACGTTAGGCAATCACCTCCTCTACCTATAACTAGTGCCGGCCCTGATTAGGCCAAGATGACACCTAACAATTGATCAACATTACCTGGCGATTTCAAGCTTCAAACAAGATGTTTTCAGAGGGAAGTTGCCGCTGAGCTTAATGTGTCACAGAATGTTTTCAGCAGGTTGCAACAGAGCTAAACAGACCTAAAGAGTCACAGAAAGTCATTGAAAGTGGAAAATTTAAATTTGGCCACATTCCATGCCAAGGACCGCTTCAATGTGAACAGTGCCCTGTGGAACTGGATGATCAATGCTCAACTCCAGGCACATTTAAGGGAGGTGAGAGGCAGCCGAGTGAGATGTCAGACCGTTCTAAACTGCTTGTATCAGCATGGTCTGCCTGCGGGACGACCTGCAAGTGTACCTGACCACACCACCAGGCACAGGCATCATTGTCAGAGAGCACTTGCACTGGACAAGGAACCAATGTACCTCAGTGCTGTTCTCCAAAAAAAAGTCAGTTCACATTAAGCAGAAATGATGGCCGCCAACGCTGTTGGAAACATCAATAAGTGACTTGACACCAACAGCGTGGGTGGCCATCATTTCTGCTCAATGTGAATTGACTTTCATCGGACATCAACACTGTAACCAGACGAACCTTTGGAGGTGGTGGTGTTAAAGTCTGGGCAGGTGTGTCTATTCAATACAGATCTGCCCTACACCTTGTGAATGGTACTGTGGTAAGCCGATATTACCTGAATAACATAATTAATCCAGTCATTGTGCCTCTGCATGAGCAACACAGGCCTGGTTTAATTTTCAATGGTTGACAATGCCCCAGCTTATCAAGGTCGCATCATAAGGGAACGGCTGCTCGAGGTTTGGGTACCTCAAATAGAGTGGCCTGCACTTTCTCCAGACCTGAATCCCACAGAAAACATATGGGCTCAGCTGAGTAGTAGTGTAGAGAGTCTTATCTCTGCACCCCAGAATCTCAGGGACCTGAGGGAAGCCCTTCAAGAAGAGTGCAATGCCATGCCTCAGCAGAAAATTATTTGACTTGTGAACAGAATGAGACGTCGTTATCAAGCTGTAATTGATGCTCAAGGATACATGACAAGTTAATGAGACATTGACATTGTTTGTTGTGGTATATCCACCACTGTTGATAGCTTTAGTTTCAATAACTAGTGACATGACATTCAGCCAAGTATGGTGACCCATACTCAGAATTCGTCCTCTGCATTTAACCCATCCAAATAAAAATGCTTAAGTCAATATGGAGCATTTAACACCAACCCTTCATTAGTAATGTGCATCACTAAGGACTTTATTTGGGCAATTTACTTAGATTCCAGATTTTCAAATAGTTGTATCTCGGCCAAATATTGTCCTTCTAACAAACCATACATCAATGGAAAGCATTTAACCCATCTAAAGTGCACACACACAGAGCAGTGAACACACACACACGGAGCAGTAGGCAGCCTTTTATGCTGCGGCACCCGTGGAGCAGTTGGGGGTTCGATGCCTTGCTCAAGGGCACCTAATTGTGTTATTGCCGGACCGAGATTCGAACCCACAACCCTAGGGTTAGGAGACAAACTCTCTAACCACTAAGTTATGACTTCCCCCAGTTTTAAATAGTTTTAGATGAAGAACCATGAACTTTTTACATTTTCCATAAATTTCATATAAATATAAGTAACCCTGGAGCACAAACGCAGTCATAAATAGTACAGGTATAGCTTTAGCAATTGCCAATAATACATTGTATATAGGTAAAAATGATTCTTTTATACCAAAAAAAGATAAATGTTTCATGGAGATATTTTGTACATTTCATACAGTAAATATATTAAAATGTATTTTTTTTGTGAGTGGATGCAGCAAAATCGTAAATAAAAATGAGAATTTTGAGAATTACCGGCTCAAGTCTGGTCTCTGTGTATATCTTATAATTCCCACTTTCAGCTTCATCTACTCTCCACAATGTCATTACAGTGGCAAGTCAATATGGAGCATTTAACACCAACCCTTCATTAGTAATGTGCATCACTAAGGACTTTATTTGGGCAATTTACTTTTCTTTTTTTTTGCACCCTTAGATTCCAGATTTTCAAATAGTTGTATCTCGGCCAAATATTGTCCTCCTAACAAACCATACATCAATGGAAAGCATTTTTATTTGGATTTCAAATGATGTATAAATGTCAGTTTGAACAAACTGAACCTTGTAACTGGTTTTGTGGTCCATGGTCTCTCTCTCCCTCCCTCTCTCTCTCTCTCTTACACACACACAAACACACACACACTCACACTCAATCATGACAATCCTCATAAGATTTTAGCAAGCGCTTCTGTTGAATTGCTGCTGCTGGTGGCTATTGCTGTTGTTGTAGATTATTGCTGCTCCAAAGCAAAGCAAGTACAGGAAAATGCTACTGCCGATACATACACCAATACACTGCTGTGAGTATTTAAGATATGCTGCTGTTGCAAGAACAACATATAGATAAGATGAAAGCAGGAAGATCCAGAGCTACAGATTACTGACTATTTATCGCTAAGATCCTCAGAGAAGAAGATGAATGACAATTATAGAAGAATGGGTAGAGTATTTGAGTGGAGGTGGTGTTGAATGTTTGTATATGTGTGTTAGTTACAGGATCAGAGAATGACACTGTTCCTCTGTCATAGTTCAGATTCACTCTCACACGATCAAACCTTTGATCAACACAAAAACCACCAGAACCTTTATACATTCCACCCTGACCATACAAAAACAGTTCGTCCTCATCATACTCCACAAACCAAACATCAGTGTTGAAGAAACCATGTACCTTCCTCTGGTTTGATGCTGTAGTTACTCCAAGACTCCAGTATTTACTCTCTTTAACCTCCACATCCCAGCAGTGTGTTCCTGAGTTAAAACCCTCTGAACCCAGAACACAGGAATAACAGTGAAATCTCTCTGGATTATCAAGAACAGGTTGATTGTTCCAGATGAATCTCACACTGGTCAGATCATCAGACAGAATGAGATTTTGATGAGCCGTGTTTGGATCCAGAATCACAGGAGCTGATGAGACACAATCAACAAATGCTGTTATTCTGATGTTCATATAATGATCAAGAGTGAATTGTCATGGATATTAAATTATAGTGAGAAGGAGCTTTTATAAAATCTTATCTTTGAACAGAATTTATAATTTTTGTTCATTTTTATTTATTTGTGTGATAAAGTGAAGGTTAGTGTTAACCTCCTCATTTATGTGTTTGTTTAGTTTAATTCAAGTCTGGAAGTTTTGTGTATTTTTATTACTTATTTTTGTTGTTTATTGCAAACCAGCTTTTGTAGTAAGATCAATAAAAGGGCCTTTAGTTGTTTTGGACTCTGGGTAGGAGCTGGTTATTCTTTATAGTTTGTTGTTTTAGGTATTGTTTTGAATTGTTTATTGAGAGTGGTTATTCATTTGTTAGTGGTCTTCCACTCTCTTTTGTTCTGTTATTGAGTCAAGTCAAGTCACCTTTATTTATATACTGTAGTGCCTTAAAATACGTTCTCGCATCCAGTTTGGTTTTCTTTTATGTTTGCATGTCTTACTGTCAGCCATAATTATTCTGCTAATTAAAAGGCTGTTTGTATGCATATTACCAAAATTTTATTAGGCGCTTAGTCACAGAAAAAAAATAATCCACATGAAGTGGCAAAATCACTCAGTCCGTGACGGACAAATCATTAACGGCTGGTCTATGTGGTAATATAGTACATTGGGCAGGACATCCATTTAAACACCTAACATTCATCGACCTCCAATATGGCTTATCATCTGAAATATCTATGTAGTAGCAAGTTTACATGGCAGCTCAATTGAATGGTAGTCTAGAAAAAAGTGTGTATGTTTGTGTGGAGTGTGGAAGCTGAACAGTATTGCCTTCTCGGACTCTGAACTTGAGCGTGTCACTTCGAAACTTTGTGGATGCTTGCCTTATTACAGATATGAAAAATATATCTATACAGAATGAAACTTTTAAATAAACCAATTCAAACAGAAAACTAGTGGCCATAAGGTGACATGGTTGGTTCACTTAGTTTTGTTGTGGCCTCGACATAATAACTCGTGGGAATGTAATAGTATGTTGTGGCTACGAGATATTAATTTGAGGGACGTGATCTATTATGTTGTGGTCATTTTGGCAAGGTAATGTAATTCTTATGTTGTTGAGGGAACGACATCCATTTCTCGTGTCCACGACTTCTTTTGTTGAGATAACGACATATTTTTTCTTGTGGCCATGAGTTTTATGCGTGATCATAGCATCCCGGGATTATTACAAATGTACTCATTAATGTTTTATTTTGAATTAAGAAATCATTATATTATTTATTATAGAAATATTTCATCATTATTACATTATTATTATTAATCATAGGCATTGGCTACCGGGCTGTATTACATACGTCAGCATTCAAATAAAGTTTATCATAAATAAATGTTACATTAAGTGCATAATATAAATTAGACCTACAAGAAAACACCTTTATCTATCCTACAGTCTTATGCTAACTGATCAAGTTTTTCCCATCTTTGTATATTATTATTATTATTATTTTCTCTTTACATTAGCCGAAATAAAATTTATAATAGGCTATTATTTAAAAATGTATAAAAAATGTTAAGTAAACCAATTAAAATCAAGACAAATCAAGGGAATATAAATGAATATAAAAATATAACCAATAATAATATGATAATAACAATAATAATAATAATAATAATAATAATAATAGCTTAATATTAGGGATGCACCGATTCCAGGATTCGCATTCGGATTCGGCCGAATACTGGGCTTTTAGACGGGGTCCGGTTTCGGCCGAACCTCAGGGTTTTATTTCACCGAACCGAACACTAGGCTTGCTGGTCGACATCACGCGGCCGTTGATTGAGTGAAGGTGTTTATATGAGGAGGAACAAGGCCCGACAGTTCGCTCTAAACTAAACTGTTCAGGAATCTTGAGCGGCTGGGACGATTTATACCGTAGCAATACAGAGCCAGCCAGTCACATCGGGTGCTGACGTGAAGCTAAACGTTTTTCCTGTGAGCCTTTGATTCTTCTTAGAGAGGATCCTCTTCAGTGGTGGAAGACAAACCGAACCGCGATTTCCACTGCTGGCAAAAATGGCAAAAATCTACCTTTGTGCCCAGTCAAAGACTTTTCAGTACTGCTGGGGACATTCGTTCCCACACTCGCAACCGGTTGTCACCTGTTAATGCAGAGCGTCTTGTTTTTTGTTTTTTTTTATTAAACTCATTTCATGTGAAACATTAGAGGTTTTACGTTAATTTAATTATGATGCAGGAGATGTGTGTGATCTTCCATAATATTTTCCGTAATATTTGGCTACTGTTCTAATCGTAGCCTATCCTACTGTTATAAACGAAAACTAAATAGCCTACTATCCATGTTTATTGAGTTAATGTTCAATTACATTAATTTCATTGAAGTCACCAAACATATTCTGATTTTTAAAAAGAAAAGAAAAACACTTCACTTTGCATTGCTGCACTTTTATTGAAAGGTTTTGGTTGTTTAAGCATAAGCTTGGTAATTGTCAAAAAAGTGGCATAATTTTGCCTATTCTTTTTTTTTTTTTTTTTTTACAGTTAAAATAAAATACAATGAAAAATACATTGCTGTGGACGTTGTTTACTTCATTAGTGTGTTTTACTGTGATAATGGAATAAGGATGCGAGTAGGATTTGGTATTCGGTTTCGGATTCTTAAACAGTGGATTCTGTATTCGGCCGAACCCCAAAAATCTGGATTCGGTGCATCCCTACTTAATATACAAAAAATTATGGGAAAAAGACGATCAGTTAATGGACTTACAAGACTGTAGAATGGATAAAAATGTTTTATGCATTTGATTAATTTGAATTCTGACGATCACATGTAATACAGCCCGGTAACCAAGGTCTATGGTTAATATAATAATTTAATAATGTAATAATTTATATTAAAAATAATATAATAATTTCAAAATAAAACATTAATGCGTTAAACTTGAGGCCACGAGAAAAATATGTCGTTCCCTCAACATGGGATTTAGAGGCCGCGACATAAGGATGTCGTTACCTCGACAAAATGATCTTGTGGCCACCACATAATATGACGTTACCACAAGTTAATATGACGTTCCCTCAAATGAATATCTCGTGGCCATGACAAAACTAAGTGAACTGACCATGTCACTTTAGGGCAGTGGTTCCCAACCTTTTTCCTTGGGGGCCCCCCCTATGTACATATTTAACAATCCGTGACCCCCCCCCCCCCCCCATATATATATATGTATATATATATATTTATATATTAGTGCTGGGAAAAAATTAATCGCATCCAATATAAAAGTTTGTGTTTGCATAATATATATGTGTGTACTGTGTATAATTATTTTGTATAAATAAATACACACAGGGGTGTAACGGTTCACAAAATTCACGGTTCGGTTCGATGCACTTGTGTCACGGTACGGTTTTGATACAGCAAAAAGAAAGAAATGCCAGAGAAATTTCCTTGATTTCTTTTTTTTTTATATTAAAACTAACATAATAAAGTGTGATATTTTTTTCTTTGAGTAATTCTGGAGCTATAATTGATTTTTCTTATGAGCATGTTAAACAAAACAGCTTCTTGGAAAAAAATTTAATTGTAGTAGTATATAAACCAAGGTTTATTTTATTTCAGATTAACATTTAAGGGCAGCAATTGTATTCATGTCAAAATAAAACTGACAAAATGTTACTTGAAGGCATTAGAGCCTACTATTCCTGCCAAACTTTCATGGTTCGGTTAGTGTTACTACAGTAAATCCATGGTGAATGTTGCAGATCTGGACACTGGATAGTTCATTCACGGCACAATGTTTCTTCCTGGTTTCCACGCGCTGTATGATCCGTTAATAACGGATAAATGTGAATGTTTCTCTCTAGATCTCGCAGCGATGTTATTACTTCTGTGGCAAATTCAAATGCTTTCTTTACTGGATCTCTTATCAGCGCTGTGTAGTAACAGCGTCGCATGATCATGATCGGCTCGCGCTGCACTGGTCCAAACTGATAAACGGTCCGTCAACCACACAATAACGAGCAGTTTCGTTCCACTTGCATTATGTTTGCCATTTGACACCCGCCTTTGATAACCTGCAGGGGGCTAAACTCTTCACTAAACTAGACCTTTGGTTCCGGTGAATCTCACCATTTCTGGCAATCATCAAGAGACTATTTATTTTCTTATTTTTCATTTTCCCTATACTCCCATGGTTTTAGGACATCCCTGGTTAGTTGAGCATAACCCCCAGATTAACCGTTATCCTCTGCCTCACATGTCATCCGCCTTCGAGATCCTGCAGGGGCTAAAGTCTTCATTAAACTAGACCTTCATAATGCTTACCACCTAGTCCGGATAAAGGAGGGGCACGAGTGGAAGCATTTAATACCCTCCTAGGGCATTTAGAATATTGTGTCCTACCCTTCAGATTAGTTAACGCACCTGCTGTTTTTCAAACATTAGTGAACAACATCCTCAGGGACATGTTAAACATTTTTGGTTTTGTTCATCTCGATGATAACCCACCATCTGCGGGAGGAATCATAAGGGGCAGGTGCAATTTGGATCGGGCAGCGGTCGAAGGCAGGGGTCACGACGACCTGATCACTGGACACGGAACCTGGCCTTAGGGATGTGGAATGTCACCTCACTGGCGGGGAAGAAGCCTGAGCTTTTGCGGGAGGTTGAGAGGTACCGACTTGAGATTGGGCTCATCTCCACACATAGCTTGGGTTCTGGAACCACCCCCATTGAGAGAGGCTGGATGCTCTACTACTCTGGAGTTACCAGCGGTAAGAGGCGGCGGGCTGGTGTGGGGTTGCTCATAGCTCCCCAGCTAAGCCGCCATATGTTGGAGTTTACCCTGGTGAACAAAAGGGTCGCTTCCCTGTGCTTACGGGCCAAATGGCAGTGTAGAGACCCGGCCTTCCTGCCGTCTCTGGGAGGGGTGCTGGAAAGTGCTCCAACCGGGGACTCCGTCGTTCTACTGGGGGACTTCAACGCTCAAGTGGGCAGTGACAGTGATACCTGGAGGGGTGTGATTGGGAGGAATGGCTCCTCTGATCTGAACCCGAGTGGTGTTCTTTTTTGGACTATTGTGCAAGTCACAGTTTGCCCATAATGAACACCATGTTAAAGCATAAGGGTGTCCATCAGTACACCTGGGTCCAGGACACCCTAGGCAGGCAATTATCGACTTTGTGGTCACTTCCTTTTACCTTCTGGCAGTATGTCTTGGACACCCGGTAAAGAGAGGGGCAGAGCTGTCAACCGATCACCACCTGGTGGTGAGTTGGATCCGATGGCGGGGGAGGAAGCTGGACAGACCTGGTGGACCCAAACGTATTGTGAGGGTCTGTTGGGAATGTTTGGCTGAGCCCCCTGTCAGAGAAATTTTCAATTCCCTCCTCCAGCAGAGCTTTGACCAGATTCCGAAGGAGGCTGGAGACATTGAGTCCAAGTGAACCATACTCACCACCTCCATTGTCAATGCAGCCACCCGGAGCTGTGGCCGTAAGGTCTCTGTTCCCTGTCGAGGCGGCAATCCCTGAACCCGGTGGTGGACACCGGAAGTAAGGGATGGTGTCAAGCTGAAGAAGGAGTCCTATCAGGCCTGGCTGGCTTGTAGGACTCCTGAGGCAGCTGATGGGTACCGGCAGGCCAAGCAGGCTGCAGCTCGGGTGGTTGTGGAGGCAAAAACTTGGGTCTGGGAGGAGTTTGGTGAGGCCATGGAGAAAGGCTATTGGTTGGCCTTGAAGAGATTCTGTCAAACTATACGGCGCCTAAGGAAGGGGAAGCAGTGCCCTGCCAACACTGTTTACAGTAGAGGTGGGCAACCGTTGACCTCAACTGGGGGTATCATTGGATGGTGGAAGGAATACTTTGAGGATCTCCTCTATCCCACTGACATGCCTGTCGTGGAGGAAGCAAAGGCTGAGGGTTCAGAGATGGACTTGTCCATCACCCAAGCTGAAGTCACCGAGGTAGTTAAGAAGCTTCTTGGCTGACACGTCTCTGCAGCATCGAGTGGCGGTTGGGGACAGTGCCTCTGCAATGGCATACTGGGGTGGTAGTCCCTCTTGTCAAGAAAGGGGACCGGAGGGTGTGTTCCAACTTCAGAGGAATCACACTCCTCAGCCTTCCTGGGAAAGTCTATGCCAGAGTACTGGAGAGGAGAATTCGGCCGATAGTCGAACCTAGGATTCAGTAGGAACAATGTGGTTTTCGTCCCGGTCGTGGAACGCTGGACCAGCTTCATACCCTTACTAGGGTGTTGGAGGGATCATGGCAGTTTGCCCAACCAGTACACATGTGTTTTGTGGATCTGGAGAAGGCATTCAACCATGTCCCTCGCGGCCTCCTATGGGGGTGCCCCGGGAGTATGGGGTCCTGTAGGGGGTGCCCCGGGAGTATGGGGTACGGGGCCTTTTTGTTAAGGGCTGTCTGGTCCCTGTATGACCGTAGCAAGAGCTTGGTTTGCATTGCCGGCTGTAAGTCAGACTTGTTCCCGGTGCATGTTACTACCTACTACCACAACAAAATGAACAGCGGTTGTGATGCTCGGACACTCTTCAAGACTTTCTCTTCTCTTCTTAATCCACCACCACCACCTCCTCCATCGACTCTTACAGCGGATGACTTTGCGGTTTTCTTCACAAATAAGACAAGAACCATCAGTGACCAATTCTCCACTTCGCAGACTGAGGACAACTTCACAATGACCGACACATACTCTTTCTCCTCCTTCTCCCCAAGAAGGAGAAGCCATCTCAAGAAACCATCTCTAAATCCAGCGCTTCTTGAAAACTACAGACCAGTATCCCTTATTCCATTCATTGCAAAGACACTTGAGTGAGATGTGTTCAACCAGCTTTGTATGTTCCTTGTACAGAACAACCTCCTGGACAGCAACCAATCTGGCTTCAAAAGTGGCCATTTAACTGAGACTGCTCTGCTCTCGGTTACTGAAGCCCTGCGACTTGCAAGAGCAGCTTCAAAATCCTCAGTACTCCTCTTACTAGACCTGTCTGCTGCTTTTGACACTGTTAATCACCAGATTCTCCTGTCCATGCTCAGAAAGATGGGCATCTCTGGAACAGCACTCCTGTGGGTTAAGTCCTACCTCTCTGACAGATCCTTCAGTGTGTCTTGGCGGGGAGATGTTTCTAAGTCACAACACCTTGCTACTGGGGTTCCTTAAGGCTCAGTACTTGGACCACTTCTCTTCTCCATCTACATGACGTCCTTAGGATCTGTCATTCAGAAGCATGGCTTTTCTTATCACTGCTACGCTGATGACACCCAACTCTACTTCTCATTCCAACCAGATGAGCCGACGGTAGCTGCTCGCATTTCAGCCTGTCTGAGTGACATTTCTAGCTGGATGAATGACCATCACCTTCATCTTAACCTTACGAAGACAGAACTCCTGGTGATTCCAGCTAACCCATTGCTTCAACACAACTTCTCTATACAGCTGGGTTCATCAACCATTACTCCTTCAAGTACAGCCAGAATCCTAGGAGTTGTGATGGATCATCAGTTAAGCTTCATAGACCACATTGCTACAACGACCCGGTCCTGCAGGTTTGCCTTATACAACATTAGGAAGATTAGGCTCTTCCTGTCAGAGCAAGCCACCCAACTTCTTGTCCAAGCTCTTGTTCTCTCCAGATATGACTATTGTAATGCTCTCCTGGCAGGCCTTCCTGCATGTACTGTCAAGCCTCTGCAACTGATCCAGAATGCAGCAGCGAGGGTTGTCTTCAATGAGCCAAAAAAGCTCACGTTACTCCTCTCCTCATCAGGTAACACTGGCTACCAGTAGCCGCTCGCATCAAATTCAAGGTACTGGTGCTTGCCTACAAGATGACCACTGGCACGGCACCAACATACCTAAACTCACTGGTTAAATCTTATGTGCCCTCCAGAAGTTTGCGCTCTGCAAGTGAACAACGCCTTGTGGTGCCATCCAAAGAAGTTCAAAATCACTCTCACTGACCTTTTCCTGGACTGTGCCCAGCTGGTGGAATGACCTCCCAATCCAAGCTCCAGTTCTCAAAAATCCTGGGAACCAATGTTCTGTATGTGTTTTATTGCCTTACTCAAGTGTTTTAACAATTTTAGTTTCACTAACCACGCATAATTTTTTTCTCTCAAAAACACAATCATGTACATACATTCTGCTCACATATTATTATAGCCCAGTTTGTGAGACTAGACTTTAGCCATTTAGATATTTATAAGAAACTGAAGAAAGCACAAATGTCAGGGCATGACAAAACTTCTCAAGGCCCCCAAAATACCCTTGTACTCCAGAGGGTTAAATAAAGGTTTGTATTTTTGATATCCACGATTTGGTCCCTTTTTGCACTAGTGAACTTGTGTGCTCCTTTGTGGGTAATTGTTAGTTCCCTGGTAACAGGGTGGTATTGTACAGTGAGATTTTGTTGAAAGTTCCCCTTTACCTTATTGTCACATCCCAAAAGCTGTATAGCTGTATACACTGTCTTGGACTTGATTAATGCAAATTCCAATTGTTAGTTCCTTTCTCCATTTTGGGGGATGTTTGTCTTATTTTGGGACTTAAAGAAAATCTGGCAAGAAGATCAGGCCTCTTCTGGAGCCAAATGAGTTTGTATACTCTATACTATGTATTGTTCTGAGATCAAGTATGCATCTTTTATTCTTAGATTTATCTTTGAGAATCTGATATTTTTTATTGATTTGATTTGATATCTTTGAATTGGCTATGCAATTGGCATAATACATATTTACCTGACTGTAAGGGCTTACAGGGAATTTCCGTAAAGGATAACTTTAGCTAAGTGTACGTACATGGGGAAACCATGGCATGACCATACCAAAACTACTGTCAGGGAAAGTAATGTTGGTCGCTTATATGGCTTATATTTTTGTAGTGGTCTCTAACCACCTCTGACTAGAGATAATGTTGCTTTAAGTAGGTACAGATCTACGGGGAGTAAACAAATATACTTTCAGAAAGAGCAAGCATAGGAGTCGCTGTCTAAAGTATTAGTCAATTACCTTCGTCTAGTAGCCTAGACTGGACAAATAAAATGGAGTCAGATTAGAGATGAATTTAAAAACTTAAAATCAAATAACTTTGTTCACTGAAAAGAACAAACACGCAGTTAACCTTCAGCCACCATTGGGTACCGCCACTGGACCAACTCTGTGGACCTTACATGAGCTTGCTGATATTAACAAAAACTACAACTAAAATTATTCAATGGTATAATTATACAGTAATTAAAACAAAGCTTAAAATTAATTATAAACATTAGATTAAAAAAAGAATAATTAAATGTTTAGAAAAGTTGTTTTGGCAACTACTCTAAACAAAATAAATTCATCTGAAGTATTAAAATGACTAAAACTGAAATAAAATTATATATAATTACACATATTACCAATTAAGCTAATTAGACTTTTTACAGTAATAAAAAATACAAAAACCTACAAAATTATTTAAACAAATTAAAAAACCTAATTCAAAATATTAATAGAGTAGTATATACAAAATATTAAAAGAGTAGTATATAAACAGCAGTAATCATATGAGAAATAAAACTCCTTTTCTGCAAAAATGTTTCTGTCCGTCTGATCAAATAAAGAGCTTTATAAACTGCTGAAATCACACCTCTGTGTCTTTCGTGAGACTGAAAATTAAAGTCAAGCGCACCAAATTGTGGGATTGATTAATTCTAAAAGTGAGCTGCTGATTTTGGTGCAGTAGATTAATGCTGAAATCTGTCAATATTGCATAATTTCCAGTGTGTGTGTATGTATATCAGATCTTCTGCAGTCAGACTCACTATTGTGGACAATGTCCCGCATCTTATTCCAGACTCTGAAGGGCAGGTTGCCCAAGTAATATGACACATCAATCAAAGCTCCAGAAGGAGTCTGTGGATCCGGCTGTGATAAGATCTTGACTCTAGAAGAAAATTCAGGATCAGAACTGAAGTGTCTTTGGATCTGAAGCAGAGAGACCAGAGACAGCAGCAGATGACATACCTTTCCATTGAGACTGGAAACTCCTGCAAAACAAACACATAATTGATCATCAACGATCAATCAATCAATTAATCAATCAATCAATCATCTGAAATCAGACCTTCAGAAAGCAGACGTCACTGGCTTTCATCATCTCCTCTGTGTCTTTGATTGAGTGTGAAAGTGCTGAGATGTGTCTTTTGATCTCCTCCAGCTTCTCTTTCATCATCTGCTTCTTCTGCTCCTCTTCCTCCCTCAGTGCAGTGATTGTAGCTTCTTCTTCATCTCTGAGAAACTGATGAAGCTTTTCAAACTGCTGTTTAATCTGATGCTCTGTGTGCTCAGCTTGAGACTGAAATCAAACCACATTCACTTCAATCATCTCCATTAACACACATCAACACATTACATCATTCAGATCTGAGAGAAACATATAACGCATCCAGAAGCAGACTGATGATTGTAATTTACACAAATATTAAATATATCAGATCGTAACTGTATATAGTGATCTACAGATGTAAAGAAAATGACTCTGGATTGTTTCCTCACCTTGATGTGTTCAACTGTTTTCTCAAAATTTCCTTTAATGTTTTCATTGTGTTTCAGTTTTTCTTGTAATGATTGCAGTGCTGTATTAAGCTCCTCCTAGAATTAAACAAAATAAAACCCCATAAAACACCAGATTATAGTGAAAAGAGAAGAGAAGATGATACAGTGATATGATCATATAATGCAGTGCAAAAGTATTTGCCCCATCCTGATTTCTTCTGTTTTTGTGAACCTCTCATACTAAATTAATTCAGAATTTAAAACCTGCAATACAACAAAGCTAACACAAGTGAACACAAAGCACAGTTTATAAATGACAATGTTAAGTAAAAAGTAATGGAAAATGTAAAAAGTTTTCCAATACCAGCTGGGCCTGTGTGATAATTAGGGTTGGGAATCGAAAATTAATTCTGATTCCAGAATCGGATACTCAAGAACAGGAATCGGATACTTCTTGTAAAATTTTAATTTGCTGCAGTACAGTACAGTACTCAATGTTTTCCGTTTCCACTGTTAGAAGTTGTGAATGGTACCAAAATAGCGAGCCGTACTGTACCACTTTTTGGGACCCTTTTGTAAGGTTACCTAGCACAATGGTATGGTACCTAAAGGGTGGAGCTAGAATCACTGAAGAATGCTGATTGGTTTACAGAGAATCGTCACTTGCACGTGCTACAGGAGAAGGACAACATAGGAAGTGCCCTTTTTAAATATACAACCGAAACACAACACCGTAATAATACAATGTTGTCGCGCAGCAATGGTCAACCTGAGAGGTGCAAACCTTGCTAGGTATCACTGGTGAAGAAAGAGTGCAAAGAGAACTTAATGGCATGGTGAGAAACAAAAAGGTTTTTCACCATGTTTCTTAGAGAATGGCTTCCAGCAGACATCTGAGCAGTGCCGTATTAAATGCAAGAAGCTGTGGAGCAACTACCATAAGGTGAGAGACCACAACAGCCGGAGTGGTGTAAACAGAAAGAACTGGAAGTTGTTCAATGTGATGGACATCTATGAACACAGACCGGCGAGTTTGAGATGAAGTGGCGGAATCGGTATGACCACCTCTCTGCTGGAGTAGATGATGGAGTCTGCTGGTAAGTTGTTGTTGTGAAATAAAGTGTACAAAAGAGCACTGGAAAGTTCACTTTCAATGTAAAACTTTATAGCAAGTCTGTTGTCTGTTGGTTGTTTGCTACCCAATTATTCTCAAGCATGCAGAACCGATGCGTTTACACAGGGCATGTAGCTCAATGAACATTACATGGTAATGCGCAATGAAACTCAATTTATAAATGTTTATGCAATTTAATGTTTAATTCCTACTGCTCAAAATGGCTATTAAGGACAGATGGGTCTAATGATAGAGCTTATGTGAGAGCTCAGTCTGAAATTATGAAATATCAGAGAGAGAGAGAGACATTCTAAATTCATTTTACTGCAGTGTAGTGGAGTAAAGAGTGCAATATTATGCTTTGCAATGTAGTAGGTTTCTCAAAATACGATAAAAAGACTATCATAAAGTACAGATACAAGTACAAGTGATGAAGTAGTAAATAGTTACTGTCCAACCAATAAAATTATCTACCCATTGAGTTTTACTATGTTGAATGTTCTGTATCTAAATCTCAAACTGTATTGTTGCAGTTTGTGTAAATAACGTGATGTCGACCCGTGTTAAAGGGTTAGTTCGCCCAAAAATGAAAATTATGTCATTAATAACTCACCCTTATGCTGTTCCAAACATGTAAGACCTCCTTTTATCTTCGGAACACAGTTTAAGATATTTTAGATTTAGTCCAACAGCTCTCAGTCCCTCCATTGAAGCTGTGTGTACGGTATACTGTCCATGTCCAGAAAGGTAAGAAATACATCATCAAAGTAGTCCATGTGACATCAGAGGGTCCGTTGGAATTTTTTGAAGCATCGAAAATACATTTTGGTCCAAAAATGGCAAAAACGACGACTTTATTCAGCATTGTCTTCTCTTCCGTGTCTGTGTGAGAAAGAGTTCAAATCAAAGCAGTCTGGACATCCGGTTCGCGAACGAATCATTCGGTTCACCAAATCGAACTGAATCGTTTTAAACGGTTCGCATCTCTAATACGCATTTATCCACAAATTACTTAAGCTGTTCACTTTTTTAATGTGCCTGACACTCCCTCTGAGTTCAAACAAACCAATATCCCGGAGTAATTCATTTACTCAAACAGTACACTGACTGAACTGCTGTGATGAACACCGAGCCGAGCCAGATAACGAACAATAGACTGACTCGACAGACAATGCTGAATAAAGTCGTAGTTTTTGCTATTTTTGGACCAAAATGTATTTTCGATGCTTCAAAAAATTCCAACGGACCCTCTGATGTCACATGGACTACTTTGATGATGTTTTTCTTACCTTTCTGGACATGGACAGTATACCGTACACACAGCTTCAATGGAGGGACTGAGAGCTGTTGGACTAAATCTAAAATATCTTAAACTGTGTTCCGAAGATAAAAGGAGGTCTTACATGTTTGGAACAGCATAAGGGTGAGTTATTAATGACATAATTTTCATTTTTGGGTGAACTAACCCTTTAAGAGGCTCATACGGGGCGGCCCCTCCTGCCTATGGCTGAGCCCTTTGCGGGCCTCTCCACACGGGTCAAGGCAAGCAGCTGATCCGAGGCGGCGACAGCTAAACAGTCAGACGTTACACAGTGGACATTACCACAAAAGCCTACATGACAGCACACTTCAGCTTTGTAGACCGAAACATGAACTGGGACAAATCTTTCACCCTACATTACTATCAGCGAACTACTATAACACTAGTGGCATTCTCTAATAGTAGTATTTCCTGTCACTCAGAATTTGGTTAATTATGCATTAATCATCTAACCAGAAGTGCAATAAGCAGTAACTACAAGATATACAGTGTCTACAATATGTTACAAATGTACAATTAATATACAGATAAGGCTGTACTATGGACATACTTCACAGATTTTAAATACTATCAGCATGATATACAGTAGGTGTACTATGAACATACTATACAGATGGATTATGTAATAAGTCTATGTACACTATAAGCAGAAACCGAACAATAGATAGATGCTAACAGAAAATTGCTGTAGGTTCAATTTACACTGTTATGTTATATTTTCACTATGTTGACACAGAAGGATTTTCTGCTATTTACACTCTTTATTAGAAATAATGGCAATTATTTGCACCTCAGTATTCTAATACATTATAAAAATAGTATGCAATAATAACTTATCGATTGTAAATTTTCATTTTAATTCAAATTGTTAAATTGATGCCACCTTAGTGGCACAATAAAGCCCTGCCTATACCTACCCTGACCCTCCCCAATAATTAATTTTAAACTTTTTGATTATTTCCTTCATTTTAGTGAAAATAAATGCTTTTCTGATGCGATTTGAAATTTGAAAAGCAACTCCACCACTGGAGCTGATTATTGGCACTGTCTTTTGTAATACTGACCAGCCGATTCACACGTTGGTGGGTGGAACTACTGTAAATAGCCTCGGCCAACAAGGTGGGCTATTTGCACCTTGTGGCGAGTGGGGCGAGGCCGAGAGGCGTGGGAACGAGGAGTGAGGCCAGGTGTAGTGATTGGAGATGAGCTACACCTGCGCCCCACCGCCAGTATCGAGTCCCACGTAGGAGATGGAAGGATATAAAACTGGAGTGACGACCGTGAAGGACGAGAGAGGACCAGGCCTGGGACATATTTTATGTTTTGGTTTTTATTTGTGCGCGTCAGTCGCCGTGAGGGGCTGACGCGCTGTTTTGTTTATTTTGAATATTAAAGTGTTTTGATTGTGCGCCGGTTCCCGCCTCCTTCTTCCCGATGTTTAAGAAGTTCATATCGTTACACACCTATTGTAAATAGACACTCCGGCGATTAAATGTTTTGCGAAAAGAGACACAGAATAGATAAGAAATCTTAATGTTTTACTTTTTTTCTTTCAAACCACGTTGGTATCGAAACTGGGAATCAATAACAGCAGAATCGGATTCGGAAGAATTGCTAAAATTCAAATGATACTCAACCCTAGTGAAAATCTATTTGCTCCCATAGTTACTGATTCTCCAAATCTATGAAACTTTGATAATGGAGTTCAGCTTAAATAAACACAACCAGCTCAGATTAATCAAATCAACACTTAAACAGGACTTTTAAAACAACATGAAGCTGGTTAAAAGCAGTTTCTCTCACCTTATATGATGAAACCAATTCATCGATGGGTCTGAATTTATGATTGTAATGTTTTCGTGAATTCATACACCCTACACACACCGGCTGTTTGTCCTCCAGACAGAAGAGTTTAAGTTTCTCACTGTGTAAACTGCAGATCTCCTCAAATCCTGATGAACGCCTCTCATTTCTCTCCTTCAGGAACAACTCACACATGTTTTTTAACACAAGATTAAATTTAGGATCATCTCTTGAGGATCTTCTACTGCAGATGGGACACTCCTGAGTTCTCTTGGTTCTCCAGAACTCCTGAAGACACTCTTTACAGACATTGTGACTACATGATAACAGAACAGGATTCTTAAAGATTTCCTGACAAACAGGACAAGAAAAACTATCTTCAGATAGAGAAGCCATTTTCACTCTTTGAGCTCCAGCGATCTAAACTTTACTTTCACTTTCTTAACTACAGTTTTGAAGAAAAATCCACAAGAGAATCACAAAGATCTACTATCTATTCAGAAACAAACTTCACAAAGATTCTTCTTTAAAGTGTTTCTTCGGTTCTTCAGTGATGGCTGGTTCTTTATTGCTTTTGCCAGTAGAGAAGATAAGTCAGTGCGACAGAAGGGAGAAATAATACATCAGTCTCTTCCTGGTAAGAGCTTTAAGAGGGTGGAGTTTATGATCACATGAGTGTGTTTAAACAAGTCAGACAGAAACATCAGGACTTCTTCATGTGAGATTTTAACAAACTGTATTTAAAATTAACTTGCATTGAAACGTTAAAGATTATTATATACCGTTATAAAATGTTTTGTTTATTCTTAGCTTTGTTAGTTAATATTTTAAGTTATGTTAACTAATTAAATGTTTTTTTAAAGTGTTACCATTCATAAATATAGTAGATGACTTTGAAAGACCTCAGGTCAGTAAGTGAACAAATTATGTTTGTAAGATATTTTTTTATTTTTTTAAACATGTTACAAGTAAGACAACACAATTACAGTCCAAACAGTCACATAGTTTTATAAACATTTAAAAAGTTTTATATTACTCAAGTGGAGTGGGTAAGAAACCAGTTTAGTTTTCAGTTTAATTTGGGAACTGCTTTTTAATATGTGTAACTCCACAGGTTGTGTCTGCACAGGGACCCCAGCACCATCTGACAACATTTCTGTATGCCAGGTGTTTGTAAAAACTGAAAGACATTTAAGTGAGTTTGTGTTCATACAGTCATGGTCAAAAATATTGGCACCCTTGGTAAATATGATCAAAGAAGGCTGTAAAAATTAATCTGCATTGTTAATCCTTTTGATCTTCTATTTTAAAAATTCACAAAAAATGTATCCTTTCATTGGATAATAAGAATTAAAAATGGGGGGAAATATCATTATGAAATAAATCTCTGAAGTATATTCCCATTCATATTCACAATTTTGAGCACTCAAGCGTGATTATAAACATGAAATTATCCAGCCATGGCTTCCTGTTTCACAGAAATATAAAGAAGAGGGAAAACAAAGCCCAAATTCCCTTAATCATCCATCACAATCAGAAAAACCAAAGAACATATTTCTGATGTGCGGCAAAATATAATTGAGCTTCACAAATTGGTGAAATAACTTTAAGAAAAGTGCAAGAGCAGTGAAAATTCCCATTTCCACCATCAGGGCAATAATTAAGAATTTCCAATCAACATAAAATGTTACAAAATTGCCTGGAAGAGGACATAATAATAATAATAATACATTTTATTTGTAATGCGCTTTTCTTAAACCCAAAGTGCTACAGTAAAAAAGTAATAAATAAAATAAAACAAAACACCAAAAGCAATACAACAATTCATTAAAGAAAGACAGTCTTGAATAAATGTGACTTAATCAACTTTTTAAAATCACCCAACGTTGGTGCATTTCTGACGTGCAGAGGAAGTACATTCCATAGCTTAGGGGCTTTATATGAAAAGGCTCTTTCCCCCATGGTCTTTAGCTTACATGATGGCTGGTGAAGTGAAAGAGAGTTAGTAGAGCGAAGAGAGCGTGATGGAATATAAGGACTGATGAGTTCACAAAGATACTCAGGTGCAGTCCCATGAAGTGCCTTGTATGTTAAAAGTGTATATATCGTCCTAATGCATGGTGAGGAGGAGAGTTTGAGTAGCTATAGACTCTCCAAGGATCACAGCTGGAGAATTGCAGAAAATAGTTGAGTCCTGGGGTCAGAATAACTCCACAGACAGTTTAGATTCCCAGCTCCATGTTGGTGCTTCTCCTCTTCAGTTCACTCCTCTCATTTTCTGTAGGGTTCATGTCAGAGGACTGGAATGGCTATAGCAGAAGCTTGGTTTTGTGCTCAGTGACCCATTTCGGTGTTGTTTTTGAGGTTTGTGTTTGGATTATTGTACGGTTGAATGTTCCAAACATGGCCCATTATTAGATTTCTAACAGAGTCAGTCACTTTTTGATTTTTTATCTGTTGGTATTTGATAGAATCCATGATGTCATGTGTCTAAACAAGATGTCCAGGACCTCTAGTAGAAATATAGGCCCACAAAATCTAAAATGCAGCAGTATATTTCATTGTACACATGGGGTACTTTTTATCCCTGTTTACACCAAACCCATCTTGAGTATTTGCTACTAAAAAGCAAATTTTTTAGTTTCATCTCACCATAGAAGCCAGTCCCATTCGAAGTTCCAGAGTCTGTGAGTGAAGTGAAGCAGCAACAGCTTCCCCTCCGTGCTCAGAGCATCAGCTCCGCGCTCAATGATACCAGAAACACACTCAGCCTTCACTCCGTGGATAAAGTATTTCACCATGTTTGAAATGTTATGTTCATGACGTGGTCTATAAAAAATAAATAAATAAATAAATAAAATAACAGGAGAGTTTCTTGGACTTAGTGACTTAGGCTATTGTGTGTAAACTTTTTTCACTACCACATGCCAAACTAATAACATTGTAAGCATTAAATCTTTAATTGCTAATTTTGTTTGTGATGAAAATAACAGTACATTTTCTTCAGTTATTTTATCAGGTCGAGGAATTTTTTAACAGATTTTAAAATCGTTCAAAATCAGATACTGATAATGTAGGAGCACTGTAAGATTACATTTGTTTGAATGCATTATTGCGAAAGCGATTGCATGTGAATGTGCTGTATCTGTTTAAATCATGCTTTAACCCGAAAATAATCAGTAAAAGAAACAGAAAAACTCATATAGCCTTTAACATCCCGCTCGACTATTGCAATCATTATAACCTGATCAAGCCATAGCTAAATATGTTTAACATGAATTCTTGCTGGATGTGCAGTTACATTACGGGCTGTTGGCATGAAATGTACTCGTGATGGAGCGCTCATGGAGTGAGTGAAAACCATGACACTCAGACTCTTAGGGTATACTCACACTAGCCAGTTTGAACCGTGCCCGAGTGCGTTTGACCACCAAAGCGCGGTTCGTTTGACTAGTGTGAGTGCTCCGAACCGTGCCCGGGCGCGGCTCGATTAGCCAGCCCTGGCCCGCTTGAAAGAGGTGGGCCAGAGCACGGTTCAGTTGGACTCGGGCGCGGTTCGCATGCAGTGTGAGCGCTAACCGTGCAGGAGCACGGAAAAGGACGCGTTGCGTCACGGTTTTGCGACGCTCCAAAGCCAACATGGCAGGAAAAGGGTCGCTTTGGTCTACGGCAGAGGTGCAAAATGCATAAAAACTCAAAACTGCAAAATCCTTGCTGCACTTCAGCTGGTACCTTGCAAACATCCACATACGAGCAGCACAATTACGTGAAAATTTAACAGCAGGCTGTGAGAGGTCTGTGGACCAAATGACAAAATTATCCACAAAGAAAACAGAGCGATGTACTCCATTGTGTTCAGAGAGCGCCGCTCTTCCTGTTTATCCCGAAACCGTCGCACCATAATGACGTAAACGTGCTCCGGCACGAATGCTGAAACCCTATATGTGAGTGCAGGCCAGTGGGGGAGTGGGGAGGGGGGACAATCGTACTTGGGCCCGGTTCATGGCAACCGTGCCTAGTGTGAGTCCACCCTTAAAAAAATCCGCTCCTCGATCCAGTCAGCATGTCATGCAAAAATTATTAATTGCGCATAAATGACAGGGAGGCGCCCTCTCGATCACTTGAATTTTTTCCTGGTGATGAGTTTACTTAAAATTGTGGTGTCTCATATACATTAAAAATATATTTACAGAAAGCTTGAAATGTCTTTTAAACGAAAATGAAAGCATTGTGTAATCTGTGAAGGTTGCATTTCTCTCTAAAGGTGCGTCCATGTGGAGAGAGATGGCACTGTGAATTTCATCTTGCAGCAGGCAAGAAAACATTAGTTTATTAATAAATAATTAAAATGTCTACTTTTTCACAATTATTAGGCTATTTCTGCCTGTGTTTTGTGGCACACTTAATGCATGTGCTTTAATGCACGATGCATGAACGCAGAATATATTAATACTAGATTATGTAAATTTAATATAAAGCTTTGATTAGTTGAATGACGATTGACTAGAACTAGAACAATCTTAAATGGGGCAGACCTATTAAATACCCTCTAGAAACATGCTAGCAACATGCTAGTCGCATGCTAGTCATGCTAGAAACATGCTAGCAACATGCTAATCATGGTAAAATCATGCTAGCAACATGCTAGTTGCATGCTAGCAACATGCTAATCATGCTAGAAACATGCTAGCGACATGTTAATCATGCTCAAATCATGCTAGTAACATGCTAGTCGCACGCTAATCATGCTAGAAAAATGCTAACAACATGCTAATCATGCTAGAAAAATGTTAACAACGTGCTAGTCAAATGCTAATCATGCTAGAAATATACTAGCAACATGTTAGTCATGATAACAATATGCCAGCAACATGCTATTAACATGCTAATCATGCTAGAAACATGCTACCAACATGCTAGTTGCATGCTATTCATGCTACCAACATGCTAGTAATGCAAACGATGTGTTAGTAACTTGTTAATCATGCTAGAAACATGCTAGCAGCATGTTAATCATGCTATAAACATGCTAGAATCATGATAGTGACATGCTAGTCATGCTAACAACATGCTATTTGCATGCTAATAATGCTAGAAACATGCTAGCAACATGCTAGTCATGCTAGAAACATGGTAGCGACATGCTAGTCATGCTAACAACATGCTAGTAACTTGCTAATCATGCTAGAAACATGTTAGTTGCATGCATTTTTTCTGTCAAATTATCTATCATTTTTTTCTTTTGAGCTAATCTATATAATTCTTTCTAACTAATCTTTCTGTCATTCTTTCTAACTAATATATCTTTCTTTCAACTAATCTATCAATCTAACTTTAAACTATAAACTTCTAACTTCTTTAAACTTCTTCAAACTTTCTGGTCAAGCTTTTGTCATGATTCTGCCCTCGTGTCCTTGATTTTTCCTAGTCTTGAGGCAGGATCATGACAGACCCGTGTTTTGTGTACAAGCACATGGCCTTGCCTTTGGGCCATGTGCTTGTGTTGTCTCGTTCCCTTGCCCCGCCCCCCTTGTTATCCTAGTCTTGTCGTGATTGTCCTATCTGTGCCACCTGTCGTGTCTTAATTGTTCCCCTATTTAGATCTCCTAGTGTGCTCTGTCTTCATTGTTCATCATTTGAGATTTGTACTCTAAGATTTGTGACTGTGATTTGTGATTGTTTCCTCGTCTGAGATTGTTCCACAATTTTGATTGTCATCCCTGAAGAAGTCTTTGTAATACCGTGAGTGTTTGTTTATAGTTAGTGTTAAGTGTCTTTATCTTGTCTGCCCAGTCTTGTTTTGTTATTTAGTCTTTTCCCTAGCTATTGTTTTCCCCCTCGTGGGTTTTGTTTTCCCCTTTTGTCTTCAATAAACCCTTTGTGTTGAGAATCCTGTCTGCACTTGAGTTCCTCCCTTACCAAACCCTGACAAAATGAACCGACCACCAAGGAACTCAGCAGGCAGGAGGGCCTCTGAGCTTCAGCGTCAGGCGGAGTTCCGGAGGCTGTGCTGGACGTCATCCCCCACCGACAGGAAGGGGGTCATCCTCCCCTACTCGCCCGAGGGGGAGTGGATCCTCCACAATTATGCCCGGCTGTGGGAGAGTCTCTCCCAGGAGGAGCCACAGAGGTCCCCCCCACCTACCCAGCTGCCAACGATCCCAGAGGGTCGTCTCCTGGCCGTCACAACACTGGGGGAACAGGCAGATCCCCCCCAGAGTCCTGAGGCGCCTTCCACAGCCAGCAGTCTCCCCATGAAGCGAGGGAGACGATTGTCGTGGGAGTCAGCCTCAGAGTCTTCGGCGTCCGAGTCTGCCCTGCCCGAGACCAAACTCCCCCAACCCGCCTCTGACCCAGCTGTGGCCTCTGCACCGCGCCCAAGGAGGAAGAGGAAGAAAAAGGGGCCTGCCGGTCCTGTGACCCTGTCTCCTCCCGAGCCAGCAGCGGTGAGCGCTGGCGTGCCCGTGCCAGCAGCGGTGAGCGCTGGCGTGCCCGTGCCAGCAGCGGAGAGAGCTGGCGTGCCCGTGCCAGCAGCGGTGAGCGCTGGCGTGCCCGAGCCAGCAGCGGTGAGCGTGCCCGAGCCAGCAGCGGAGAGCGCTGGCGTGCCCGAGCCAGCAGCGGTGAGCGTGCCCGAGCCAGCAGCGGTGAGCGCTGGCGTGCCCGAGCCGGCAAAGAGAGCTGTATGCAAGTCTGCAGTCGTGAGAGCGGAGGAGAGAGCCGCGGCCGACTCTGCAGCAAAGACTCTAGTACAGTCTGTCTCATCTCGTAAGGAGATGCCAGTTATCCTAGCTGCTAAAGCCTTCTCAGAGTATTTGTCTCGTCTTGTCCAGATCCTAGAAGTCCCCGTCAGTCCTGTCTTGTCCCCTGACCCTGTCCCCAGAAGTCCAGAGTGTCCAGCCGTTGTCTCCCCGTGTCCTGTTATCCCCCCGAGCCCAGTAGATGTTGTCTCCCCGAGCCCAGTAGATGTTGTCTCCCCGAGCCCAGTAGATGTTGTCTCCCCGTGTCCTGTGGTCCCCCCGTGTCCTGTGGTCCCCCCGTGTCCAGCTGATGTGGTCCCCCCGTGTCCAGCTGATGTTGTCATGTGTCCTGTTGTCTCCCCGCGTCCCGTAAGTGTTGCCCCGCGTCCCGTGTCTGCTCCTGTCATGTCCTCTGTCAGTTGTCCCGACACCCCTCACCACCCAGACCTGCCCGTACCCCCCGTCGTCAGCCTGCGTCCCGTCCTCCTAAGACTCCTGCCCCACCCTCCCACCCTGGTCTGTTCCCCATAAACTTTGTGGTCCCACCTCCTCCCCTTCCCTGTTTGTTTTTTTGATATGCCACCCCAACCCTGCCATTGTGTACTCATGTTTGCCTTTGTTGTTATTTGTCATGTCCTGTTGGTTTGTGTCTGTGTCCCAGTCTGTCATGTCAGTCATGTCCCGTGTTTGATGTTCCCTTGAGGAGCGTCTGGAAGCCGCTCCTTAAGGGAGGGGTTCTGTCATGATTCTGCCCTCGTGTCCTTGATTTTTCCTAGTCTTGAGGCAGGATCATGACAGACCCGTGTTTTGTGTACAAGCACATGGCCTTGCCTTTGGGCCATGTGCTTGTGTTGTCTCGTTCCCTTGCCCCGCCCCCCTTGTTATCCTAGTCTTGTCGTGATTGTCCTATCTGTGCCACCTGTCGTGTCTTAATTGTTCCCCTATTTAGATCTCCTAGTGTGCTCTGTCTTTCGTCGGTTCATTGTTCATCATTTGAGATTTGTACTCTAAGATTTGTGACTGTGATTTGTGATTGTTTCCTCGTCTGAGATTGTTCCACAATTGTGATTGTCATCCCTGAAGAAGTCTTTGTAATACCGTGAGTGTTTGTTTATAGTTAGTGTTAAGTGTCTTTATCTTGTCTGCCCAGTCTTGTTTTGTTATTTAGTCTTTTCCCTAGCTATTGTTTTCCCCCTCGTGGGTTTTGTTTTCCCCTTTTGTTTTAAATAAACCCTTTGTGTTGAGAATCCTGTCTGCACTTGAGTTCCTCCCTTACCAAACCCTGACAGCTTTCTCAAGCCAACTTAAAGTTTGTCTCAACAAACTTTTTTTTCTAGTTAATCATTATTTTACAAAAATAATTGTTATTTGTGAAATGTGGTGTTTGCGGAATGCTTTAAGACCAAGCAGAATCCTCCATCAGCTACTCCCACTTCACAGCGCGTGGGACTCGGGCAAGCTGACCAAACATTAAGCAAGGCAGGAAAACATTCAGTCTGCCTGAAGGAAGACGTATTTCATTGTAAGTTAATGCTGTTAAATAGAGAGAGAGAGAAAGAGAGAGAGAGAGAGAGAAACCTAGTCTAGGGCTATTCTTAAATATGGAGTTCATTATATTGAAGTAGAAATCCCAGAAGCAACCTACACTCTCAGTGTTCTTTCATTGAAAAGTATGCATTTTAGTTATTCACAGGCAATATAGTTTAACTATTACTATATACAGTCTGTATATAGTAATAGTTAAACTATAGTTAACTATATACAGTCTGTATTAAATTCAATGCGCAACCCCTCTATTGTATAGTCTATCCAGGAAAGAAACTTGGTCTAATATGAACAGTACAGCTGTTACATTAAATGATTTGGATTTACTTATTCATTTTCTAATACTTTTAAATGGATAAAAATGAACTTTTTATTTTTTTATTAAAAAATATCCTCTGCTTATGTTTTAAGTGTTATGTAAGCTGATGTAGATACTCTTGAATGTTTTTGAATATGTTTGTTCAAATTCTTAACCGCTTCTTAAATAAATAAAAATTAAAGTGACTGTGTAGAATGTTTGTTTAGAAATGCTCATTATTCAACAGACTTGTTTAAGTATTGTTTAAGTAGTTTCATTAGAATGAACCAAATTCTGTCATTTGCAAAGTAGCCTATTTTTGCATTTTGTATGCAAACAATGTTCATTAAGCCAATGCCACAAAATTTGCATTTTGTATGCAAACAATGTTCATGAAGCAAATGTCACAAAATTTGCATTTTGTATGCAAACAATGTTCATGAAGACAATGTCACAAAAACAGGCTACTGTTGTTTTTATAGGAGGCATCAGAATATGTGACCCCATTGTTATGTACAGTACAGTATTTCCCAACAGGTAAATTCCTGACACAACAATCAAACCATTTCAGGTAAACTTATCTGTCCGTCCATGTACCCCTTTTTTGTTTTGTTTTGTTTTGTTTTACCAGAAATGTAAAATAAATTTACAAAAATTCTATGTTTAATCTATATACATACTCTACATAAAGGAAATGCTTTATTTTTCAAACAATGTGAGGTAATATCAGGTTAACAGTACACTTAACTAAACAAAAACTTAAACACTAATAATGTAAAGGCAGGGGAGGTGGAGATTCAAATAGACACGCTGCACAGCTATAGAGCATGAAGGTTAATAATGCTTCCAAGATATTGAGGATGAATATCTGAGATACAGTAAAACATATAGCTAGCTGTGATACACAGGGGTGCCGCCAGAAATGCTGGGCCCTATGGAAAACAAAGTTTCTGGGCCCCCTACAATTTTTACAGATAAAATTTTACTCAATAAACAAGCCCTGTAAACTTTAAAAAACATACTTAGAACATTGTATAGTTAAAATATCCAAAGATGAGTACAAAGCCTACAAAAACAAAACAAAAATAGAAATATGTACTTGTTTACATAAAAGGGAGAACATTTATTATCTCAATTGCAATTGCAAGCACAACAGAACATAATGTACACATTATGTATACTTTACATGAACAAGCTTTAGCTGGGTCAAACCAGTCCCGGACTAAACAAGTACTGAACCAGACATCAACTGTTTGTTATCCAGGTCTAACAAAGTTATGTTCAACATAACTTTATAATGGCCCAGCTGTCACGATCATTAGATGGAGTGCCCATGAACTACAGTAGAGGGCACTCCACTCAGGACTATTCCACACATCAACCACCAGATGTCACCATATCATCACTTGGACACTAGCGCCTCTCATACTGTTGCACCACACTCGAACTACATCTCCCATGAGCCACTGCATCACAATCACCTGCCACACCTGCACCTCATTCATCAGCCAATTTCCTTGCCACACCTGCACCTCATTTACACACACATTTAAGCACCACAATCACTCTCACTTACTGCGAAGTCTTGTTTAGCCTGACTGACATTTCCGAGTGGTTTTCCTTGTGTTTGTTCTCCCCGTGTCTGATCTTGGATTGTTTCTTGGTGTTGATCCTGCTTGTTTCTGGTTACGATTCTGGTTATCCCTGACACACCTGATGCTATTCATGATCTTTGCCTGTCTGACCATTCTGTTTAATAAATGCTGCAATTGGATCCGAATGTCTCTGACTCTCTCTCTGTAACACCAGTGGCGTGCATTTCTGCTGGCAAAATCATATATAAAATCATCAAAGTTCAGCTTTCTTGCCAGTTTGCTTTCAATGGATAGTATGGCAAGGTGACAAAGTCTATCCTGCAACATAGCAGGATAAATAATTCTCTATCAGTTTCAGCTTACTGAATGCTCCACAATTCTTTCTCTGTCTTCATTGCTAATTTTTGCTTGCCACAAACTAGGATCATTTGACACAACAGTCTCTTCTTCATCATCCTCTGAGTCTGCTCTCATAGCTTCCTGTGTTCTCTCATTTCCTCTCTTCTGTTATCTTCCTTTACACTTAGGGCTCCCTCTGTGCTCTCATATTCCACTATTATCACCGCTTCCTCAACTTCCACACTCTTTCCTGGCAAAACTCTCTGTCTCTCTCGTTTCTGTGGAGTTAGGATTGCAAAATCATTTTTGTCCCCCAGTCAACAAGTTACAGCTTAAAATTAATATTTTCTTACCTGCATTGTTGAATAATATTATATGAAACATATAACTATACAACTCAAGAAAAAAATTATAAAATCCAAAACTTAGTTTTTTACTACCTCGTTTTTGACCATGCATCTGTATAAGTCAAACACACATGTGCACGTAATAACCATATTATTTTTATTGGCCTATTTAGTTTTCTTAATATAAAATATTAAAATATCTTTTTTAATATTTTAACTCCTTATAGCCAATGGTTACTACAGACACGTTTTATTCAATTTTATATAATTTTTATGGGACTTTTGTTCATATTAAGAACGTCAAGTTTGACAGCATCGATCGTAGCAGCAGCACTGTCACTTCACAGAACACATGACACACACGGCAAACTGATTTTGTAATTTTTGAAGCGTGTAGATTACTATTTGTTTTGTAAAGTTATCATCATGTGGCGAACACAGAAGATAAGACGTGTTTAGAGGCTTCAATCTTCATGAAGTTTCGCACTCAGACTCACCTTGTTCGGCTGAGTTGACAGTATGTTACTGTAGATTTACAATGCATTCGGGGAAATGATCAGTTACTGTAAATCTAAATACAGCAGTGCAAATTGGCTGCGAAAAACACCACACAGAATTTCGCAGGTAAAACTGCTATTCCTATATAAAAAAAAAAGTAAAAAAATCAGGACTGGGTGTCATACATTAACACTCTTAATTTCTGTCAGTGGGGGGTGCATGAGAGCAGCATTTGAAAGAGTTTTTCATAAACGTCTTCTCTGCGATCTGGAAACGTGCTTTATCTGGTGAGTAATACATATTAATATTTTCATACATACAGACATTCTAGCTAACGTTAATTCTAGCTAATATATTTATTGTTAGTTTAGAATAGCTGACCACGATTTTGATATTCAAGGTTTATAGTCTACATTTTACTAGTGTATAAGCTTATACATGTAAATGTAGACACAGCTTGTGTACAGTTTTCAATGTAGTCTGCAACATGTTACTGTGGACTTATATACAGTAATATGAAATGACCGCGAAAAACAACCACAAACTGACATTTTGTTAAGAACTCTTTCAGTTCTCTGAGGAACTTTGAGGCCGCCTTCGCCTCGCGATGCTGTCTGTAAAGTTCGCCCTAAATATCTTTTAAGTGAAAAATCTTTATTATTTGTTTTAATGCAAACCAAAATGTCAGTAATATGGTTAATCTTAGTTTAGAAAAACTGCCCCCGCCGTTGATGTTCGATAACGTCTGACTGTAATTTAGGAGCGGATTTTATTCCTGTTAATAACTTAAAATACTTTTATAGTAAATGTGATTTTATAAACCTATATCGTACATGTAGCCTCTTACGGGCAGAATTAACTAATAATTCGTTATTTAATGATTTTATGTTGGTGGAAGTGCTGGTGCGTTCATTGTTTTATCGGGTTGGAGATTGAAAATCTATCAGTGTATCCTGAAATCGGATAACGTTACCCATGGTTAGGATTCGGATACGGATATTTGTTATAAAATTTAGATTTTGATTTCTGTAATCAATTAATTGTGCGCTCATTTTCTTGTAAATCAGATTTGCTTTTACACATCTGTGAGGACCTGATTGGCAATCTACTAGGACCTTGCGCGTTCAGTGTGATAGTAAATTAATTGATTTTATACAACAGTCCGACAAACGAGACATTAGTATTAAGTGAGTTATACGTTACATGATTTATTATGTTTTTGCTCAGCTTATCCAAAAAAAGCCAGAGCAGATCTTATTAAAATTTCAGTTTTTCTTTAAAATACGACAATCGCTTAAAATAGCCTGTCATTTTTAACGTCATTCAAAAAAGAGAGGATCATTCAAAACTACTTTTAGTCTACTTTTATTTGGAGCTTAAACTTAGGCTTTGAAAATTTGCATTGAACATTAGTTGGCCACCGTTTTGACAGTATTTTAACTGTCTTGTCTGTTCTCTTTTGTCCACAGGTGTGATCTGTGCAATTTAAGAAGACCTATCCATCTTGACGATTGGTGAATTGTAATTCAAATTTATTTATATTACTACTATACCTTGGACCAAACTGGCTCACTGAGGACATTTGTTATCTCCATCTTTAGAAATGGTTTCTCTTGCAAACCGTGTGGTTTCTCTGCGGAGACTATTACTGTGTTTGTCAGGCATGTCAAGGAACACAGGAATCTTGCCAACTTTAGATTTTCTTGTGGGCTTGTCACGTGCCCTTGTAGCTTTAGGACTGCCACTGCCCTTCAGGTCCACATGTATCGAAACCACTCAAAGTGCAAACCAGATGTCAACAGGTCTCACAGATGTATTGATATGTTCAAGGATGTGATTTCACTTCCACAAATCTTTCTAATTTATGTGAACATCTAAAATGGCACATAAGAGATGGCAAGAAAATCCAATGTCCTTTTGAAAATTGCAAAAAGAATTTAAGAGTGAGGTCTTCTTTCCTCTCGCATGTAAGCAGAAAACATTCAGCTGAGCAGGTTGTCTCTGCAGGTGGTGTGTCTAATGAAGATACCAGTACTCCTGATGCTGCTGATGAAGATGATGGAAGCACACTCAGTGCAGAGATTGCTGAGGTTGGGGAGAGTTCATCAAACAAAGTAGATGGAGATGTATTCATGACAAACTTAGCCCTTTTCTATCTTAGAATGCAAGCTAAGATGCTTTTGCCAGCCACCACAATCTCAGCTTTAATTGCAGAGTTTCAAGAACTTCATACAAATGGGATTACGCATGTACTAACTGTAGTCAGTCAAGAACTGGAAGAACTTAAAATACCGAGAGATAGAATACATGAAATTGTGGATGGACTATCAAAAGAAAATTTACTAAAGATGTACAACGAGAGCATGTTTCGATCAGGTCAAACTAGAAAACCCTTTTTCAAAAATAACTTCTGTTATGTTGAGCCAACTCAGGTTTATCTTGGTGTTGATCCTAACGGTAAGGAACGTTTCTGGCAGTATGTGCCAGTTAAAGACACTCTTAAAGCACTGCTGAGCCATCCATCTGTTCGGGAACAGTACAACGCTACAAAGATGTACCCTCTGGGAGAACCACATCTATTTGTGGATGTGCATGATGGTAGAAACTGTAGAGAGAACACCCTCTTGCAGAATGTTGCTTTCTCTGTCTGGATCAGCCTTTATCAGGATGCTTTTGAGGTTGCAAACCCCCTTGGATCAGACAAAAAAAGCACAAGCTTCTGGCTGTGTACATGACATATGCCACATAATAGATCTGTTATAGAACCCATGCAGTTGGTAATGCTTTGCAGGGAAGTGGATATCCGCCATTTTGGCCATGAAAAAATATTTTCTCCTCTAGTAAATGATCTAAAGGAGATTGAGCAATCTGGCTTTGTGTTAGACAATGGTAAACGTTGCAGGGGGGAATGATAGCAATTGTAGGTGATTATACTAGGATCACATTCTCTTGGGGGGGTTCACTGAAAACTTCAGCAGAAGCAAACACTTTTGTCGATACTGTCTTATAGATCAAGAAAGTTTTGAAAGGCAGCCCACAAAGCTTGGTCCATTAAGGTCAAAAGAAACCTAGGCAAACTGTGTTGAAGAGTTGTCCAAGGTCCAGGAAGTCACAATAGCAAGCGTAAAGTTTCTGAACATTTTCATGTATGTCAACCAGGACTTTCACCTTGCCTGGCTCATGATCTGTTTGAGGGGATTTTGTCAGCAGGTCTTGCATTGTATATCAAGAACCTGGTGTCTGTTGGAAAACATTTTTCATTTGTTCAGTTGAATAGGAGCATATCTCAGCTGAAGTTGCAAGGCAGTGATGCTAGTAGCCGACCATGTGAAGTGAAATCTGATGGAGAGCGCTTGGGAGGTAGTGCTACCCAGAACTGGTGCTTATTGCGGCTACTCCCTGTTCTTGTTGGTAATCGGATCAAGAACCCATTGGAAGACAAAGCTTGGCAGTTGTGCCTTAAACTCAGAGAAATAGTAGAGCAGATTTGTGCGCCTAAGATCCATGTCAACCAGGTGGCATATTTTAAGATTATTATTAGGGAATATCTCCAATCTAGAGTAGTTCTTTTTCCAGTCACATTTATCAAGCCAAAACACCACTTCTTACTCCACTATCCTGACCTCATACTGATATTTGAACCTCTCATTCGCCTCTGGACACTGCGCTTCGAGAGTAAACACACTTATTTTAAGCAGTGTGCTCGGAAGCTCCAAAATTTCAAAAATCTTGGTGTCACTTTAGCAGAAAGGCACCAACTGTTGCAGGCCTATCTTCAGAGGGGGAATATTTTTCCTTCCATTCTCCAAGTTGGTCAGGCAAATGAATTTGATGCCCAGATGTATAATGCATCAATTCAGCTAGCTCTGAGGTTCAGGGGCTTGACTAAAGAAAATCAATCAATCAATCAATCACCTTTATTTATATAGCGCTTTAAACAAATACATTGCGTCAAGGCACTGAACAACATTCATTAGGAAAACAGTGTGTCAATAATGCAAAATTATAGTTAAAGGCAGTTCATCATTGAATTCAGTTATGTCATCTCTGTTCAGTTTAAATAGTGTCTGTGCATTTATTTGCAATCAAGTCAATGATATCGCTGTAGATGAAGTTACCCCAACTAAGCAAGCCAGAGGCGACAGCGGTAAGGAACCGAAACTCCATCGGTGACAGAATGGAGAAAAAAACCTTGGGAGAAACCAGGCTCAGTTGGGGGACCAGTTCTCCTCTGACCAGACGAAACCAGTAGTTCAATTCCAGGCTACAGCAAAGTCAGATTGTGCAGAAGAATCATCTGTTTCCTGTGGTCTTGTCCTGGTGGTCCTCTGAGACAAGGTCTTTACAGAGGATCTGTATCTGGGGCTCTAGTTGTCCTGGTCTCCGCTGTCTTTCAGGGATGTAAAGGTCCTTTCTAGGTGCTGATCCACCATCTGGTCTGGATACGTACTGGATCCGGGCGACTGCAGTGACCCTCTGATCTGGATACAGACTGGATCTGGTGGCCACGGTGACCTCGGAACAAGAGAGAAACAGACAAATATTAGCCATTCTTCTAATGATGAAAGTACGGAGTTATGTGAAGTGTTTTCGGTTCCGGTTTACCTAATTAATGCAGCCTAAAAATCCTTTAACGGATTTGGATATTAAAAGCATATTAGTATGTTATGTGTATGCCAGGTTAAAGAGATGGGTCTTTAATCTAGATTTAAACTGCAAGAGTGTGTCTGCCTCCCGAACAATGTTAGGTAGGTTATTCCAGAGTTTAGGCGCCAAATAGGAAAAGGATCTGCCGCCCGCAGTTGATTTTGATATTCTAGGTATTATCAAATTGCCTGAGTTTTGAGAACGTAGCGGACGTAGAGGAGTATAATGTAAAAGGAGCTCATTCAAATACTGAGGTGCTAAACCATTCAGGGCTTTATAAGTAATAAGCAATATTTTAAAATCTATACGATGTTTGATAGGGAGCCAGTGCAGTGTGGACAGGACTGGGCTAATATGGTCATACTTCCTGGTTCTAGTAAGAACTCTTGCTGCTGCATTTTGGACTAGCTGTAGTTTGTTTACCAAGCGTGCAGAACAACCACCCAATAAAGCATTACAATAGTCTAACCTTGAAGTCATAAATGCATGGATTAACATTTCTGCATTTGACATTGAGAGCATAGGCCGTAATTTAGATATATTTTTGAGATGGAAAAATGCAGTTTTACAAATGCTAGCAACGTGGCTTTCTAAGGAAAGATTGTGATCAAGTAGCACACCTAGGTTCCTAACTGATGACGAAGAATTGACAGAGCAACCATCAAGTCTTAGACACTGTTCTAGGTTATTACAAGCAGAGTTTTTAGGCCCTATGATTAACACCTCTGTTTTTTCTGAATTTAGCAGTAAGAAATTACTCGTCATCCAGTTTTTTACATCGACTATGCATTCCATTAGTTTTTCAAATTGGTGTGTTTCACCGGGCTGTGAGGAAATATAGAGCTGAGTATCATCAGCATAACAGTGAAAGCTAACACCATGTTTCCTGATGATATCTCCCAAGGGTAACATATAAAGCGTGAAGAGTAGCGGCCCTAGTACTGAGCCTTGAGGTACTCCATACTGCACTTGTGATCGATATGATACATCTTCATTCACTGCTACGAACTGAAAACAGTTGAAATTGTTTTAAAATTAGTCAAACAGGAAATGGTTTTATTTTAGAAACATCAGTCCGTGCCAGTGTTGGACCTTGGTGTGTATGGGCTAGTTGCATATCTCCGCCATCTTGGATTTCCGGTCTTGCGAGTGTGTGCGTAGATATTTCCGGTTGTGCTTAAAGTCAGTGCAGAGAACCGGAGAAGTCCAAATATTACCTTCTATATGTTTACAGGATTTATAATATCACTTCATATGCAAATAAGATATACACTGCTATTATCACTATACTATAAATGTTAACTGAGCCAGTGGATTTGAAACTTGTGAATGTTTGGGTCCGGTGAATGTTCACTTCTGTTCACGAAATGAAAGTTGAACTCATGGTTTGTATACACAGCTAATGTATGTTTATTTTACCAAATATGTTAATGTACAAATTACTTATTTCTCGAAAATGTTTGCATTATTATTATTAATATTAAATATTTACCTCGTGAGATGTGGGCTGCGATTTATCTTCATAAGTATCCATTTCTCAATTGTACACATACATCAGTCTGTTTCATCGTTATTTTCACAACATATTTTATTATTTTGCACAGTAAAAAATAGGTGACTAATTTTAATATCTGTTTAATCTGATAGTTAATGCAAAAAAATAACAATATACATGGCTGCTCATAGACAGATAATGATTTATGCTGCAGATCTTTCACAAAACAAATAAACAGATAAAAACACACATGAATGCAAACAGCAATCTTTTATTTAAGGCAAACCTACCATAATTATATTACGTTTAATTGTACAGTTAGTTATAAATTATGTTATCAAATAAAGTTAATAAAACATGCTTTATCAGAAATCTCTGTGCGTCTTGTTTGACAGTCAGAAACATTTATCTTACATAACAGAACAAAACCAGCTCTTCGAAAATGAAAAGTATTGCATATTTGAGAGGTTTGTGTTTGAAAAAAGAAATCCCTGTGGACCTGACCTGACGCTGATCCGCATAATCAACAGAAGAATAAAGCAATCTCCGCGTTGTATATTGATGAATTTCCACACAGAGGTACGCAAAATATAGGGAGGATGTTTCCCCATGTTTTTGATATACCACTATCGGCTGTTAAATTTGAAAATCATTAATTATATACATCTAGCCAAGTTTCGCATGTAAGTTTCCCTTACAGTCAATGCGAGCGTCGCAAGACCGGAAATAAGTACGCACACACTCGCGTCGCTAAAGCTCACCGGCGCCATCTTGTGCACCTAGCCCATTGCCTCCAGTATGACCTGGAGACTCAATATGTTTGTGTGTGTGCTGCCAGTCTTGCTTACTATTACCCATTGCCTGTCTATAGAAAATTTGATCTTGATCTTGCTGTGCTCGGTCATTCTATCTGTCTAGGTGAAAAGTGATGGAGGACTTTATAAGAGGCACCCTTCCCCATTTGGATAGTAAGACTGTGGAGACTATAAAGATTTGTCCTCATTGGGAGTAAGGGAGATTGATGACTTTATGTACATCAAAGAGGATGACATCAGACATCTTCTGTCCATAGTTAACCCCTTTGCGTGCAAACATCGCTGACGGCCCCAGTTTATTATTGTTTCACTTTCACAGCACATTAAACATCACTGTCTTACTTCATCTGGACAAACTGTGCATCAATGGAAAGTTTAAAGACTCAAGCTTCGATATTTGACCAATATTTTGATAAAACATTGTTGCAGTGACAGATATTTAGTGATTTATGTCAGGAGTGCAAAATAATAAATCCGTATTATGCCACATTTTGAATAGAAATTCACAACTCACTCATATTCAGTCACGTCTGTAGCGGTTTATTTGTGTTCACATAGACTCACTGAACAGCGTCAATAAGGATTTACAGACCAAAGATGCATATCTGCGGAGATATATGGATATATTTACTGATGTTTACTTCATATTTCTTCAGACAGAATCGTCATTTCTATTCATTTTCCACGGATTTACGCGATCAGATGATAAACAGCCTCTCCCAGCGATCTGTGTGTGCGTGCAGTAGTCACAGCTCGTGCGGTGTGTGACTCAGACTCTGATTGGGTCTTTCAAACGTCAATCTTAGAGTTTCATATCTGGACACCGCCCCATCGTGTCACATGCTTCCTGCACACTTCCTGGTAGTTATATGGCCAAAACAACACTGAAACACCTCTGTACACACGAAATATCCGAATAATAAACCCGCGATTACGATAGTAAAGCTTGGTATGAGAATTTCTTGAGATCTGGGGCGTTTTTATAAAAAAAATCGAAAATGTACATCGGAAATGCTAACTTGTGCAGCGATGAAAAAGGCTACAAATAACATATTTTTACAACAGTAAACGACCAAATTCCACCCCTGATCGCTAAAGGAAGTTATTATAAACACTCGATCGGGGTTTAAAGTGAGTTTTGAGTAAAAGTGTACTAATAATTTCATAAATTGTCAGATGTAGCTTGATGCTAACGTTAGCACCAATGCTACTAATAGCAGGTGCTTTTCTTCTTCATAATGCATTTTTGTCTCAATAATTCACGTAAGGTCGTAAGAAAATGTTTTGTTGTATTTTTATAGTAAGACTTTTGATAAATAAGGGCTAAATGCAAAGAGAGACTGAAGTGAGATCGCTGCTTTGTTGCTTTGTAAAGCCTGAAAAACCACAATCAAGGCTAATAAAGGTGGAATAAAAACAAAAGAATAATGATAAAAGAATAATGCGGATAATGTGTCATACTTGGCGGAGGTGTGAAAGAACCGTTTGGTGAGAACAATACAATCATGATTCGGGCAGTTTTCAACAGTGAAACATACACAAAGAGCACAGGAGAGTTTACATGTGAGATCTTACAGAGATGACAAGTGCCATAAATCAATCTGATTAGCCTTCTCTAAAAACACACATGACATGGCCTTAGAAAATATTTCATAAAATTCACAGTTTTACAGATTCGATTATGAAATTTTTTATGAAGTCTTGGAAGACTTGTGGCCTTAGCTACACTGTGTTTTCAAACTCATTTCCTACATCAACATTTTTTTAAATACATTTAAAACATATCTTTTTAATATTTTTATTTTTGTTTTTATGTTTGAGCTTATATATCTCTATTATCATAACAGTCTGAGTGATTCTGATTCCTGAACAGTAAACTTTAAAGTGTCAGCTTTGTGAACAAAGGTTGATTATGTATCTAGTCAGAAAGAATCATGAGCAGAAACCTTTTTATTTTGGGTATGTAATTTCGGTCTCCATGCCAAAAAAGGGGGGTTACTAGTAAGGGGTTAATTGCAGAAAACTACTACAAAGATGCAACAAAAGAGGTAAATATTTAGTTAATGTAAATAATGTAAATAAATAGTCTACATCTAACATGTTGTTGCGCAATCTAGAGATCCTATGTGGGACATAAAAGTAAACAAAAGCATGTAAATAATTTATTAGATAATTTACAGGTTTTGATTTTAGAATAGGGTAAATGTTTTAGCCTGGTATACATCCAATATCCCATTGCAATACTGATGCATGTTGTTTATTATTTATTTATCTTATTTTTGTTAATATTTTTCAGCGATATGCTTTTTACTTAGTACATTGTAATAATGGTCATACCATGAGAATACGTTATAAAATCATAAAAATAAATTATAAAAATATAATGAAAAAGGTTAACTGTAAACGGTAACACAACTAACAGAATAAGTTAAATTAAGCCTGTTGTATTTGTCTTAATGATTTCTGTAACATTTGAACCAAAACAATTTACAAAGAGGTTGTTCTAATGTTGTAGACAACATGGTTTATTTCAGTTATGAAATTGACATATATAGTTACTCCACCTTTTCGCCTTAGTTGTCTGTGGTGGGGCTACACTGAATTTTTGTTTTTCTTTAGATATTGGACCCCCAACAGAACAATCTGCTTAGCGAATCTGCTGTGTCTGACATGATGACACTGACTCTTACACCATTGTCTTCGTTAGAAGCCTCTTCAAGCACGCAGTTTGCACTACCACCTCAGCACTCTACCCCTGTGCAGCACAGTACCTGGCCCTCAACTTTCCAAATACCTTGGGACAAGACCAGACCAAGTCTTAGAACATGTCTTGAACTCAGGAAGAGACCAGAAGAGACAGACAGGCGGCACATGGTCAGAGTGACTGTTGATGCCATTAGGGAAATATGTTTAAATCCCACTTTGAGTCAGTGAGCTGTAGTTGCAAAGAGCATCGTTGAACAAAATCCAGACTGTTTTGAAGACAGAACTGATGAGGGAGATCGAATTGGCAGTGGACACTTCACTTTGTGTTCACAATTAAAGACAATATTAGACAACCTGAACAGGAAAAACACCTTAGCACGCCTAAGAAAACCAAAAAGGCCTGCTGTAATGGAATAGCCAGCCAGCACCACCCAGAAAATGTGCAAAAAAAACGATAGCTGTATAAACTGGCAGCCAAGCGAGCTACCAGAGGGAGAAACAAGACACTCTTTAAGTGAGAAGAAGGAGGAGCTTAAAAGCATTTTCACTTAAGAGGGCCAAAATGGAGCCGATAAGGCAAGAGTAAATGAACTGATGATAATCACATATGAGGCCCAGCGACGTGCCATCAATGCATCACCTGCACCTAGCATTGACCAACTAAAGGCTGATTGGCCTTTCCTGTTCATGAAGAGATTTCTGATTCAGCATTTCAGTACACTTATAGGCATTGAACAAGAATCAAGAAGGGTGCTCCATTTCTTCAAGTCTCAATTGCTGCGCTGGAGATAAGAGGTTAGGACAGTCCTCGCAGACATAGAAAGAGAATCTGGAGACGTGGATCCTGGTCTAGCTGCCATATTGGTGATAATGGCATTCTTCAAAGAAAAAGAAGATTCACTTTTCCTTCTGGCTGATGTAAGTACTGTAATTGTTTTTTTATACTGTCATAACTTACAGGTTGGTTAGATGTTTGATTAGTTTTTCCTTTGTAATGTACTGTTGGGAAATTAGATTACATTAAAAAATACAATAAAAAGTAGACTATAAACGTAGACAGTAACATAATCTTATTTTTGAGGGCCAAAGATGTTATTTTAACATAATGAAGCAATCTTATTTATAGGAATAGTTCTTCTAAAAATGAAAATTCTGTTATCATTTACTTACCCTACAGTTGTTCCAAACCTGTATGAATTGCTTGTCCCCATTGACTATGGAAGTCAATGGAGACCAGCAATTCATACAGGTTGGGAACAACTTCAGGTTGAGTAAATTAGGGGTGCACGATATATATCGGCCAATGATTAATGCGCATCTCGTCAGTAAAGTCGGTTCTCTGATCAGCGGTAAATTCCATTATGTGCGTGATTTCACATAGAGCAGCTGACAAGCTGGTTCACAGACAAGCTGCACAAATCCACGTTTATTATAAGCTTGGATTTGTGCAGCTTGTCTGTGAACCACGGCTCTGTGTAGTAACAGCTGCTCTATGTGAAATCACGCACTTGATGGAATTTACCACTGATTAGAGAACCAGCTTTACTGACGAGATGTGCATTTATCATCGGCCAATATATATCGTACACCCCTAGTGTTAATGATGACAGAATGTTCAATTTTGGGAGAACTATCCCTTTAAATGTGCAGTGGTATAAATGTTCTTTTATTTGCTTTTTCAGAATGTGATCTCAGATCTTAGCTCTGATTCTTTCCTAGTTGTGTTGACTTTTTCATACAGGAAACTACCACACAGGCAGATGCAGAGACACGGCTTTCCCTGCCCAGCACACCAAGGATTATCCTGTTGGGTAAGATTCATATACTTGACTTGCGCAATCATTGGGGTAACAAAACCTGTATTGCTGTTGTACTAGACTAATGTGTGACTCCTTTCTCTACTAACGGAAGATTTGTAAAGACGTCAAAAATGAATCCATTTTAATTGAGCAGTTTAACCAAAGTTTCCTGAAGCAATATAATCACTGTATATGATGATCAGATTTAAGTTGGCCTTTTATTGACAAAAAAAAAAAGACTAAAACTTTGATCAGCAAGGATAAACAAACCAAACTTACCAAGCTTAACCAAACCTTCTTGGTTCTTGGTTGCATGACATGGAACAACAAACCTCATTCTTAAGATTCCGTTACCAAATTTGAATGCTGTAAACATTGTAATAATACATTTTTGTTTACTCCTGATGACAGACAAATATGCATACAGTTTATTTATATTTGCCTTTTTTCTGAAATATCATTGCCCAGTGAAAAATTAAGTGTGATACATAAATATGATTTTCTGGAGATTCCATTCTGTTTCCCAAAAAGTGGATGCTGGCCTTGGAGGGGCAGGTCATCACAGAGTCCAGTCCCCTCATGCAGGACTTCATCTCCACCCTGGCTGTCCTCTTTGGGTCATTTCACGAGTTCAACCTTACATATAATTAGCTGTAGTATTATAATGCATATTTGGCGTGCTGTCCGGGGAAGGGGCTCCGAGCTCGGGAATGGCCCGAACCTAGAGTATCCACCTCCCCCCGTATATTTACAAGTGTAAAATGAACTCTAGTGGAGGAGATGGGGTGGAGGGGGGGATGCTGATAAACCATCAATGGAGACAGGTAGGCTAATTCAGCTGTATTTATACCCTAAGGTTGATCTTAAGTGGCTCCACCTGTGCTAATTATGCTAAGTATCTGATGTGCTCCTCACGAACCTTGTTATGAAAATACATTTTATGTTTTCAATGTGGAATACCAGGAGGACGCAGCCTCAACCCTTGAGTTCATCCAGAGGTTAATACTCTTCACTAATTCTATGTACATTACTGGTCAAAAGTTTTTGAATGGTAAGATTTTTAAATGTTTTTTTAAATAAGTCTCTTCTGCTTACCAATGGGAAGTCGTGGCCTAACGGTTAGAGTGTTGAACTTGCAATCCAAGGGTTGTGAGTTCGAGTCTCAGGCTGGCAGGAATTGTTGGTGGGAGGAGTGAATGTACAGCGCTCTCTCCACCTTCAATACCATGACTAAGGTGCCCTTGAGCAAGGCATTGAACCCCCAACTGCTACCCGGACACCACAGCAAAAATGGCTGCCCCCTGCTCCGGGTGTGTGTTCATAGTGTGTGTGTGTTGTGTGCACTTTGGATGGGATAAAAGCAGAGCACAAATTCTAGTGTGGGTCACCATGCTTGGCTGTATGTCACGTCACTTTCACCAAAGCTTCAGTTATTTGATGCAAAAACAGTAATATTGTGAAATACTTTTACAATTTAAAATATTGTATTGAATTTTCAGCATCATTACCCTAGTCTTCAGCATTACATGATCCTTCAAAAATCATTGTAATATGATAATTTGATGCTCAAGAAACATTTATTATCAATGTTTAAAAACAGTTTTGAAAAAAAAAATGTTTCAGGATTATTTGATTCATTTATCTGAAATATAAAGCTTTTGCAACATTATCAATGTCTTCACTGTCACTGTTGCTCAATTATGCTTATTTTCTTTAATTTCTTAAAAAAAAAATAAAGCTTACTGACTAAACATTTGGACGTTAGTGATGTTACAAAAGCTTTCTATTTAGGATAAATACTGTTCTTTTGAACTCTCTATTCATCATTCATATTCTGTATTTTGGATCAAATAAATGAAGACTTGGTAAGCAGAAGAGACTTCTTTTAATATTTTTTTTGTTAAATTTTACCATTCAAAAACCTTTGACCCGTAGTGTCTCTCTAGGTCGTCCTCAGACGAGCCTTCCATCGTTGCCTCCAGTCATCCCGATTCTCCATGCATCTGGCCAGTTCATTGGTGCTCTGGGCTCCTGCATCCCTCTTGAGTATGTCCACGTACGTTAGCGTGGGACGTCCTCTTGACCGATGGCCATGTGTTGGTTCCCATAGCACCAGCTTGCTGGCTGGCAGCTCTCGATGCTTTCGGCAATGTCCTGCAAGTCTCATTCTCCTCACACCAATCTTATTGCTCACTCTTGGTACTCCCTCATACAGGATTTTATTGGTTACATGCTCACTCTTGCTGATGTTAAAGGAACACTCCGACTTTTTGGGACTTTAGCTTATTCACAGTATCCCCCATAGTTAGATAAGTCCATACATACCTTTTTCATTTCTGTGCGTTCTGTAAGTGTTATTTGAGGCACCCACCGCTAGCCTAGCTTAGCACAAAGACTGGATGTAAATGGATACTGTTAGCATAGTAATCCCAATAAGTGACAAAATAATGAAAACATTTTCCTATTTACATGTTGTGATCTGTATAGTCACAGCGTGTAAAAATAACAAGGCTATATGAGACAGAGACCATTTTTAATTGTATAAATACTGGGAACTATATTCTCACTAGGCGTAGGAGCACAGCTAACGTTACTTGGGCGGAGTGGCTGCTTGGGCGGAGTGATTAGCGCAGCACACGATACGCGCCATGGTGATGAGCAGAGTGTTAGCTCAGAGTTGGAGTAATAGAGTCAGCAATTACTAGATAGTACATTTATAGTGTACAATCATGGGTGTTTGCTGTATTGTAAAGAGTTGCGACAATAAACAGGGGAGACCAGGTAATACTATGATGTTTCATAGAATTCCAACCCAAAACGCTGACCTGGTGAATCGATGGATACTTGCCATGGAAATAGATCCAAACACACCTGTAACACCATCACGAAGTATTTCGTTTGCTCTGAACATTTTACTGTGGATGACTTTTTTGAAAAAATGCAAGTTGCCACACGGACCATGAAACATGTGCTAAAGGATACAGCCATCCCATCGATAACAAAGACAGGACAAATTGGATCACCTGTTGCTGTGGTAAGTGTTCCGTTATCTTTTAAGATGACTAACATTAGCCATACTGTAACAGTGCCATGCTAATGTAATATAACCTTAGTAGTGACACTAGTACGTGAATAGGGGCTCCGTGTATCCCCTTTATTGTTATTATTGTGTTGTCATGAATACACTGCTCGTGATCATTATAACAAAATCACTTACTTGGTGGACAGCTGACCATTAGGTTCACTCGGCATATGGAGCGTTTTCTTCCAGTTAATCTTGTCACAATGGGGAAAAAAAGCGACAACTGCCGGGTGTATTAGGGCAGAGAAATCTTCCGTTGTAGTGACGCAAATATTTTGATTGTCATCAAGCCTTGACATTGATGGCAATACCCGGTCCCATTCATTACAACAAAGGCACTCGGTTCTGTAGGCACAGGTTGGCATGTTCCACATTTACAGTCTGTGTTCGTTCTGATTCTCCCTTCGACATCTTGTCTTACAGCTTCCAAAGTTTGTAACTCCTCGTCTGTGTATTCTGGCTCAAAACTATATGGTTCTGGATCTTGGTTTGATACACAGTAAAATTCCTCTGAGTCTGACAATTCCTCAAAGTTAGTCATGATCACGAGTCACGTCTAGCTAGTCACTTGTTTTGTTTACGGAACCATCAACAGCGCGTCTCGTGTGCTGCGCTAATCACTCCGCCCAAGTATCCACTCCGCCCAAGTAACATTAGCTGTGCTCCTACGCCTAGTGAGAATATAGTTCCCAGTATTTATATGATTAAAAATGGTCTCTGTCTCATATAGCCTTGTTATTTGTACACGCTGTGACTATACAGATCACAACATGTAAATAGGAAAATGTTTGGATTATTTTGTCACTTATTGGGATTACTATGCTAACAGTATCCATTTACATCCAGTCTTTGTGCTAAGCTAGGCTAGCGGTGGGTGCGTCAAATGACACTTACAGAACGCACAGAAATGAAAAAGGTATGTATGGACTTATCTAACTCTGGGGGATAATGTGAATAAGCTAAAGTCCCAAAAAGTCGGAGTGTTCCTTTAAGTACTGCATGCAGCATCCTGGTGTAGCACCCGTCCAAGGACTTCTCTAAGGTTGGATTCAGGGTCCAGCATTCACTGCCATAGAGGAGAATGGACTCTACTGTCGCGTAGAAGAAGCTGAGCGTGATTTGGCGGGAAAGGTTCCCGTTCATGCCGATTCAGGGCCCTCCATGCAAGTGCCTTCCTCACTTTTAGATCTTGCTCAGTTGAGTTGGTATTTGAAGTCCTCAACTTCTTTCAGCACAGTGTCTCCTGCTGTTATCAGAGGTTGATGTTCTGGTGGAACGTTGTAGGTCATGACCTCAGTTTTCTTTGCATTTATCCTAAGGCCAACCTTGGTGCACTCTAGCTCTACCCTGTGTAGTAGTTCCTGTGCTTGTTCCATGTTGTCGGAGAGCAGACTGATGTCATCTGCATAGTCAAGGTCTGTCAAGACTAATGCCGGGTGTCGACTTGACTTCCTTGGTGTCAGCGTGAAGCCAAGTTCCTGCTCTCGCCCACTGATTGCCTTCTTGAGCGCATAATCAAGGACTATGATGAAGAGGAAGGGGGTGTGTCCCCTTGCATAACTCCAGCCAGGATGTCAAACTCCTCGCTGTTGCCATCTGGGGTCACCACCCTGGCCCTTGTTCCTGAGTACATGGACTCTATTGCCCGGAGTAGGTTCGGAGGAATTCTGTATGCCTTCAGGATCTTCACCATCGTACCTCGTGAATCGAATCAAATGCCTTTTTGAAGTCTATGAAACATAGGACTGCAGTCAGGTTGTCCTTCCTCACCTCCTCTATCAATCTCCTGAGTGCCAAGATCTGGGCTGTAGCAGTTCGCCCTTCTGCTTAGCAACTATTTCTTTACATGGCCTTCAGAGTGTGCTTTTATTAAAGGGTTTGTTTATACCAAAATGAAATTTCTGTCATTTACTAACCCTCATGTCATTCCACACCCATAAGACCTTGGTTCATCTACAGAGCACAAATTAAGATATTTTGATGACAGAATGTTGTCAGATTTCCTTCCATTGACTGCTTCCGCAACTACAGTAAGTAGACATTCAAAAGGCCCTTTTTACCGCCGCCGCAGCGTTTGTAAAATGCATTTGCAGCTTTTGACCGCTGAGTGGCTCTTTAACCACAAGTTATCAAACAAGCGCATCAAAGCACATTTTTCGCAAATAGACGTCAGTTTTGCCTTGCTGATGTGTTACATTTGACTGTTTCAGTCATGGAAAATGAAAGAAAAACACTATAGTTTAAATATTTAATATATTTAATATTTACTGTTGAAAGTTTGGTACTTATGAAGTCATGTGCGTTTCTTAGAACAAATTCAAGCAGGATAAATGTCAAGCCTGTGCCTGATTCTGTGCTTAAATTTTTTAATATTTAACTTTACCACTGTCATAAACGGTCAACACAGAAGGAAAAGACTGCGCGGGAACAGCTGTAGACACACCACAGGATCAGCTGCACACCGGCTGCTAGATGGAACATACGTTTGCTTGCTTTAAGCCCTGTTAATAATTGTTACATGGGTATATGTCAAAGAAGAAAGGAAAGACTGTAATTCAACATAAGCCTATTGCATCCATAAAATGCCTAGTCTAAATTAGGAAAAACCATACCATAACTTTGTCTCCCACCTGATCAAATTTTGCCCATCCTGCCAATACTGCCACTCATGCGTGTATGTAGTGCAGCTTTCTAGTGCTCTTTTAGTTATCATATTGTGTATGCATTTCAGGAGAGGCACTAAGTGCAGACAAATGGATGTATCTTTGGAAGGGACAACTGTGATGGGGCCCCACAACAGCCTTATGAATGGAGTGACAGCGACCTTCGCTGTCTCCGTATTTAACTAACAGTATCCTAAAGAGGCCTCAAGCAATAAAGGTATGTTTAAACTGTTTGCACAGTTATAAAGAAAATAGATAATTCTCATATGGAACATCCGATGAATCACTTTCTTTTTAATCTCTTTCATTTCTTAAAAATTTATTGCTATCAAGTGTCTAACAGAGAGTTGGTATTGCCCTGCAAGACATTTATGTAAACACAGAAAAGTATGACAGACAGCAGTATAACATTACAATTTTCAAAAGTCAATTTTTGGGGTTAAAGGGGTCATATGATGCGATTATAATTGTTCCTTTCTCTTTGGAGTGTTACAAGCTCTTGGTGAATGAAGAAGATCTGTATAGGGTGGCCATATGTGCAGTTAATACGTGACACGTCCCCGCCAGGATTTTAATAATGCCTAAAACATCCAGGTTTTGGCTGTTTGCACTGTGCAGGCTGATCGTTGGCTGAGGTAAAGAGAGCAGAACAGACAGCTCCTCATGCTTTTGAAATTGCTCTCATGTGTTTGTTCTTTCGTTTGAATTGAAGCATCACTCTTAAACGCTGTTTCTTTAAAAAGGGAAACTACTTTGTTTGGCCTTCCAAAAGAGAACATGACTAGAAATCATGTTTATATCACGTTTATAATGGGTTTCGACATTATAATGAAACAAACATTATAATTAAATGTTTATGTCTCGTCGCTTCGGCCGGACAGGACACAGTATGTTAAGGGGCATAACATTTCAGTCACATGATAGATAGATTGGATAGCTGGTCAATCAGAGCACACCTCGCTTTTCAGAACGATGAGCTTTGTAAAAATCAACACGTTTCAGAAGGTGAGGAGAGAAATATCTGTAGGTATTAGGGTTGTCACGATACCATTAAAAAATTTTACGATACTATACCTGCTGAAGTATCACGATACCAAGTAGTATCGCGATTCCATGCCATATTGTATTAATTTAAAATTCAAATCTACAAAATGAAGCAAAATGTCAGAAATACTAAGATATAAATGAAAACAGACCAAATTGTCCTCAGAATATTTTTTTTTAATGAAAATGAATAACTGGCTCTTTGAAAAACTCAAGAACAGTCATGAAGCCACTAAAAAAATTTACTCCACCTTTACAGTAATGAAGTCATGCAAAATGAAACTCTTCTCAGTGTACTAAGTATAAACAACACATTAAGAATTTAATTTGGATAAGGAAACTCATAAAACTTGGATTTCAGGGAAGAATGAAATTGAAGAAGAAAAATAAGAATAATTCATATATTCATCTGAAAAGTTAATTAGAGAATATTAGAACATTCTACTGTTTCAGAGTAAATTAATGCTGTTGCCTTTACAGTTTATGTGCCCAATTTCTTGACCTGTTGTAAGTTCTTGCCAAGAAACACCAGCATATCCAAATGATGTGAGGTCAGCCTTGAACGAAGAGGTGTACATATGTTGCCTGATAAACTAAAAATGCGTTCTGATGCACAACTTGTGGCAGATATGCACAGGTATCTTTTTGCGAAGATCGATAGGACTGGAAAGCTGCCCTCATTTTGCCTCCACCATTTGAGGGGGTCGTCTCTTGCATCTGTCTCTGGCATTTTGTGGTATATTTCCAACTCCCTCCTTAGCTTTTGCTGTGAATGCAAATACATAAACATTTAATTAAGTCAAATCTGTTCTCATTATTAGCTACAGTGCTGTAATTAATTTAATATAAAAATACAAAATGGAATACACTGTAATCTTACCTGTGGTTCTGCTGCAGAGACAGTAACATCATCCTCAGTTGTGCATGGCGTTGCTCCTTGTTTCTCATTCATAATACCTGCCTAAAGTCCACTTAGCCCTGATTTTGGACACCCGAAATTAGGCTGATTTGGGATCTTCACTGATGGGACTGCATGCATTAAGCTTTTCTCAACCTGCTGCTGAAACCGTGCTTCCACCTCTTGTAAATTAGATACAAGGGTGTCTTTGAATCTCGGATCTAAAAATGTATAACAGTTCAACGTTGTCTGTATCTCTTTATGATTGTATCTGTTTTGCAGATCAGACCTTATGCAATCCTTGATACGAGAACTTAGTTGGCTGTCAGAGGCAGACGCTATCAAAATTGATTCAGTTTTCCAGAGCAGTGGCAGGACTGAGGAAATTGTGGGATGCTGCTCTCCACTTAGTGCATCAGTAAAATCCCTTAGAGGTCCAAGCACATTTTTCAGTGCTTCCATTGTAGTAACATCCAGGTCTTTAGGCATGAGGTGCCGCTTGTTTCTGTTATCAGCTAACACAGCACAAACAGCTTGCTGCTGTTCTAAAAAGCGTTCCACCATGTCACATGCGGACCCCCAACGGGTAGGTTCGTCATGTATCAGTTTGTGTTGTGGTACACCAAGGTCAGCCTGCTTTGACTTTAACTGTCTTGTCAGCTTGGCGGATCGCGAAAAAGCAGATACAGTTCTTCTAAGCCGAGACAAGGTATTGCCTACATGATCAACATTGAGGCCCTTGTGAACTGCCAAGTCAAGATTATGCCCAAAGCATGGAATCCAGTTACAATCAGAGAAGGCCTTGATGTTATTGGAAGCATTGTCAGTTGTAATTCCTGCCATGTCATGTAAATTGAGCCCCCATTGCTCTTCCAACATCTCAGAGAAGGCCTTGCTTATGCTCTCTGCTGTGTGGTCACTATTAAGTTCTGCACAGCCCAGGCACCATGACTGCATTTGCCAATCCATTGTTATGAACTGAGCAGTTACAGCCATGTAGGACTGCATTGTTCTGCTGGTCCAGAGGTCTGTAGTACATGAATAAAATCCAGATCCTTCAAGTTCTGCTTTTATTGTCCCTCTAGTTTCGGTGTACAATTTTGGTATTTCATTATTCATGAAAAAGTTCCTGCTGAGCAGTTCATATTTGCTGTTGAGCTTCTTGACTAGTTGCTTGAATCCAAACCTGTCCACTGTATATATTGGTATGTGGTCAAGACAAATTAATTCGGCCACAGCTCTGTTTAGAACAGCTGCTTCTTTGGATGTTGCTTCATACTTCTTGGATTTCTCAAAGAGGCTGTCGATGGTGGGCTGCGACTTGCTGGTGGCAGGGTTACCTGTGTGGCTTTGGGCACCAGTTAGGGCAGCATGGTTCTGATTCTGAAAAAAAAAAAAAACAGTAAGAAACAATATGAAATAAATTACAGAACTTGGATTCTGTTTGTTTGTAAAAAAAAAGTACATAAACATTTAAAAAAAATTGAAATTAAAAAATAAATTATATATTCAATAGCCCATTTCATTTTATTTTATTTTATTTTTTCAAAAAATAGAATACAGAAAATTGTTTTAACATTTGTTGTTAGTACTGTACATTTAATAAAATGAAAACTGGTGTGATTTTTTTTTTTAATTTAATCAAATAAAATCAGTGTGAGTAAAATGCATTTTAGAACAGCAAAATTGGCACAGAAACTGCACTTGCAGTGAGACTGCAATTAAAACGGCTAAAATAAAGATTAGTTATTTGATATATGAAGTTGTAAATAAAAAAAAATGTCAAATACAAATATATGAAATGTTGAAAAAATTATTTTATGGACTACCTTTAAATGGGAAACTAAAAAATCTAGTAGGTGGCAGTCGTTCTTAATGATTTATTGACAGAGCCATTCAAAGAACCGTCTGGGCACTTCAGGAATGAAGCAAGTGATTACTCACACGAAACTTCGTGAATGTCTCCTTTAACAACTCGTTTAAAACACAGATATATTTAGGAATGAAACAAGCAGATTTTAACATTATAAATGAATAAAGGGCTGACAAGAACAGACTGCAAATGTCGTCATGTTAATGAATATAACAACATTCTTCGTCGCAAAGATTGTTGCAAAAATACATAAAGTTATTATTTTAAAATACAGCTTAAGCTGCTAATTTTAAAAATCTTTTAATTCCCTCTCTCTAACGTTAACGTTAGATAGCGTGAATAATATGCATCACCTTACTGAAATGTTAAACAGGACATCGTCAAAAATGAAGACAAATTATTTAAGGTAAATAAGATTCACTAACCTTTGTGTACTCTGCATAAGATGTGGGATGTGTCCGAAGGTGCTTGATGAGGTTGCTGGTGTTTCCCCCTTTAGCTTGAATTCTCGTAAGGCATTCGCGGCAGATTGGTTTTCCGTCATCAATAGGTTTTCCAGTCTCAATCAGGTAAAAATCCGAAGTAATTCCATACTTCACTACGTGAATTGCTCTTTTTTAGGAGATTGTCACGGTCAAAAGTATTTGAATTCATTGTAATTCACAGGAACACACCATTGCAAATGAAAATGAAATGAACTGATTCAGATGCTTGTCAAGAAAAAAAAAAAAAAAAAAAACATATATGGTATATAAGGCGCGAATTCTATACAGGTTTTTTGCGCGCTTAAAGGGCACCGCAGCAAGACGACAGGAAGACAAAAGATATTGTTTATTTGCAACACAAGTGTTCGAACGTTTAAGCAACTGCCCCACAAGCCACATACAACAGTACTCACGGTAGAACCGTATAATGACGATACTACCGTTTAAAAAATACAGTGGCACCGCCAGTATTTTGGACCCTTAGTATCACGATACCACCATAGCACCGGTAAACCGAGCAACCCTAGTAGGTATGTGTATTATTATTGTTTTACTGTCTTGAACTAATAATAATACTCAATATAAGGCTGTATTATATTTCATGTCTATTTATTTATGTTTCTAGGTGAAATGCTTGCTGTGCCTAAAGGAGCTGACATACAACAATAACACCTCCTCCATGCACAGGCGTTATCGAGCACTGCACGAGCATGCACAGACTACTAACAATCTTTATCAAATCAAATGAATATTTATCCAAAGTGAATCTCACAAGATCTGAGGATCCACTAGTATATTGGGCTCAACATAAACATCTGTTTCCTCATTTATACCAGCTGACACTGACATTTTTTATGTTCCCCCGTATCCTCTGTTCCATGTGAAAGGATCTTTTCCAAGGCTGGAGAGATTCTGTCCAAAAGGAGGAATCGTCTAAGCTCCAACACAGAAAAAATTCTGTTCCTCAATAAAAAGAATGTGTGATCCTTCCTTCACCCACCCAGTGTTGCAGTTTGTTCCTTTAAATCCATAGTCCCATAAGCACAACACTGCACTAAAACTAGTAACAGTTTAATGCACAAAACACACCAGAAACAATTCTTAACCTTTCCCACCCCACACTTTTCTGTTGTAATTTGCGTTATTACACTCCCTCCACCATAAGAACTACACTCAACACAGTCTCACTTTTGTTGTTCCTACTGTCACTATCCAAAAAATTTATGAATAATGAATGAACTGTATGTGACAGTTGTCTCTGCACAAGTAAATTCAGACAGAGAGAGAAACATATTTTATTTGATACCCAGGCAATGGACAAATGTCTGCTCAGGTCATTGATTCAGTATTTTTATTGGTCTGCTATTTCTTTGCACAGTATCTAGGTGTCACTAGTGAGCAATAATGAATGAAGCTTCGAGTAATGAACCTTTTGGTGAAGCAATGGGCTGCGAGGTCTCAGTGGTTCAGGAAGCCTCATTTTGCCATCACTAATCACAACTTTACACTCGGTAATAATACATTTCACATTATGCATTACACACAATTATCGTTTCGATCTAAACACTTTAAATGATTACAAGCACACACCTTTCTTGAGATATTCTCAAGGATAAATAACATTATCTTGGTCTTCACATTACTAGGGATTGTAAACCAGTTATGAATATTTCAAACTAATGCGTAGATAAAAATATTTGTTTATCTTGAGACTTAATTTTTAATGTTACATAAAATGCTACAATAATGTAATCTTATTTCGTCTCAGTTTCTCCCCAGAATATAAGGGCAACAATTCAGAATTCATCTTTATTTGGTTAAAGTGGAATATATTAAAGGTCCGTAAAGTATTACAACAAATTATGACTGTGAGAACAGAAAACGTTAATAAAGACATAATCTGCTGTGTTTACATCTTGACACATTCTTTTTTGTGTGTGCATTTGTCAACCCATGATAATTTGAAAAGATAGTTGTCCATCATAGTTTATGCATCAGCGTGTAAACGGGACTTTTATTTTGGTCTGGTGTTGTGACGTCATAAACCTGTGCTCCTGCATCTGTTGTGATTCGCCTGAGGAAATGTTTGTGTTTTTTTTTTTTTTTTTACGTTTTTTTGATTAATGCAAACTACTGTCAATTTAAACGTTTTTACAAGCTATGATAATAATTTAATTAATATTAACCTATAAATAACGCTGTAATAATTGTTTTTGCGTTATTTTTGTGAGTAAAACTCATCCATTAATAACAGAACAGCTGCGTCTCATTTCGCTCCCTAAATCGTTAATTAGTACATCGATCAAGTACGTTACTGGATTGAAGTGAGAGAAAGAGCAATTTGAATAATCTGAACAGAATCATTTGTAAATGATTCAGTGATTCGATTCAGCGCTGACGATAAAAGAGAACAAACATGTTCAGTGAAAACTCAGGTGAATAAAGTGCAGTACAATACGCTTGAAGTACACTTACACTTCGATAATGTAAATAATGTGCTTTATTATCGCACACTAATTTTGTACTCCATGTAATCAAAATTATTCTTTAGTACTTTTAATAATCTTTAGAACAGTGAACTCGACTGAGCTAATTTGAAACACCATGAACTACGATGCACTTTTAACATACAAAAAATGATCAAGTTACTACTTGTATCTTTCATACACTTCTAAATATTCTGGATTTGATTTAAAATTAGGATAACTAGATAAAAGTGTTATAACATTGAACTGCTTTTTAAATAATTCAAACCACACTTATAAGAAATCCTTATAAGGTCCTCTGTATATTTTTGCAGTAGTATACTTAATTTCAAAGAATCGTTATAAATCTCGGGTATTTTGCTAATGCTACTGGAGTAGAATTATTCTATGAATTAGTGTATTTATATTGTACAAGTTTAACCAGTTAAGTTAGCACAGAAAACAAGAATGTGCCACAAATGCACTTGCTGCTATTTAAGTATTTTTTCTTGCATTCAAGTATTTTTACCTTGGACTTTTAGAAACCAACTGCAGATGTTTTCTTAAAAATTTATTTATTTCATATTGTGTTCAAATAATATATAATATAAATACCTAAATATTAACTTTGTTTATTTTGGGTTTGCATTTAAATAAGTTCATTTGAGTCCACTAAACTATCTCTGTATATGATTTCTTATTTTACCATTGCATTAATGAACTACGCTGCTGACAGAGATTTAGTTTGCATAAATTTTTTATATATGTTAAAGGCTTAGTTCAGCCACATATAAAAATGATGTCATTAATAACTCACCCTAATGTTGTTCCAAACCCGTAAGACCTCTGTTCATCTTCTGAACACAGTAAGATATTTTTTAGATTTAGTCCGAGAGCTCTCAGTCCCTCCATTGAAGCTGTGTGTACGGTCTACTGTCCATGTCCAGAAAGGTAAGAAAAACATCATCAAAGTAGTCCATGTGACATCAGAGGGTCAGTTACAGTATTTTGAAGCATTGAAAATACATTTTGGTCCAAAAATAGCAAAAATTATGACTTCAGCATCATTTTCTCTTCCTCCTTTGAAGATGAACGGAGGTCTAACGGGTTTGGAACGACATGAGGGTGAGTCACTAATGACATAATTTTAATATTTGCAACAAACATGCTCACTATATGGTTAAATATCTTGATAATCAGGTTCTGAAATATGTGCAAGTAGATGTATTTGGAAGTTCGAGCACTTTATTTTAGACATATTTTAGTTGATCTATACTGGGTGATGGTCATGTTAGTTCATGCTAAATCCAAGCTGTGGGAATTACAACACGCAAAATCATTCTTTCCTCCCGAAAGACATTGAAGTAATTTTCTGGTGAACTGGGAGAAGAGCAGAGTAAACTTTATAGTTTCCTTCACAATGTGTTTCTAAAATCAGTAAAGCATTCCATCAGACTATATTTGTAAGGTTCATTACTGCCCCTTTCATAGACTACGGGGTATATTTTTACAAACTATAAACATATTGGTTAGCTACTACTAAAGTGTTATTTGGGTTGCCTAAACCCACAGAATGCAGATCTCATAACTGCATTCAACTAAGTTTGCAAGGTTTGTTAAATTAAATGTTCATTAGTTATTCAAAGATTTGTTTCAATTATAAATAAGTATTTGCTTTCTATTACTAATAATATATAAGCAATCCTTATACCGTATTTTTCGGACTATAAGTCGCACTGAGTATAAGTCGCATCAGTCCAAAAATACGTCATGATGAGGAAAAAAACATATATAAGTCGCACTGGACTATAAGTCGCATTTATTTAGAACCAAGAGAAAACATTACCGTCTACAGCCACGAGAGGGCGCTCTATGTTTTCAGTGTAGGCTACAGGAAAATGAGAAGCATAGAGCGACCTCTCGCGGCTGGAGACGGTAATGTTTTATCTTGGTTCATGTCAAATTAATTTTGATAAATAAGTCGCACCTGACTATAAGTCGCAGGACCAGCCAAACTATGAAAAAAAGTGTGACTTATAGTCCGTAAAATACGGTAATACTTTTTGTATGCATTAATTCCTTTGTTTAAATGATTGTTCTCTGATTATTAGACAGGCTTCTATTTGTATTAGACAGAACTTTTAAAAATGAGAGCCTCGAACACATCGGCCAAACAGTAAAATGTATCGGTTGATGTCGATATTTGAAAGATTAGTTTTGATATGACAAAATGCCAGGAAAAGCACGAAGGCAGATTTGAATTCAACAGTTGATCACGAGATGCACTGAACAAAAGCTTCAGGAACCAGTCATAGAGTGATCACACAACGATGTGATCGTTCACGTTAAAATGGATTGTGGAAAGTCATGTTGAGATCACATGATCAGACAAACGTTAACACTGTCTTGAAGTGCAGCTGAAAAGATCCTTTCACATTGGCCATTTATGATATTATGGATTTAAGTTGAAACGTTAATAAGGTATAATCTAAACAGATTTTTTTAGTCTGCAACATTAACCCTTAAAGACCTAGAACATTTTTGGGGCGCCTGACACCTGCTCTTTTCTATGTTTTTCAGACCTATTCTAGCAGTCAGCATCAATGCCATATATCATTATAAACTTACAGTTTAAGTTTAACTAATTTAATTTTACTTTCGTTTTCTCAAAGAATGAATGAAATTACTGAATTTTAAGAAAAATGCAAGCAACAGTTGGGTGTTTTCTTACTGTGTACTCAAAAATAAAAACTCCTAAAGTTTGGATATTTTTCTGTAGAAAGTTGTGTCTGTGTGTTACTTCCAAATAATATTTTGTTTAGATGTACCATTTGCCAAGGAAGTTATAGCCATTTATTAAAATATTGTTAGCAACACGTTTGAGTAAAAAACATCCCTATTTCGTTAACTAACAATAGAGGTGTGCCCAAAAACATTTTAATGAGTAAAGAAAATGGAAAGAGTGTTATTTTATAACAAAACCAAACAAAAAAAGTTTTTTTTCTTCTTCTGAGAAATGTTTTCAATCTGAATATGAACAATAAACACAAACTATGCAGCATATAGTAAAAACAACTGCACAAATAGTCTTTAACAATACAGTGCAAAAACAGAGCAAATGTTTCACAAACTACACACAAGATGAGTGAGAAATATTCAGAGTGCAACAGAAAAAAATAGTGCAAATTACCTTTTTATGAACTATATATTTACATAATTATTTAAACATAATAGACATAGCATAAATGATAGATCCGCCGACTGTATTCTACGTCAGAATCGATTTTACCAGGAAATCGTCAAGCGACCGTAAACAGAAATCCCAGTGCTTTATCAGATATGTACCACTGTTTCATCCTTGGTTTTGATTTGTTTTATGTCAAAGTTCTCTGTTGTGTATTTTTTTTTTTTTTGTGCTTTTTCAGAGAGTTTGCAAATGTGTTATTTTGTGTTTGTATAAGTGTTCGACTTATTGTTTGAATATGGGACAGTTTGAACCAATCTGGGCTCGGGGTGGGACTAAGCGTCAACAATCATTTCCGTTTGGTTACGAGAAACAAAAGCATTGGTTTCTTCTGACGAATCAATGTTGTCAAAATGTGATGACGTAATCACATGCACTACGGCGCCTCTGAATATCTAAATGAGAGGATATCTCTGAAATGTGGAGAATCTCTGCTTTACATCACTTTTTAAAGCATTTAGATTGGATTAGCGGTTCAAAAAGTTATTACCTTTGAGGGTTAAACACAGTATTTGCTTCTAAAATAAAAACTATTAAGTCAGTGGTTCCCAACCTTTTTCAGCTCGCGGCCCACACTACCAAACACAAATGCTAGCGCAGCCCACTGCAAAAAAATTAACTCACCCCGCTATTGTTGGGTTAATAACTTAGTATTCAGAAGCTAGATTGTTAACTGTCTTTATTGAATGAATTAGGGCTGTGCGATATGGACAAAAAACAAATACAAAAAAACACTCGCGATTTCTTTGAAATTTTTTCTTCAAAAAGTTGTAACGTCTCTAGAACAGACATAAGTCAAAACAATCACTATAGTTAAAGTGTAACAAAATGTATAGACTTATGGCAAAAAAACAAACAAAAAAATTAATATAAATAACTTTTTTTTCTGCAATGCATTGTTCATAGAGCTCATTAATTGTAGCAGTGCCTCAGGTATTAAAATAGATTTGTTATACATTATACAGGTTCACACATAGGCCTACTCCGTCTGCAGTGCGTATACAGTCTGTGTAAGCGGTTCAGAAGCAGCAGTGAGAGTGCATTATTGTAACGCGAAAGTACATCAAAATAATGCACGAGCGTGAATCTCTCTGTTCGCACGCAGATTTCCTTTTTCTCTGTCACAAAACCAGACGTGCTTGCTCAGATACACGCTGCTATCGCCCTGAGAGAGTGCAAACACTTAAAACGTGTCTCCTCTCACTTAAAACTGCATCCTGTGCACTCACAACTCTCTCTATGCTCATGTGCTAGATATTAATTATTTTAGCACGTTTTTATTTCTAGCTTTTTACCACATGCAGTGTGAACGCTCTGATCCGTTAATGGGCTCAGAAAACCACCGCGACCAACTAGAGGGCCGCAGACCACAGGTTGAAAACCACTGTATTAAGTACTTACAGATGAGGTCTATTACTTTGGTGCCCTAGTGGTTATAAACACAACTACATGTGTCTCGCAGAAGAACACTGCTTGGGACCCGACCAGACTTTTTTGCCGCAGCATTAAATTCCCAAATAAAACTCTGTAGTGGTCGGTAACTCTGATGTAATTTTAACGGGAGAGGGCAGTCTTAACAATATCCCATTCCTGACGTCCATTCAGAACAGTATACCTGTGCTCTATTCTTATTGGCCACCGGTACAGCCTGCACTAGTGCTGTCTTAGAAGGACGTTCAACTAGGGGTGCACACTAAATATCGTCCGATAATTAATGCGCATCTTGTCAGTAAATCCGGTTATCTAATCTGTGAAAATTCCATCAGGAGCATGATTTCACATAGAGCAGCTATTACTATACAGAGCCGCTGTTTACTGACACGCTGCGCAAATCCATGCTGATAATGAACATTGATTTGCGCAACTTGTCAACCGGCTTTACTGACTGAGATTATCTATATAGCATTAATTATCGGAATGATTTTATCGCACACTCCTTCGTTAAACTCTGTTTTGTGTATTTAGCTTGGCCTATAAGTCTATATTAACGACAGATGTTGTTTACAACACATTATCTACTGTGTTAAAAGAAGAATGTCAAAGAATTTAGTATTTTAAAACAGTGTTTTCATTTTAAAATTGTTTAGCAAGGTTTAGATGACAAAGCAAGTAAAGCAAGAGAAAAACAAAACAATGGTACAGAATATCCACCATATGAAACCTCTCTCACTATTACAAATCAATAAAAATCTAACATTGATTTACAGACTCGCACTACACATTGTCTGCATTTCATTACTCTTAATTACCCTCTTTTTAATGAATCTCAGTGCTGAATTTGTCTAATGATAAAAAGTCAAGCACATGCTGCTGTGTTTAGAATATGTATCTTGAATGCAAATATGCAACACATCACATGTAATGTCTCTTTCAGTAGCATAGTGGATATGGGACAGGGGTGTCCAGTCCTGCTCCTGGAGGACAATGGTCATATAGAGGTTAGCTCTAACCCCAATTAAAGCTAATCAATGTCTTTGCAAATCTTCTGAAACTTCTAGCAGATTTGTTGGGGCAAGTTGGAGCTTAATTCTGTAGAACACTGGCCAACCAAAAGCAAGTTTGGACACCCTGGTATAGGAAACATGGATTACGTTTCTACATGTTTGATGTCGATTGCTTTGAGCCATTAAACTGGGGTTAACTTTTTTTTGGTTTGTTTTTCCAAACAGATGAGAGGGAAGTACTGAATGAAATTGAGGAGAAAGATCAGTATGAGAATCTTCATGACGTAATAACTGGAGAAAAATATTTTTGTTCCTTACAGTCTGAAAAGACCACACAAAAAAGAGCTCAAAAGACAGGAACTAGGAATTATTTTGCTTGCTTTCAGTGTGGAAAGACTTTCAGTCAACAAGGAAAACTTAATAGGCACATGAAAATTCACAATAGAGAGAAGCCTAACAGATCCGCTCAGTGTGAAGAGAGTTTCAATCATAATGGAAACCTTGATGTCCACAGCCTTTTTACCTGCCAACAGTGTGGAAACAGTTTCACTCATAAAGGAAGCCTTAACAAGCACATGAGAGTTCACAGTGGAGATGAGCCTTACACATGTAATCAGTGTGGAAAGAATTTCAGTTTTCATGGAAACCTTAAAGTCCACATGAGAATTCACACTGGAGAGAAGCCTTACATCTGCAAACAGTGTGGAAAGAGTTTCAGTCAACATGTAAATCTTGAATCTCACATGAGAATTCACACTGGAGAGAAGCCTTTTACCTGCAAACAGTGTGGAAAGAGTTTCCGTCAACCTGGAAATCTTGTTCACCATAATAGAATTCACACTGGAGAGAAGCCTTTCACCTGCAAACACTGTGGAAAAAGTTTCAGTCAACTTGGAACTCTTAATTACCATATGAAAGTTCACACTGAAAAGAAACCCTTCACCTGCCATAACGTCCACAGGCGAATTCACACTATGGAGAAATTTTTTACCTGCCAACAGTGTGGAAACAGTTTTACTCATAAAGGAAGTCTTAACAGGCACATAAGAACTCACACAAAGGAGAAGCCTTACATATGCCCTCAGTGTGGAAAGAGTTTCAGTCAAAAAAGATACCTTGAAGTTCATATGAGAATTCACCCTAAAGAGAAGTTTTAACCAAAAAGGTAACCTTAGGTATCACATAAAGATTTTCTCAAGAGGGACCTGTTTCAATGTCACCAGTGTGGAATGGGTTTTACAGACAAGAAAAGCTCAAGAAAATAAATCATTCCGGAACATTGGAAAGAAAGCTCTATTATGCCATACCCCTCTTCCATGAAGCTGCATTGTGCAACATTGAGATTGTCACCTAACTGTATTCAATCAACACTGAACTGATTCTAATAGAATAACTACATTATTGTTTTGTAGAACTGTTTACAGCTAAACTAATGTCTAAATAATCTTCACAGTAGTGGCATTTCCAATACAGATTTATGCAAAACTTTAGCAACATTTTATAAATGTTGTCAAAAAAGTATTACGAAATGACGCCATTTCCAGTAACCAGTGTTATGCGACTAAAACACATCTTTCGTCTTTTACAATAAGTCTTAGCAATGGAATTTTAGTATATTTATTAGAAAGTGTATTAGGTTTGTTTTTTTGTTTTTTTTTATGGAAGCAGCACAGAGAGCTGCTACAGAAACGTACGTCCATGGCGCAGTTGGAATAAACCCAAGCATTGACTAGAGTGGCCACAATCAGCTTCAGTGGCCGTATCAAAGCCACTACAGATGTGTCCAGTGTAAATTGTCTAAGCATTGATGGTAGGGAAAGACCTTTATACTGGAGCTCAGCCATGTATGAAGTGTAGGAGGTTATAGTACATTGAAGAATGATTAATTACTTTTAATATATATATATATATATTTATAAGTTGCTCCTTTTTCACTTCTGGTAACTACAGTTTGGCTAAAACTATTGGCTAAAAGTAGTGACTAAAACTATGAAAGACTTAAATGACTAAAATGAGACTGAGACTATAGAGCATCACAGTCCCGCCCACAGCTGGTGCCAGAAGTAAAAATTCAATGCAATTTCTGCATTGACATTTGGGGTATAAGCCATAAAAACATAACCATACATGGTAGACTTAAAACCGTCTATGGCTGTACTAAGCGATAGAATATGCTCATATAAACATAAAAGGATCATGGGGCACTAACCTTGTTTTGATATAAATGCCTTTTATTCGCGAAGTCTTGGCTAAGTACTTCATTACCCACAATCCTGAAAAATCCCACAGTGTTGCATCTGATTGGTGGAGCTCGTGTAACCGTCTGGTTAAACCCCGCGAAGGTCCGTGAAGACTGAAGATCATTAATAAAAAATAAATAAATAAATAAAAACCTGTGTTGCGTTTTTGCAAGGTAGACTTATCAGTACAATCATGATCTCCTTGGCTGCCATGAGAGTTTTGCAGGGAGGTTGGTAACTTAGCTAGGCTACTGTAGCCTTCATATGGTATGAGTCATATCAAGCATTTTATAATGCCACTGTCAAAACAATATTTAGCCTAGGCATACCTTTTTGTGCATTTACTGAACATTTGTGTAATGGCAACGACATGTGTTGACGACTGAGCGGTGATTGCAGTCAGGTACAAAGCACTGCACCATGTTGCTGAGATTAACCACTTTCACACACGCACACAATATATAAAATACACAATGGTAAATATAAAAATCAATACACAATACCTATATAAAACACTATTTATTTACACGATTGTAAATTCACTACATTCACTATATAAAATAAAATTCACTGGAGGAAAAAGTTTGAGCGAGCGAGCGGCCGTCATCAGATTTGGAAGTCGCTCAAAAGGCTCGTTGCCTCGTTCGCGGTTGTGGCTTCAGTCGAATTCAATGAGGCAAGGTGGTTTATGGGATGAGTAGTTCCTGCGCTCGAAATGAAAATGTGTACACAGTCTTGTACCTTTGACTTTTTTTGGATTTTCTCTTAATTTTTTCAGTTGAAATGAATGTTATATGCTTATGAGTTCAGCCGTAGCTGGTTATCCTCACACATGCTCTAAAACTCTTTAGATACAGATTTTTCTGAAAGTCAATGGGAGAAATGAATGGGAAATTTACTTCCGCCACCAGAGCCCTCTCGGGTTGTGGGCGGGACTGTGATGCTCTACTAAGCATTTCCATCTCAAGACTAAGACTAAATCAAAAATGCCTGCCAAAATTAACACTGAAAGTTTTAAAGTTTTTTAACGCTTGAAGCATGTTCTGAAAGAAAGAGTATTATTTTCTTGATGTTGAATAATTGCAAATCTGCAGGAATGGGTTTTAGAAGTGTGGTCTGAAAAAGTACTCCAAGCTTTCTGGTTGTTTTTGAAAGAGTTATGGTTGATGTGCCTAAGTGAATGGTTAAATTGAAGGTAATGGTCCTTTATCCAACAAGAAATGTCTGTTATGGGTTTTGGCAGTGGTGTGCACTCATGCAATGCAAGCAATGATAAATAACCAACTCAGTGGATTAAAGTTAAAATGGTCATATATAAAAGCAAAGTTGATTACAGCCCAAATACAGTATGTACATCCATTCACAAGTGAAGTACTTACAATGCAGTATTACTGCCATTTGTAAAGGTGTTGTCTTATTTCTCTGTAATTTTAATTCTTGGAGGTACATTCTGAGACAGAAATTAGTCAACGTTTTATTATTTGTGACTTGCAGACACACCCATTTAAAACATTCCACTTGTACACAGAACCAGGAAACAGGAATCTCCTGAGTTCAGAGAAATAGAAACTTAAGTGTAGTTGTGTAGGAAACTGAAATCTCCTTACTTCATGGAAAGAGAAACTTAAGTGTTGTGAAGCTGTTTGTCTCTGGATGATTGATAAACATGTAACCATAATACTTTCACGAGTTCACCCTTACATCTAATCTGAAGGCAAATAGTAGGCATATTTTGGCGTGCTGTCCTGGGGGAGGGGTCCGGGCCCGGAGCATAGCCCGAACCCAAATAACTCCCCCTATCCCAATTTGGGATAAATAGATTAGAAGTGAGGAGTTGGGGTGGAGGAGGGTTGCCGAAAAACTGTCGTGGGACAGGAGGTAGGAAGACTGGATATATATACGCGTGCGTGCTATAAGATGATTAGCTAAACGAGATGCACCTGTACCAAATTGGATGATTATCTGATCGTGCTTCTCCCGAACTTTGTTAATAAAACCACATGTATCAGCAGCAATACAGAGGACAGAGAAACAGGTAAGAACCTAGCACTTACTAAATAATGCGGACACTTAATTCATATGTGTATGTTGTTGGCACTTATATCAACATATAGGTAATATCATGAAATAGAAATATTATCAAAACATTACAGTTGTTTATTTTTTCTATACTACAATCACTACAATAATTAAACAGTACATGGGTAGTTGACAAGTAATGAACATTTACTGTTTATGTATATGAATGTATAAAGGAAAGTGCATATATTTATGTGCTATGATTGGTCACCAATAGTTCGGTTTTTCACTATTTTTAACCACCTTTCAGTTTTACTTAATAGTGATGTGACATTAATTATTAGAGAAGCTTTAAATTGTAAAAACTGAATTAAAAAAGAAATACCTGTTTAACTGTGTAGCCTATTACTGTTTATTTTACTTTTTGCTGTAATTCAAAAGATTGGCCAGAAAAATCTGTGATCTCTGTGGCATGAAACAGGTTTTAAGCATCATGTTACTTAATGTACAACAGTGTTAGATGATCTGTCATCTCTGAATGTGAACCTACAGCTATTGGTTACTAGTCCAGATAAGTTAAATTTAATCTATCTCACTCCACTTTTTCTGGATTTACTTTAGTCACATGATGCTTTAGTGGCTCACAGGCCCAGAAAGCAGTAAGAGATGATGTGTTGCCAATTTAGCAATTTTGTTGTTACATTTAGCGACTCTCTTGTCCCTATTGTTTCTTTAAAAATGCCTAGCAACAAATACAGGAACTTCTTGGGCAAACCTTATCTAATTTCTAAGACACAGTGTGACATCATAGAGACACTTAGTGATCAGTTTGATCTACTTTCCAATGAAAGCATTTGGCAACAGTGTTCCTGTGGCTCAGTGGTAGAGCATTGTGTTATGTACTTTGAATGTACTTTGGGTAAAAGTGTCTTACAGTACCCCTTAAATTAAAATTTTATTTAATTGAATGATTATGATCCTAACCAGGAAAAGGCTGCAGTGAGTCGAGTTGAAGGACGACTGAAGCAGAAGTTCAATGTTCTGAGAAGGAAAGACACTGAGCTGGACCAGCTTTCACATATAGGATCACATCTCTTTCCTGCCGGAAACAGATCTAGAAAAACAGGATCATAGTGGACTTGAGTAAGATTCCCATATTGAGTCCAACCATTTTAACTCTTGAAGAATACTAATAATGTTAAAAAGGTAACGATGCACAAATCTACGGAAGTTCTAAGTGGCCATGCATTATAATTTTTTTCCTTTTTGTTTTCTCGTTATAACGACTTAATTTTCTCGTTATCTCGACATAATGAAAGTCGTTTTTTCGTTATAACGACTTATTTTTCTCTTTATCTCGACATAACGAAAGTTTGTTTTCTCATTATAACGACTTAATTTTGTTGTTTTCTCGTTACAACGACTTATTTTTATCTTTATCTCGACATAAAGAAAGTTTGTTTTCTCGTTAGAACGACATGACAGTTTTACTGTTGCTGTAGTAACGAACTCAACTTTGACAGGCATCTGATGGACAACCATGCACGTGCTCTTACTGTAGCCTATATTTCAGCAAATTTACATAAATAAAGGCTGATCAATCACTGTTGATTTTTCCATAGACAGTACAACAAACGTTTTGTTTTGTTATTAACATGTTTAAATGGCAACACCGCGCCATTAGAGCTGCTTGGATTAAACTCACTTTTAATTTTCCCTTTATTTGAAATAAAATTATATATAATTTATAATTTGTAGTAGTTAATATATGATGTGGCAGATATCATGTGTGTTACAAGCTTCTGTTTGAAAAGATCGTTCATGTTTACGTGTAGTGTATGTATGTGTGTGTGTGTGTGTGTAGAAAAAAATGATTACAACATTATAGAACAAAACTGAATTAAATTAGCCTATGGATTTTACATATACATCACATTTCTCATTGATATGGTTAACAATAAAGATTAGTAATAAGGAAAAGAAGCACATCAGCCTACATCATTAAATCCCGTCCTACTGTAGATAAACAGAACATCTCCGCTTATTAACTACCTAATCATGTGCCTAAAAGAAGCACAAATAAAGAAACAGAATACAGTGATGTCAACCTTGGTTTTGATAAGCAGTTATTTTATGACACAGAACGCGTTGGTGAAACTCATGCATCTAGCAGGAACTTAAAACACAAAATAATCATATTGATTCAAGCATTTAACATTTATGAATTAATTAAATGTCAGTAATGAACAAGACTGCACAAATTATAGCGATCACGAGGAAGGTCCGCGTACAGTAAAGTGGATAGTATACAACACCCCATCAGTTATATTCAGGTCTATAGTGCCACCTGCTGGCACAGTTTTGTAACTTCTTAATTAAGTCGTTATAACGAGAAAACGAACTTCGTTATGTCGAGATAACGAGAAAATTAAGTCGTTTTAACGAGAAAATTAAGTCGTTATAATGAGAAAACGAACTTCGTTATGTCGAGATAGCGAGAAAACAAGAAGAAAAAAAATTATAATGAAGCAAATTTGGAGCAAATTAAATTTTTGGGTGAACTCCACTTTTAATACCTGCTAACACTTTATTATACAACCTATTTTTATAACCTGAGAATACATGTACTGAAATGTAGTTTACATGCCATTGATTTTATATAGCAAAGTTAATTATATTTAGTAGAATGTCTAAAGTGGACTACTGAAATAAAGAGTAACCACATTTTCTTCATGTTCATGTGTGCTGATTTCTGCAGTCATATTCAGCAACATGGATCCCAGGACCAGAAACAACTTCCTAGAGTGTAAGTCAATAAGAAAACTAAAGCATCTACTGTTAAGCACATAACCTCAGTACCCTTAGGCAAGAAATGAGTCAAATGTGACCTGTGCTGGCAAAATAAGTTGCACAAAGGCTAATTTTGAGCTACAGACAAAAAAAAAAACTTTGTAACAACAGTGAAAGACAATTGAAGACCATTTCCTATGTGCCACATTAATATCGATAGTATAGCAAAAACACCATTTATTAGCACACTAACAAGATAGTCAGTTTAAGACATTAACATGTAAGCACAAAACACAAGAAACTTCTCTTTTCAATATCAATAAGACTTTAGTGGATAAATCTAAGACGATATAAACACCAATCTGACTGGATCTTAAACTGAAATTAGCATTAAAGTCTTTAATGGGGTCATGACATGATGCCTAATTATCACGTGTTTTATCTCCATCAGATTCCAATCCGCTCGCACTGGACCTGAACACGGTGAATAAACACCTCCGTCTGTGTGAGAGGAACAGAGAGATTACTGGCACTCTCACAGAGCAACCGTATCCTGACCATCCGGACAGATTCGATGGATATAATCTTCAGGTGTTGTGTAAAGAGAGTGTGTGTGGACGCAGTTACTGGGAGGTTGAGTGGAGTGGGATGTTTGGTGTGGATATATCAGTGTCATATAAGAGCATCAGCAGGAAAGGAGAGGTTTATAAGTGTGTGTTCGGACGTAATAATCAGTCATGGAGTTTGTTCTGTTCTCCCTCTAAATGCGTATTTGTACATAATAACAAACAGACTGATCTCCCTGTAGTGTCCAGTCGTAGAATAGGAGTGTATGTGGATCACAGCGCAGGAACTCTGTCCTTCTACGGCGTTTCTGACACAATGAACCTCATACACTCAGTCCGGACCACATTCACTCAGCCGCTCTATCCTGGGTTTTATGCATTTATTGGATCATCAGTGAAACTGTGTTCATAAATCCGAATAGATTTTAGACATTTCTATGTAATTTCTTTGTATGTCTGCACTAATATGTATGTCTGTGATCTCTTTTGCACTGTAAGCTCCTGTGAACAAGAAAAAATCCTGTGTCTGTTGCAGGAATGGAAATGAAGCTCTTTCTGATTGTGAAGTTTTAGTGGCATGATAAATAAGTGTTAATGATTTATGTTCTTATTTTTAGTTTTGTATATTGAAGATCTTTTTTTTTTGTTGTTATTTAAAGCTGATTCTTGGAAATGCTTATATACTATTTAAGGTCATATGTGATCCTGGAACACAAAACCAATCATAAGTAGCAGGGGTATATTTGTAGCAAAAGCCAATAATACATTGTATAGTCAAAATTTACGGTTTTTATTTTATGCCAAAACTCATTAGGGTATTGAGTAAAGCTCATGTTCCATGAAAATATTTGGTACAATTCCTACTGTAAATATATCATATGCTAAAAACTTAATTTCGACAGGTTTAAAGGGGATTTTCAATATTTAGATTTTATTTTTTTTCATCCTCAGATTCTAGATTTTCAAATAGTTGTATCTCTACCAAATATTTTAGATGATGTATAAATCTCTTATTTTGAAAAAATGCACCCTTGTGACTGGTTTTTTGGTCCAGGGTCACATATGTGAAATATGTTTTAGTCAAAATTAATTGATTGGATATAAAAGTCCAGCCAGGGTCAATGAGGTAACATAAATAAAGACAACTTAATCAATTTCTGCCTTTTATATTTTGTTTTTTTTTAATCATTATTCAAAAACTACACAAAACGCAAGTGATTTCAGGACTGGGCTGAGGCCAAAACAATAAAATATTCTGATTCTTGTGCCTTAAAAAAAATTTAAGCGTTATTTTTCTCTATACACTAATTCACAAAATTTCTTTGGGAGTTGAATTACATGAAATGGTTGCCTCTGATGTTCATCCATTAAACCAGACTGCTCTTGGTAAAAATATGTGTGGTCTCAGGGCTTTGTATTAACATGCTGTGTGGCCCATGGTGATGATAGATACTAATGCTGGGCTGGTGGAAAAACTGGACATTATATTCTGAGGATGAGGGCAGAAAGAAGTGGAAATATTTCAGGGATAAGTATATAAAGGAGAGGAAAGCAGAAAGTGAGAAATGGCTCTGAGGGAGGAACTCAGAAGCAATAGAAGTTCATGAATGCTCTAATTTTTCTGGAACGATTTGTGAAGGAGAGGCCAATGTCATCCAACATCCCACTGGCCTCAGATCAGCTAGACTCTGAATGTAATGAGGTAGCTTTCTACAGAAGTTTGAAGTCTGACACGATTTAGAAAGTATGGGTCAGTATTTGGATAATTGAAATATGCAGTATTTACCTGATTTAAAAATGAATACATAACATACTTTATCAATGTTAAGTCATGATTTATTATGATTAAAATAAACTTTAATTTATTCTCCTAGAACAGTCACAATGAGGGCCTCATTACTTTGACCCTACCTCCTATAGAGCCAGAGCCTCTGGCATCGACCAGCAGCAGACAGCCAGCAAACGGTCTCTAGATTTCCCTCAGTAGGAAAGAGAAGGAGAAGCACAGAGCCAGACCTCTCTGAATTCCAGAAGCATTGTTGGAACATGTTAAATACTTCCTCTGCTGAAGAAAGCCGAAGTGTGAATTGAAAATCAAGCATAATCTTTATGAAGCTGAGTTTAAGTAAGGTTGGAGGGGGGTTAGTCAGTGGAGACTGATAAAACATTATTGTGTTGTTATTCTTTATATTCTATTTTCTAAGTTCATTTTTTTAAATAAAAGTGTATTTTTACAACGTTGATTAATACATGTGAATGCTTCTAAAACAGTTGAACTAATCCATAAATTATAATTCGAAAATAAGGCAATGAGGCAAGTTGTATTAAAATGTAATCAGTTTAAGGCCGTTCAGCTGATGAAATTGTGAGCTGTTATTGATACATGGGAAGATGAGTTGAAAATCTGGCTCACCTTATTCTGGCTATAAAATGTCCATTTTTTAGGTCCTCCTTTTTTGGTCACAGAAGCCAATTTAATCTACAGTGGCATTATAGACTTTGTTGTCAGACCAGATTGCAAGATTGCAGAACCTGCACAACCTCATGGGCGCCTTGGAAAGAAGGAGAACGTGGCATGCCTAGCATTTTCCATGTTTTTAGTCACGATGTGAACAGCCCCTTATACCAACTTTTTACACGTTGCATTGTATATCCCGCAACACACAGCGTCACATAAGGCAGGCTAAAGTGAGCAACGGCTGGTGGGCTTGAGAATAATCTTTGTTAAAATTCACTTGTTAAGTGCAGAAAAACAGCAATTTATTGCAGCAAGCAGAAGACTTGTATTTCTCTCATGTTAAGAACATGGTCTGGAGGTGCTTTCTCTTAACACAACAAAAATAGTTAACCTATCAATACAAATCAGTTACATATATAATAATATAATAAAAGTGTATCACATTTCCCGCCATTCCTGTATAAACTACAGCACCGAAGTGCTCACTTAGATGTTCTTACTCGTCTCAGTCTGCTCAATCGTGGTGATGTCAGTGCCCTAAAATATGTTAGAATGAACTATTTCACATCTAGAGATGAAGGATCGGATGATGACGTTACTAAAGAGTCCAATAACAGTCTGTTATATGCACAGGTGTGCTGCGGTCACTTTTCTAACTACAATTCAATTCAAGTTTATTTGTTAAGCGCTTTTTATGATACATATCATCACAAAGCAACTTTACAGAAAATTACATTTCTACAATATTTAGTAGTAGCTTATAAGTGGTGACTGTCAGTTAGTGCGCGTATGACAGGATTTTTCCAGCCAGACAATGAACAATATTAACAGGAATTATTATATGATGCAGTCACACTTGTAGCAATATTTGTTAGTTCTGTTTGTTGATTCAGGCTTAGCATCATCTGAGGTCCTCTGAGGGTCAGCATCATCTCTTCTCAGGTGTTCTGGATCCAGACTGGAGCTTGTGTAAATCCGAGTTACTACGGTGGCAAACATAGAAACAAATAGAGGCATCATTAGCATAGCTGCTGATCCAACAAAGTAAAATTAATTAGTTTAACCCAAGCTAAAGAATAAGAACGCACATATGATCAGATGCAATTGCAGTCACAAATTATGAGATGCATTGTTTGAATGCTTGGCGAAAGAGATATGTTTTTAATCTAGATTTAAACAGAGAGAGTGTGTCTGAACCCCGAACATTATCAGGAAGGCTATTCCAGAGTTTGGGAGCCAAATGTGAAAAGGCTCTACCTCCTTAAGTGGACTTTGCTATCCTAGGAACTACCAAAAGTTCAGCGTTTTGTGACCTTAGGGAGTGTGATGGGTTGTAGCGTGGTAGAAGGCTAGTTAGGTATGCAGGAGCTATTAGGGCCTTATAGGTAAGTAATGATCATTTGTAACTGATACGGAACTTAATAGGTCGCCAGTGCAGAGACTGTAAAATTGGTACCGTTAATTCAGGCTATCCATTTTTTTATTATTATTATTTTTTACCTATCATGTGTTCCCGGGTAATCGAACCCCCAACCTTGCGCTCGATAGCACAATGCTCTACCAATTCAGCTACAGGAACACTATATAAAAAAATTTACTGTAAAATTTACAGTAACCAAAGATGCCAGTAAGATTGTAAAATTTACAAGAGTACTGTAAATCATTAAAGCTGCAGTAGGTAACTTTTGTAAAAATATATTTTTTACATATTTGTTAAACCTGTCATTATGTCCTGACAGTAGAATATGATACAGATAATCTGTGAAAAAATCAAGCTCCTCTGGCTCCTCCCAGTGGTCCTATTGCCATTTGCAGAAACTCCATCGCTCTCGGTAAGAAAACAACCAATCAGAGCTGCGGTCCGTAACTTTGTTTGTGTTCAAAATGTAGAAAAATGTATATAATAAGCGAGTACACCATGAATCCATTTTCCAAACCGTGTTTTTAGCTTGTCCTGAATAACTAGGGTGCACCTATAATAAGTGTTTATATTCGGACTATTTTAGATTGCTTCGGGGGTACCGCGGCGGAGTAACCCAGTACCTTTGTGATTCTTTATAGACATAAACAGAGAGAAGTAGATCCGGCTACAATGTTCTTCCGCATGACGCAAGCAGTTCTGTTTATTAACCGCTAGAGCGTCAAAAGTTACCAACTGCAGCTTTAAATATTAACTATGTAGTGCACACATTCCTAAAGTGATTGTTCTAAAGTCATAAACTAAAGAAATGGTCTGAACTGTGCCTACCTTAAAGGCAAGAATATGAACTTGGAACTCGGGTCAGTCTCTGGTATCAATTCTATTGGAATGCTTTAAATGACAAGCCATTCAAAGTCCATTAGTTTACGCAACAGTGTGCATACACGTGGGTTCATTCCATGCATTTTCTTGTCTCACTTTCCAGCAGCAACTTTTGATCCAGTTTCCGGGTTGATGCCCACAAGTCCTCTGTGGAAAAAAAACACACACACCATCTAATTATCAAAAACATTATAAAACGTAAAAATTTAAATTGCACTTTTTAGTAACATGAATTGAGTAAAATAATTCTCTATTCAGTATGTGGTTCGATATTTTATGGAAAAGTTTTCAAATGAACAACAAAAAAATTGCTAAGTCAGATAAACTATCCTAAATTGAAAACCTAAAAAAAAAAAAAAAAAGTAATAAATATTGGGTAAGATTTTATGCTCTGAAATACTTCTGAATAAATTCTAGCGTGCATGCAGCATCATCCTGATAAGCAAGATTTAAGTTGTAATAGGTCACAAACAATGCTGCCAGGCCCTCAACAAATGCCTCTGAAAATGGGCCCAGGACAACTTCCCTCTCGACGGACAACATCCACTTGCTTGGGGTCATGGATTCACCTATAAAAAATTAAATAAGAATATGGCAGTGCATAGATTAGTAAATGTTGTATAGCTCATGTTAAAGGGATAGTCTGAAAATAATTATATTAAGTGAAAATTACCATGATTTACTCACGCTATCCTAGGAGTAAATTGCTTTTTTCTTTCAGACAAATACAATCGGAGTTACATAAAAAGAAAATGTCCTAGCTCTTTGAAAGCCCAAAAAGTGCATCTATCGATCATAAAAGTAGTCCACATGGCTCAGGCCTTCTGAAGTGAAGCGATGTAATTGTTTAAGAAAAATATATTTAAAACCATATAAATCGTCCCCTTGGAATTATAAGGTTCTATCTGACATTTTTGTCAAAATTTAGTTATTCACATATTCTTATTCTGTGACAATTTATTTACATTATGTGATGTTTTATTTTAAGTTGTGTACATTTTGGGATTTTTTATTGAAAAAACAAAAAGATTCTATCTACAGAAGTCTATGGAACACAAAAACTTTAAAGCTCAATACCTTATAATTCCAAGGGGATTCAATTAATCCTTTTCTCTGGTAATTCAAGCAAAGCAAGCTTTTCTCTCAGTTTGCTAAGAAAGTATGTCTGCCCAATGTCATGGATGTTTTGAAACTCTTCAGCAATGCCTTGAATGGTAGACTCAGGCAATAGCAATTTAGCTTGCAGTTTCAGATGGAAGAGGGTTAAATTTCTTAGAAAAAGAGATTCATCCACAACTTCAGAAATATTTTGATCTGCAGCTTCTGATCTCCCACTTTCAGACACAACATCTGAAACTGGGGTTTCCATGGTCATGGCAGGCTCTATCAGATGGTTTACAAAGCACATTTTATGTGTCCGTGATACATGTGATGCAAATGTAGATCTCACCTTAAATGTCCTGGTGCAACCAAATGGGCATCGGATCTCCAGACCTGACTGAATATGGCTCTTTAAATGAGACAAAAGCTGTGTTAGGGTCCCACATTGAACTTCACAAAAGTCTACATGGCATTTAAATGTTTTGATGCTCTTTAGCAGCAGACTGGTGATGTTCCCTGTGATTTCTGTATATGCGGGACTTCAATGAAGAAAACTTAGGGAAAATATGTGGCAATCAGGTACAGTACATCTTAAACCTGATTTAGGGCACATTTCTATGCAATTTCACATGCTGCACAAAACTCAGGATGGTACTGCTCTCATTATTACAAAAGTGACAGATAAACATGATCAACTTTAAAAAAAAAAAATATAAACTTCCCAAGCTAAAAAATGCACAGCAATAAATCATGTGCACTGCAAACCCAAGCCATTAACGTTATATATATTTTTTCACTCAGAAAATTCTAGTAAATTTACAAATATTTGCTAAGTAAAAGCCTAAACATTATTATTAGTAGGTTTAATTAGAGATTTTAAAGTTAAGTTTACTTGGAAATTCCCAGTTAATTTTGTTGTTTGTAAATTTTACATTGTGTAGCCTAATGCTTATTACTGAAAAAAAGTTTACAAATGTATTTCTTTCGCAAATTTTGCACTGATTAGTGATGTGTCGTTCTTGAACGATTCGTTCATTTTGAACGAATCATTAATGTGACTTACGTCTCGGGAGTAATTCGTTCAGTCGCGCATGCGCAATATTCTATGGGTTCTGTTCTAGAAGTAGTAATTCACCTGTCAGTCAATGCAGTCTTGAGCCGGAAAGAGAATTGATTAGTTCATAGTTTGGGTCTATCAGGTTATTGACTCGTTCCTCAATCACGTGACAGACCCATACGCTAAAACAAATGCAGTCTGAGCCGGAAAGAGAATTGATTAGTTCATCTCATGAGTCTTTAACCCATACGCTATAACCATAGACAGTAAAAAAATGCAGTATTGAGCCGAAAAAAGAATTGATTAGTTCATCTTTCGGTTCTTCGGGTTGGTTGTGCTTTTGTCCCGTGACGTGACAACATTGGCTAGAGTAATTAGTTAATTTACAACTTTCCTTACAAATGGGTGCGTAGTACTTATTATTATTATTTATTATTATTATTTTTATTATTTACTCTTACAGTTGTCTGTCATGATGGTACTTTTCCATAACACTGAATGTGGAAATAAAGAGTTGGTTATGCTTAAAATGTTGAACTTTTTCTGTCTGTTTGTTTGTTTGATTTTGTTTAATTGTGCAGTTATTAAATCAGATTGTCTGTGTAAACCATACTTTTGTAAACATATAACACTTTATAAACATTAAAAAAACACTGTGTGCATAGATTTGAATTGTTGTTTATTGTTTATTTTTGTGCCAGAAAAGCTTTGTAACAAAAAGGACAACTATTCCAAAATAAATGAAAATAATAAAAATGTAAATAATTAAATCTGAAATTAAAATTAAAAGATAATAAAGCCACAGGGTCTAATAACCTTAACAAATTAACTTTAAAAGTACTATATAAAAAAAGAAAAACTAAATATTGCACAACAAGCTTTTTTTAAATATAATAATTAAAAATGAATACGTTTTAAAATAAATAATATACAATTTTAAACTAAAGCGATACTAAAGCTACGGAGCCTTATAACAATAACATATTACCTTTAAAATAACAACAACAACAAAAATATTGCACAGCAAGCTAGTCTTTTTCTAAATAAATAAAAATAAATAAGCTTTAAAATAAATAACACACTGTGGCTATATTTTTAGGACTTGCTTTAAGGCATGTTTGCATTCAAAAAAACAAGCTCCCTGACTTTGGATGGGCTGAGTCTGTTTCTTCTATCTGATATAAACTGCCCAGTTTTAGAAAAAAACATTTTCAGATGGCACGGATGTGGCCATAATGCAAAGTCTTGTCTTGGTGACTTCACAAAGGCTTTTGGAAACTGGTGAACATCTCCTCCACCAGGCCAGAGGGTCTGATGTGTGGGGTAAGAGTGGCTCTGCAAGGTAGGCCCGCATCTCCATCATAGCATCTCAGGTCTCAGAAGAGGTAGCAGAAGGCCTCAAGCTTGCTACCCTCTCATCGAAGTCTTCCCAAAACACGGCCCCTGCACTGGCAGTCGCACCAGGATCTGAAGAATCCTCCTCACTCTGAGCTGGGTTAATAGCTGCTGTAATCCTCTTTACTGTCTCTTCTGCTGCCTGGTGATTGACAAAAGCTTGCTTTTTGAACATTGGGTCCAGGCAAGTAGCATCAGCAATCCACTAGGGCATCCACTAGTTTTTTAACAGGGTCAAAACTGGAGGGATTTCTTTGATAGTGGGCAACAATCCTCTGAAGACCTCTTGTCATCAAATTGACTTTGGATGCAGTCACAAACCTATGAAGAATACAAATTGTTTATAAATTAATTATAACAAAATAAAAAGCTGTAGTACTGCATATACTTCTTTGTAAAAAAAAAATAAGGCTACAGAAAAAAGGCTGCATCAAGAGACGTTAAGAAATGTGGTTTTAAGATGAATAATAATAATTTAAAAATGTCCTAAAACTACTTACTTTTCTGCACTCACTTCTGTGGTGACCTCCTCAAATGGCTTGATAATGTCCAAGATTTCTCTGGAAATGTTCCTTTCCTCTGGTGACAAGGTTGGCAGAGATGCATTAGTTAGTGCCAGGGTGGAGATGATCGGATCTTTGATTTCAGTCAATCTTTTTAACTTGTAATATGTTGAATTCCACCTTGTGGCCACATCCTGTTTTAACCTCAACGGCTCTTGACCCATATGTTTTTGTGTGGCCTTGAGCTTGTCTGAAGCAACTGTACTTCTGTGGAAGTATTCAACTATTGCTTTGACCTTTTGCAATATTGCTTGGACCTCCTTCAATGCAGCTCTGACAATGAGGTTCAGCATATGGGCGAAACAAGGTATGTGGTCCCAGTGGAGATGGTCTAAAACAATGTTGCGGGCATTGTCTGTGACACAAGCTACAATTTTGTCACCCACACCCTATTCATTTGTAACCCTTGTCAGCTCACTTGCCAGGTAAGCAGCAGTGTGTCTGTCTGTCTGTCAAAACAAAGCAGTCCAGGAGACAGGAGGTCATCTGAAAGTCCTCTATGAAATGACATGTCACAGTCATGTAACTTGTTGTAGTCAAAGAGGTCCAGCAGTCTGTTGTGAGACAAACAGCAGAGGCAGTCTTGATTTTGTCCATTATATCACTTCTTAATTTGTCATACAGCCAGAAAAAGTGCTGATGGTAGAAACAGCTCCAGCTGCAGCAGGGCTATCATCCTCAGTCTCTGTTCTAACTTGTGATAACAACACCATAGGATTTTAGGTGCCTTCTCAAATTAGAAGTACTTCCTCCTTTAGTTGAAAACCCTTTTTTGCATACGTTGCATTTTGCTTCAGTGGCTTTAGGCCTCGTCCACACGGAGACAGAGCTTACCCCAATCCGATCTTTTTTGCCTCGTCTCAAGAAATATCCGCATCCACACGAAACCGCAAAATGATGTAGTATACATGCCAGACCAGTATATGGTGCTGTAATTCTGCCACAGAGATACACTAAAGAAGACTTGGACTATGCTCATAAACCTTGCGCGTGGTACACAAACGAACATGGAACAATACATTTATTAATCTGTGTTAATGTTAGTTAATAAAAAGACAATCGTTCAGTGTTTGTTCATGTTTTTGTTGCTGTTACGTGACATAGAGGTGTCTGACTGGGGGGAGACGTGGGCTGATGACGTCATAGTTTCAGAAAATATACGGATTAGCCGTCCAGACGAAAACACAAAGACGGCATTTTTCAGTCTTTTCAGTCTATAGGTGTTACTTGGGAGGCAGCGGGGGTACATGATGAATTGTTGAATGCTGTCCCCAGCTGCATTCACACAGCAGTGGACCGTGATGTGCACCCTGGTTGTCTGCTGCTGTTGGCACAGGACCTTCTCCCTGGACCGAGGCTTGTCTCCAAACACAGTTTCATCACAATAATAGATGAGATGTGGCTTGTTCTCCAGATTGTGCCTCATACAATTGAAATAATGCCTCAATGGCCTCCTGTGTAGCACCATGGACTCTGGCTCTGTCCAAGGAATCTGCCGTCCTTGATGCCAATTCTGGATGGCGGGCCTTAAACCTGGACCACCACACATCACTTTGCCCCTTCTCCAGGTTTATGGTGGTGGTCTCGCTTCTGCCACGCTCCTTAATGATCCCAACAGCCAGAACGTTGATAAGGGATCTGGTCACTGGTAAACCATGGTCTGCCATCCAGAATGTTAAGGACAAGAGAGCCTCTTCCCCTCCAGGTGTCAGGGGCGAATTAGGATGAGGGTTGTGCACATATATATATATATATATATATATATATATATACAGTATTGTTCAAAATAATAGCAGTACAATGTGACTAACCAGAATAATCAAGGTTTTTCGTATATTTTTTTATTGCTACGTGGCAAACAAGTTACCAGTAGGTTCAGTAGATTCTCAGAAAACAAATGAGACCCAGCATTCATGATATGCACGCTCTTAAGGCTGTGCAATTGGGCAATTAGTTGAATTAGTTGAAAGGGGTGTGTTCAAAAAAATAGCAGTGTGGCATTCAATCACTGAGGTCATCAATTTTGTGAAGAAACAGGTGTGAATCAGGTGGCCCCTATTTAAGGATGAAGCCAACACTTGTTGAACATGCATTTGAAAGCTGAGGAAAATGGGTCGTTCAAGACATTGTTCAGAAGAACAGCGTACTTTGATTAAAAAGTTGATTAGAGAGGGGAAAACCTATAAAGAGGTGCAAAAAATGATAGGCTGTTCAGCTAAAATGATCTCCAATGCCTTAAAATGGAGAGCAAAACCAGAGAGACGTGGAAGAAAACAAGACAACCATCAAAATGGATAGAAGAATAACCAGAATGGCAAAGGCTCAGCCAATGATCACCTCCAGGATGATCAAAGACAGTCTGGAGTTACCTGTAAGTACTGTGACAGTTAGAAGACGTCTGTGTGAAGCTAATCTATTTTCAAGAATCCCCCGCAAAGTCCCTCTGTTAAAAAAAAGGCATGTGCAGAAGAGGTTACAATTTGCCAAAGAACACATCAACTGGCCTAAAGAGAAATGGAGGAACATTTTGTGGACTGATGAGAGTAAAATTGTTCTTTTTGGGTCCAAGGGCCACAGGCAGTTTGTGAGACGACCCCCAAACTCTGAATTCAAGCCACAGTACACCGTGAAGACAGTGAAGCATGGAGGTGCAAGCATCATGATATGGGCATGTTTCTCCTACTATGGTGTTGGGCCTATTTATCGCTTACCAGGGATCATGGATCAGTTTGCATATGTTAAAATACTTGAAGAGGTCATGTTGCCCTATGCTGAAGAGGACATGCCCTTGAAATGGTTGTTTCAACAAGACAATGACCCAAAACACACTAGTAAACGGGCAAAGTCTTGGTTCCAAACCAACAAAATTAATGTTATGGAGTGGCCAGCCCAATCTCCAGACCTTAATCCAATTGAGAACTTGTGGGGTGATATCAAAAATGCTGTTTCTGAAGCAAAACCAAGAAATGTGAATTAATTGTGGAATGTTGTTAAAGAATCATGGAGTGGAATAACAGCTGAGAGGTGCCACAAGTTGGTTGACTCCATGCCACACAGATGTCAAGCAGTTTTAAAAAACTGTGGTCATACAACTAAATATTAGTTTAGTGATTCACAGGATTGCTAAATCCCAGAAAAAAAAAATGTTTGTACAAAATAGTTTTGAGTTTGTACAGTCAAAGGTAGACACTGCTATTTTTTTGAACACACCCCTTTCAACTAATTGCCCAATTGCACAGCCTTAAGAGCGTGCATATCATGAATGCTGGGTCTTGTTTGTTTTCTGACAATCTACTGAACCTACTGGTAACTTGTTTGCCACGTAGCAATAAAAAATATACTAAAAACCTTGATTATTCTGGTTAGTCACATTGTACTGCTATTATTTTGAACAAAACTGTATATATATATATATATATATATATATATATATATATATTTTATAGTCCTGTAGGGTGGTGTGGGGAATAGGGATGGGAGTTTTCTGCAAATATCACATTCGAATATTCGGGCTCACAAAAAAACTAATATTTGAATATTTGTTTATTTAAATTAAATTTAATGAGACAGGCGTTATTTTTCAGTAACGTTTGTTTCTGTAATTTTTGAACAAGCTTATACACAATAAGCTTAAACATTACACTACATCATGTTTTGTAGCTGAAAACCTTTAACAATATTTGCAAACAAACAAAAAAGTACAGAGCAAAATCTGTTTTTGCTTTCTTTCTATTGTTTTACATGTTCTTGTTAAGAAATACGGGCATGTAAACATGATCGGGGAAAGTCGGCTCCTTAGTCTGTTAACAATAAGGCCGGCCGCGGAGAAAACGCGCTCTGACGGCACAGACGTTGCTGGGACACACAAATAACGGTGTGCTAATCGACTACGTTTTGTGAAGCGCTTCTTGTTTTGCTGCATCCGTGCCACTCGCATCAAGGATAATACTCTGATAATGTTCAAAGAGTTTTTTTCTTACTCTCATGTTTTCGTCGAGGAACCAGAGATGTTTGTGCCTAGGGTCTAGGGTAGACACGAGAAGAGGAGTTTTCCCTGCATTCTGCAAGTTAGCTGTGTTAATTAGTTGCTTGAGAGATGCCGCAACAATGCTTTTGAACTCGGTCACTTTCTGTGATTCTCCATGGCATATTTGAAGATGTCTGTAGACAAAAAAAATTTAATTAATAAGAACGGCATTCTTCTTCGGTATATAATTTATTTTGTAAGTGATCTTTAAAATAAATCATGACTGGACTCACTTATCAAATTAATGTAGCTGCATTTTATTCGTTTGAATTTATTTCCTTACTGTATATTAAAAAAAAGAGAGAAAATGTATTTAGAAATAAAAATCAGTAATCAACATCAAAGGAGTTTGAACAAATTATTAACTTATATTCATTCATTCGTTAGAACTAGACGAACCTGCACAGAAGGCTTTGCACAAGTGGATACACCATGGAGACTGACGTAGTTTTCGGCACCCAGTGCTTCACTTGCCGTTTTTAGAGACTGGAGCACAGGTAACATCTCCTCAATTGTCTGCCAGTGATCGTCGATAAGCTAAAGGGTTTTAGCATCCGCCAGTTTGGTTACAGGCCTGTCAGAGAGCACGGCGGTGATGGCCCAGGTGATGGCCTATGCAGAATTGAATTGAACATGACATTCTAATTTATTGAGATGCACCTGTAGTATACAGAAATGTGTAATACATGTGCTTCATGAATATGGCTCAATAAAGAGCAGCTCTGAGAATCTGCTACACTTTGCTTAGTGTTTATCATTTTCTAAGTTAACTATTCTTTAATTTACTTTTATAGGGAAACCTCAAATGTGAGACAGTGACAAAAAAAAACTTACTTCAACTCTTGAAGGTGTGTGAACAATGTGAACAACAATGACTATTTACAATTTACCCACTGTCCAACAAGAAGACATTTTATCTTACAAATTTACTCAAACACATTGGAATATATCATGAACATGAGACTCATTTCCACATAATTTGGGGTCTTAATGGATGTAGGCATACAAATAGTTGTTTTACTTCATACCCCTCTCATGTTTATCATAAACACAAGGCACTGTTAAAACAATATCATTCTGTGGATAGCAAACAAAATGTAGAGAATGATTTAGGATCAGAAATAGTAGAAGAAGATGAGCATTTACCATGTGACTCAGTATAGACAGAAAACAATGATAAAGTCCTGCAACCTTTCTCAAGAAGAATGAATTGATGTTTTAAAAAAAAGCCTTTGCTTGTTCATGCTAAAAATTCAAGGAAAACATACAGTGCCATCAGTTGTACAGAATATTTCAGGACAGCATGTGATACATTCATCACACCCTACAAAGAAGCCATCAGTTTTCACTTGACAAATAATCAAATACATATTGAAGATGACCATGAGCTCCAGGTTTTTTTTTTTATTGATAATGGCATGTTTTTTGAGCAGTGCATTAGGAGCATTTAATTCTGAATGAATGCTGGAACAATACTGTGTTCAGGAGCTGGATTTGATACAGCCCATTGAAATATGTCTTGATTAACAAGATAATGTAAAAATAATTTGATTCCAGTACATTCCTCTGCTTGCTTTGTTGCAAAAGCTTGCAAAGAACAAAGATGTCTGGGCTGCAAATGATGAAATTCTCATTTCACAGATGGTGAAATGTTTAAATCAAACAGAAACATGACCTTTCACTGCTTACGTCTCTATTTTTATGTGGATGAATTTGAAGTGGTCAATCCACCTGGCTGAAAAAGAGGAAAACACGAACTTAGTGCTGGACCATCTGGACCACAAGGACACATCCAAACTACAAACCATTTATTTGTCCACTTTGGTCCGCTATTGTTTCCTCAAGAATGAACTCACATCTTATCCCGAAGTTCCTCAGTCCCTTATTACTGATCTTGCGATGTTGGAAACTACTGGGATCATGTTGTCATCTGATGGAAAAAGCAGGTTATTTAATGGTACAGTAGCATCTGTATCAGCAGACAACTGATTCCATATCTGTCAGAGAAGATAGTTGAGTTTTTGGTCACATTCAATCAGAATTTTCCTGAGAAAATCAGCCCAAAAATGCATTACATGATCAATTATCTGAGGTTAATCCTATTCTATGGTCCCCATGTGCATCTGTCCTGTGTCCGATTTGAAGCAAAATGCCAGTATTTTAAAAAAGTGGCCACAGTCCTCGGGAACTTCAAAAACATCACAAAGACTCTTCCAAGACGACATCAACTTTTGCATCTATACAGTCATGTGAAAAAGAAAGGACCCTCTATTGAATTCCATGGCTTTCTGTATCAGGACATAATAAACAATCATCTGGTCTTTGCCAGGTCTTAAAATTTGGAAAATAAAACAACAGATGACATATTGCACTGTGTCATTAACTGAGCAAAAATAAAGCCAATAGCATTTGACCCTGGACCACAAAACTAGGGATTGGGTGGATCATTTGTATCAAAAGGATCGATTCTCAAATACAAATATCAATTCTTTAACAATTATCAATTCCATATTTTTTAAGTATTTTTTTTATTAGTAGTTTACTGTATTGTATATAAATACACATAAATCATAACTTCAATGGGAACTATATCTTCTTCCGCTGTATCACCGTGTTCGCTCACACAGTTATGCCTCTTTCCACTGTATCACCACATATTACAACGTTCGTCGCTCACCCACTCACTACCAGTCCAGCAGCAAACACAGTCAGCGCAGACAGGTTTATGAAAGGTGTTCAATTGCATGACTGCGATGAGTGAAAGAAAAAGAAGTGTAATTTGGAGTTATTTCACTCCAGTAAATACTGATGAAGCCTACGTGAGCAGAGGAGGTAACACAGACAGGACCCCCATCTTCTGGCTCGAGGCAGAGTTCATTAGCAGAATGCTTTCAGAGAGGTCAACATTATCCAGGTATCAAGTGGTGGTTAGATCATTTGAATACAAAAAGTCAAATCACATTATTTATAGCTATACACTGTAAAAATTAGTGTGACTTAAACAGTAAAAAAATTAAAATGCTACATTAGAAACCTCTTAATGGTTAAAGGTAATTTCCTGTAAAAAATATACAGGGAAAAAACGTAAACTGACATTCCCAGAATTCTCTGTGTTGCATTTAAAAGTTTGTTTGAATTTGCTGTTTTTTCTTTGAAATAACTGTTTCTTATTTTTTTCTTATCTGTTATGTTGATTAGGGTTGTATGTTACTTATAATATTGTTATTTCAGTTTAATGAGTCTCACCATGATGGTGTTTAGGTCTTGAATCACACTGTGTACCTTCTATGTGTTTTATTATTTAAAAGCTGTACCATCAGCTTCTCGAATCGGCTGCGTCCGACAGAAACGGTTTTCGGATCAGTGTACTGATGATCCCAAAACCAATACAACCGGTTCTTGACTCGAGAACGAGAAATACTCTAACCAGTTTGCTGCAGTTCAGCATCATCAGCTGCTTCACTCATTTACCATAAACACATTTTGTGAATATGTCATTGTTAACTTCTGTTAGGGGATTTCATAAATCATCCCTTATTCCTATTAAACATAGAGTCTTTAGAATCTTAATTATTGTCCAACTTCCCTGAAAACCCCTTTGTCCTATAATCTAACATAATCTACAATTTAACAAAATATACAGATCAGATACATTCATTTAAAAAAGGAGCAAAATAAAATATAATTATTTTATCACACTTTCTGATGTTTAACAAACTACTTGAAAAATGACACGCATGCACAGTATCATCAGTTCCTCGGTTCTTGAATCGGACGCGTCCGACAGAAACGGTTTTCGGTTCAGTGTACTGGTGATCCGAAAAAACCGATGCAACCGGTTCTTGACTCCAGAATGAGAACTGCTCCAGCAGTGGGCGTGTTCGTTCGTTATCTCGCTCGGCTCGATGTTCATCTTCAGTTCTCTCTTCACAGCAGTACTGTTTGAGTAAATGAATTACTCTGGGATATTGGTTTGTTTGAACTTAGAGGGAGTGTCAGCCACATTAAAAAAGTTTTTTTTAAAGTAATTTGTGGATTAATGCGTATTGGAGACGCGACATCACTTTTTTGGTGGTTACCAGTGTATTACAAAGGTAGGGGAGACCAGGTATGGTTGTAACACTTTTTTCTTCAGCACCTAAAACTACCTTTTTTTTTAGGCTACTTGTCTGAAACTTTTAGGCAAAGTTCCCACATTTGTCTACTACAAATGGCAATAATTTAAATTTATTCAACTATATCACAGACTTTGTGAGATGATGACAAATACAAGGTGGTCCTATACCGGGTTAAGTTTTGTCTAACAGGTAGACAAAATGCACAAAAACTACAGGTACTCCAAGTGATATGCCACAACAGTTTTATTTTAAATGAATGGCTGCACAATAAAATATGTGTGAATATTGGGAGTGTATGAGCATATTGTGTGTTTTTTTACATGTACACTTGTGCACTTGTGTGTGCATGTCTGTACGTGCACATTCATATGGGTGTGTGTGTGTGTGTGTGAGTGAGAGCAAATGAACATAAACATTTATCCCCACTCCACAGAATGAACAAATAAAATGCATTCTTTATCAGTCACTATGATGACAAGGACAAACAAATAATCAGAATTGAATTGGTCAGGCCTGGAGTGCATGCCTGGTGGGCCCAAAAGCTACATAAAACACACCTGACCCACACTTCTTTGGATCTTGAATTTCTGAATGGTTCCATGCAGATGATACAGAAATTTTCCTCTTCTGAAGATGAGTTATCAGCCTTCACCCTTTTCCCGGCAGGTTTTTTTTACCTTCTTGTTTTCGCTTTTCTCACTCCCCAAGATTTTTTTTCTGACGTTTTTCCCGTTTTGATGCTTCTCCTCTTCCAATGCCAGCTTCACTGGTGTATCAGTGAGGATTTCCGAGCGCCTCTTCTTCATACCCCTGTCTCTTTCCTTGGGCTTGTTTTTGTAAATGGCTTAATGAGTGATGGACTGAACGACTTGACTTGTCACTGGTCCTACTGTACCCCCCAACATCGATCACCCGGAAGCGATACTTCGCATCTACAACTGCAAGGAGAACAATGGAGAAGGTTCCCTTGTAATTGTGGAACTGGGATCCTGTGTTGGGGGGTGCCTTCATCACCACATGCTTCCCATCCACCGTTCCACAGCACAGAGGGAAGTTCCACTGCTCCTGGAAACCCTCTGCGATGGACCTCCAGTCATCAGTGGTGGGCACAGCCATGTAGTCTTCCACAAGGCAGTCCCAGATAGCACTCACTACCTGGGGGACAATCTGGCACACCGTGGAGACACCAACCCTGTCGCTGGATGCTATGGTCCTGAATGAGTCCCCAGTGGCAAGAAACCTAGAAAACATTGTTATAAATATTATTAAAAGGTTATTATAATAATATATTATTATTATTATAATATTAGAACATTATTATAAGTACACTGCAATAGTACCACTTGAATTTAAAGGAAGCCTAAATCAAAAATTAACAAGGATTAAACTGTGACTGAAAAACCAGGTCTAAACCAGGACAAAAGTAGGTCTCAACCAGGTCTAAACCACGATTATACCAGAACAAAATCAGGTCTAAATAAAATTAAATCAGGACTTAAAATACAAAGACCTACTGAGTATCACTAGAAAGAGCACCAACAGTGGTAATGTTATCTGTGCTTTGAGAAACATTGATAGCATAGCGTATTTTAGCATACTGTATTTAATATGTAATATACTGCATTTAAAATACATACACATTTTCTAACCAAAGACAGATGGACAGGCACTCTGCAGCTCAGAGATGCTCACAAGTCTCTGAGCTAGAGTCCAAGTCAAGTCTCAAGTCTCTGAGCTAGAGTCCAAGTCAAATCTCAAGTCTCTGAGCTAGAGTCCAAGTCAAATCTCAAGTCTCTGAGCTAGAGTCCAAGTCAAGTCTCAAGTCTTTGAGCTAGAGTCCAAGTCAAGTCTCAAGTCTCTTTATTATATTAAGTCTCTGGTTATAATAAATGTTGCATCACGTACAGCGACCCATCCAAGCTGCTTAGAACACTGCATTGCTATATATAAGGAATTCAAAGCATGTAATATGTTATTATGACAACATCAACTTTGATTTTGGTATATAATCAGTGTAAACAGGCTATTGCAACATGACAAAAACACCAAGAATGCTTTACTTTTAAGTTAATATCTGTATTTTGCATTTATGGATTCAGTAATGGCCTTCTGTCAGTCCTGGCTGTATAGCTGCACACCTCTCGTCTGGCTTAAGAATGAACAAAGCTACGCCGACTTATGTTATTCATACAATACCTACTCACAAATAAACATCAAAAACAAAGCCGGCTGCAATAAATTTCTGTGCAAAACAGCTTTTACTACAAACACTTCCACACAAGAACATTTTGATAGAGAACCAAAAATATTTAAAGTAGATAAAATTAGAATAAATAAAATGGAAATGTCTACATACTATTACTACTGTAAACTTTGCAAATAGGACATCAGCCCCTTCAAGTCAATGAACAATAACAAAGTGGGCTGCAATGAATATCTGTGCAAAACGTCATGGCTCCGCTCCTACCAATGACAGAGGCACGCAGGTTTTTTCCACTGGAGTACTCACGTGAAGGATGCGTGCACAACTAATAACTAATATCATCACGCTATAAAGGGTTGGCCTGCGCTGGGTGCGCCCCTCCCCCTATAACTGTTCTGTCTCGCGGAGGAGCTCATTTGTGTGCATCTGTATGAAACACGCGCTCTGAAACACGCATAGGAAAAAAGAGCGACAGAAAGAACGGCTCCCCTCCAGCCGTGACTCGGCTCCCATCGTTCATGTTTATGAGCCGTTCAAAAGAATCGGTTCGTTCGCGAACGTCACAACTCTAACAGCGAGCTCATCTGACGTTTACTAAAAATTAACATTGTTCACGAGTCCCGGAGCTCGAGTCCGAGTCGAGTCTGAAGTCTTTCGAGGACGAGTCTCAAGTCGAGTCTGAAGTCACTGTTTGTGCGACTTAAGTCGCACTCGAGTCCGAGTCTCAAACTCGAGTCCCCATCTCTGCTGCAGCTGGGATAGAGCGCCTGTAATTGGTGTCCTGGAGGGTGATCCTCGCTCTGACGCAGGACAACAGGTCATCAAATTGGGCGCGAGACAGACGGAAGTACCGCTGAAAGCGCTCGTCATCCAGGCGCAGCTCCTGGAGCAAATTATGAAACTCGCCAAACTGGGAACGCCTCCGGAGGGTCTGGTGGACTGAAGTACGGCGATGCTGACCCCAACGCCGCTGTTCTGCTCTCCAGAGCAAATACAAAGCGGTAACTTTCTCGATGAATACTCGATCAACATCAGCCATCTTGCAAACAGACTACTGTCTAGCACTTGCCCCAACCAACAGAAGCAGATTTTGCCTCGAACGCGCGTCAATTTCACTTCAAATGCTTGTTTTTCATGCACGTCTATTTCCCTCTAGATGCGCGAATGCATTCAAAATTTTCAAGTGGCAAACTAGACGCTGTCTACGCAAATTTGACACTATTCGTGTTTGGTGTGAACACAGCATAAGGCTGAGTGGATGCATTACCCATGTTTTGCCCAAACATTAAACTTGGTGGTCAAAGATGCAATAAAAGCATCTCTGGAGACCTCTCACCTGCTGGAAAAATGCAGAAGCACTGTAGCATTTTTCCACCACAGCACAAAGGCCACAGAGAAGCTAAAATGGATACAAAATCAACTGAAAGTGGCAGAACATAAACTGATTATTTAAGCTGAAACCAGGTGGAATTCAGCTTTCTACATGCTGGAGAGGCTACATGAAGAAATAGATCCAGTTACCACAGCCCCCTGTTTACTTGGAAAGAATGACCTCTGCTTAACAACTGAAGAGCGGTCTGTTATCCACCTAACCCTTGAGGCCCTGAAACCTTTTTAGGATGCAACACATGAAGTATCAGCAGAAAAATAAACTTCTGTCTCAAAGGTCATTCCCCTAGTATCACTGCTGCTTAAAGCATCTGCTGCCACTGAGCATCAAGGAAGCTCTTTTGCCACAGAACTGGTACAGCAATGTCAGCGGAGATTCCGTGGAATTGAAACCATATACAGTCATGGTGCCAGCATCTTTCTTGACATTAGGTTTAAACACCTGGCATTTCATGTAAAAGATCATGTAGAAGCTGTAAAAATGCAACTCCTTTCTAAAATGCGGGACTGGGCTGCTGCACCACTAGAAGCTATCTCAATATCTGCCATAAGGTCTGTGTCAGTACCTACAGCAAGCTCTGCATCATCAGTGACTCCTCCAATGACCCCATTTAGTGCATCATCTACAGCTAAAGGAGGCATATGTGGGGATTTTTTCTTGCAGGTTCTATCAGCGCAACAACAGTCAGGAAGCAGCGATTCCATAATTGAAATGCTTCGCTATGCTGAGGAAAAAGTAGTTCCCCGAAACCAAGAACCATTAGTATGGTGGAGAAATCATGAACAAACCTTCCCAGATCTCAGCAAACGTGCAAAAAAAAATCTTTGCATCACAGCATCATCTGTCCCTTCTGAGAGTTTTTTCCCCCCAAAGCAGCGGAGTTGATCAGTTAAAGAAGAAGCATACTAAAGGGGAAAAATTTCAACACTCTCTTGTTCCTTAACAAAAATCTATAAATCAGTTCAAAATCATTCAATTTAATTACAAATTTGATATTGATTTTGTAAATCAGTTAAATAAACAAGAAGTTAATATTAAGATATCTCTGCTAAAGATGATCAAGACGGTCTTGAGAAACACAATGAGTGATGAACGATCGAGCAATTTGGGGATGTTAAGTGTACAGGGCAAGGGCCATAAATCTTGATTTTTTATGTATGCAAATGTTTGCAAAAAGACAACAAAAGAAGAATAAATTTGTATTTATAGTTTTTTGGCCTAATAAAACAGGAATATGAATTGGTTGTGAGTAAGGTCTGTTTAAATGTACATATATATACTAATTAATTTTGTTTAGTTTTTCTTTATTCACTTTAGACATGACCTATGTGCTATATTTTTCTATAAAGCTGTATTAATAGGTTTGTGGCCTAATAAAACAGGAATATGGATTGGTTGTGTGTAAGCTATGTTAAAATGTTCATTGTCTATTAATACATTTTGTTCTATTGTTCTTTATTCATGTTAGACATGGCCTGTCCTATGCTTTTGTACAATAAAAGTATGTAGAAAATAATTGCACTGTAAAGTTTTTTTGAACAAAATATTGTCCCTTATTTGGTTTTGTCAATGTATTTACTGATATATAATTATTTAAAAGACCTACACTATGCAAAAAGTAAAGAATGAATTGCCAATTAAAATCATATTTGTGTTAACCTGCACCCACCATTTTGGGACTCGCAGCTGAAAAGACCTACCTAAATTAAAATTCAGTTCCTGACTTCAGTGTGCTACACACACCATTTTGGTGACTTTATAATAATAATTAATAATAATAATTCTTTACATTTATATGGCGCTTTTCTAGACACTCAAAGCGCTTACATAGTCAGGGGGTATCTCCTCATCCACCACCAGTGTGCAGCATCCACCTGGATGATACGATGGCAGCCATAGTGCGCCAGAACGCCCACCACACACCAGCTCACTGGTGGAGAGGAGACAGAGTGATGAAGCCAATCAGCAGATATGGGGATTGTTAGGAGGCCATGATGGTCCGAGGCCAATGGGCGAATTTAGCCAGGATGCAGAGGTCACACCTCTACCCTTGTCGAAAGACATCCTGGGATTTTTTATGACTTCAGAGAGTCAGGACCTCGGTTTAACATCTCATCAGAAGGACGGTGCTTGTTGACAGTATAGTGTCCCCATCACTACACTGGGGCGCTAGGACCCACACAGACCACAGGGTGAGCACCCCCTGCTGGCCTCACTAGCACCTCTTCCAGCAGCAACCTTGTTTTCTCAGGAGGTCTCCCATCCAGGTACTGACCAGGCTCAGCCCTGCTTAGTAACCAGTCTTGGGCTCCAGGGTCATGTGGCTGTCAAAGAAGACTCTTTGAGCTTTACTGTTCATCATCCAGAGTTGATAATGCTCAAAAATATAAAAAGTTATAGACACTGAAGTGCCTTTGAAATGTTCTATTTCAAATAATTATACATGAAAGCAGTACTGAAGCAATCCAGAAAAGTAGATAACATAAAAAATGTATCCGTATAAAAATATATTTTTTTGCTTTGTCACAAAACTCAATAACCAATCATGTCAACTGATCCTATCCTTAGCATATCATTAACTGCGCTGCAAAGCAGAGGGTCTAGTGAGAAGGCAGCCAGGTTAATCCGGTAACAGTAAAAAAAAAAAAAATCTGTAGAGGTTTCGCTAACTGTTAATATTTGCCCCTATTTTCACTGTCATGTGCTTTAAGTGCTTATTTAAGTGTATTTAGAACCGCAAACTTGAATGATTTGAAGCAGTGTTCAAGTAGGCCAGAGTTAGATGCAATTCTCCCCCATTGACCTCTGCACGTCACACGCTTATCACAAGCTTGGCTGCATGGATTCTTGAGAACATTGTCAAGTAAGTAACTTTTAAAAAAATGTAGTTTCCAATATAGTTGTCCGCTAGGGTAAACAGTTTTATTAGTCATTATCTGTGTACGAACCAGCACAAACAGATGCAGCATATATACTAAATGTGCGTATGTGTTTGAGTAATATTCTAGATTGTTGCAACATATACATGTGGAAGTAGGACAGCTTGCTGGCCAATGGCGCTGTTCTTCAGCATGGTCGATGTATCTGCCTATAAGACATTCGTGCTGTGGAGGGAAATTAATCCCACTTGGAAACAGGTGCTCCTTCAAGAGGAGGATTTTCCTGGAGGAGCTTGGGAGAACACTTGTGACCTCCTTCATAAAAACAAGACAGGGCATTCCACGTACACCAGCCTCATGCGAAAACTTCAGGGAACAGATGATTGAGAAGCTAGTCCCTCCACAGTTCGCCCGTCCATGGTTGGCCCCTCCAGAGCTAGCCTGTCCAACCTGGCCCCTCTAGAGCTGTTCCGTCAATGCTAGTCCATCCAGAGCTGTTGTGTCCATGGCTGACCCCTTCTTGGCTCATTCCTTCTTGGCTGGTCATTCCCTGGCTAGTTCCTTAGCCAAGAGAAAACGATGTCCAAGATGCTTCCCAAGGGACGTTAAAACTACACTATCTTGCAAGAAATGCAAAAATCCAGTTTGCAAAAGACATTCTTTAGTTATTTGTGACCTCTACAACAGTTAGGCTAGCTGTTATGTAGAGTTAGTATGCAGGTAATATGCAGTTGTAGTAGTTAGTATACACAGCAGTTACATCGTAGCCCCTATAGGATAAAGTTAGAATAGTATTTATAACTTTTTTATTTACGGTTTCATTTTTCAGTGCTTCCTGTTATTTGAGCTTGTTTGTTATTGTTGTTTCTTTTTGATTACTACTACTTCCTTTTGTTAGTGTTCATTGACATTTTACAAAAATAGACATTTGTTGCAAAATGTTTACATAAACTGTTGTTTGAATGAATAGCATCTTTAAAGGGGGGGGGGGGGGGGGTGAAATGCTCGTTTTCACTCAATATCCTGTTAATCTTGAGTACCTATAGAGTAGTACTGCATCCTTCATAACTCCAAAAAGTCTTTAGTTTTATTATATTCATAAGAGAAAGATAGTCTGTAGCGATTTTTCCCGGAAAAAACACGACCGGCTGGAGGCGTGACGTGTGGGCGGAGCTAAAGAATCACGAGCGCGAGTAAGCTTTTGCGTTGAGAGCGTTTGGAAACTGTGACATTACCGTGAAGAAAAAACCATCCAAAACAAACCATGGCTAACAGTCAGATTCAGTGTATATTTATGATCCAGAATCAGATCCAGAGGCTGAAATTTAACAAGAGCAGCATCAGCAACGACGTCTCTGTGGTATGTACTGAAACTGTATATATTTTTGCTTAGCGGTTTTGGAAAATGACTAAGTTCCACTTTATGTCATCTTTTTTTTTTAAGCTGTACATGTGGAAAGTGCAGTTTGATGACAACATCGCATGTTGTTTACTTGATGTGCTTACACGCCGATAGCTAAGTTAACAACACAGAGATATTTGAAGCAGTTTTACTCACCGCAAGCGGTTCTAACACACGATCGTGACTGCATTATCCTTAAGAAATAAACGATATGCAAATCTGCCGTCAAACTGGACCTTGTTTGTAAAACACGCATCTTCGAAATGCAGGGAACAAACACAAACACTTGCACAACTCCGTCGATGCTCTGTAAAAATAAACTCCATCCACTGGTCCCTTAATGCCGTTTTTTCTTTGGTAATCTGTGCAGGGTTGTCTTGCCCTGGCAACCAAAAACACACTCCTTTTGTGACATTTCGCAACGCTCTCGCTCTGATCAGTGAATGCCTGTGCTCTCTCATTGCTCTGCTATACGGGAGCGCACGTACTTCCGGCAGAAGTGCCCTTAGGACCCATATAAGGAAATTCCGCTCCATCTAACGTCACACAGAGCCATACTCGAAAAAAACTTTCCGAAACTTGTGATAAACCGGAAGGAGTATTTTTGGAACAGAAATACTCCTTCAAACATACAACTTAATTTTTTAAACTTTGTCCATGTTTAGCATGGGAATCCAACTCTTTAACGGTGTAAAAAACTCAGTATGCATGAAATAGCATTTCACCCCCCCTTTAAAATTATATTGTAAATCAAAAAAGGTTAACAAAATTCTTGCTTATGTTCTCTTTCTAACATAATGTTCAGGTTTGATTGAAATCATAATGCATAAACATTAATGCAAATAATGCATGAAATCATTATTTATAAAAAAAAATTAAAATTAAAACCATACAAAAAGTTATCTTTAGAATGTATTAATATATATTCAAGTCCACTACTTAATATGAGTAAGCAATTCCTCAAAATTCACAATTCCTATACTGGTAATAAGTGGTTGCACCATGCACTTAAATGTTTTTTGAAAGTGTGATTCCCAAATGAGGGCTGCCCAAGGGTTAAACACATTTGGCTTAATTAAACCAATATTTCTACTTGCCATTCCTATTGTATCATGTTAACAAGGAAGTTTTTCCCCCAAGACCTGTTACTTTCTGCGTTTCCACCGCGGTGTAAAGTACGGGGAAGATTAGGCAAATAGACTGGTGACGTAGGTCTGCGCGCGTTTCTCACTACAAAGTACGCTGATTTTGGACGTGCATCCTCAGTAGTACAGACTTTGTGCATTTGTGGAGTGTGATGTCCACGACGATGCAAATCCGGTAATTCTGCAAACAGCAGCGTACTTGATAACTTCAGTCAGCTCGCCTTGACTACTGCAATTTTCCTCTCTGTATATTTACAATAAAACAAAATAGGATATACCACTGCCTCCTTTCGTTTTCACTTAAACATAATAACAGCTGCAGAAATGTACTTAGTTCAGGGATATGTGTAGGGGATACCAGGGACAGTTGTAACACTTTTTGCAATTTTTAGCAATACATAAAAAAATATTTTTACTGGAATAACCAATTTGTTATATTATAAACTTCAATTTGTCAGCTGCTGAAACAATGTATTTAAGTGGGTTTATGAAATATGTACAGGTTGCAAAATTGATTTTAATACAGTCTCTCCACTGTTACAACCGTTACAACCGTCCCAGTGTAAATGGCTCAGGCTCAGGCTTGGAATGAGAGGAGGACGATGCCATGGCTCTTGCAAAAATCAATCCCCTCCACAGAAAGGTGGGAGGTATGGTTGTCCAGAATTAGCAGCACTTTTGACTCCAGTGAGGACTTGGTGTGAGTCTGGAAGGGCATGAGGACCAAAAAGTCCTCCCCTTGCATCCACCCAGACCCATTTGCTGTGCCGATACAGCCAGGAGGGCCATTGCTGGTAAAGGAAGGGTGGATTTTTTTCTGGGGGAAGATGAACATTGGTGGGATGGAATTCCCCAAGGTGTTCACTGCACAGGCAAGTGTAATTGTCCCCCGTTCTGCAGAGGTGGCTGCACCTACTTGCTTGACTCCCTTTCTAGCCACAATTTTTTCAGGATTTTGCACTGTGGTGATTCCTTTATAGAAAAATATTATGTCATTTATTGTTTTTTATTCTGTAATGCTTTTATTTTGTAAGGCTGTGAGCCTCTGGAAGGTGTTTCTGAGGGAGATATAGATAATTTCCACCACACCTGTTTCATCAATGTTCCAGATATCCTGTGCAGCAAATCTGTGTTTGTCCAGGACTGAAAACAAGTTGTCAAAAAACTTATTGATGTTTGTCTCATTGAAACTCATTGAGCCCGTGAGAGGCTTGTGGTCTGAGGGCTTCTTTTGGAGAGAGTGGGGTGCCTCTTCAAAAATGTTGTGAACCAGTCAGCTCCAGCCTTCCCGTTCTCTTCCCAGGTTTCAGGGTACCTGCCACTGTAGGTCTTTGCCAAATCATAGGCAAACTTCCGGACCTAAATTATATAAATTGTTAATTAGTTTAAAACATAACACTATATGTAGGCCTACATACCATAGCCTACTCTAGCTTAACACATATCTAGCCTACCTCCTTTGGGCACAATCCATAATACAAATCAGCTGCCTGCATTAGGTAGTCTCTTAAGAGGAGCTCCTGCTCTAGTGTGAAATCCCTTTTTGGAGTCCAGTATCCAACTCTGAAAAGTGTCTTTGATCCCTGGCTCCTCTTCTTGTGGAATCGGTGCAGGGTCACATGGCAAATGGCATATGATTTGGCCACTCCCCTGACTGACTTTCCCATGTCTGATTTCATCGGAAGCCCTTTCCAATACAGGAAATGGGACTCCCCTGTCTGTCTTCCTCTTTCTGATATTTGGCATGCTGAATCACACTGAATATCTTAATATAAAAAAAAATAATTACCTTTTAATTTGCACATTGAAGGGAAACTACGCAGTTTTTTTAGCTTGATTTTTTTTTTTTAAGCTTGATTAGTTTCTAAAATATAAATGAAATTTGGTTGGTGATACTGGGACAGTTGTAACGGGGCGTTACAACCATCCCAGTACCACCAACCATGTTTTCATCTCATGTGAGCTAGCTTGACTGCTAGTTTGACACTTGTTAGCCATTTCTATTTTTAGCTTACAAAACAGTGATTCTAATATAATACTTGTTTGAATTCATAGACATTTGATCCTATAACAGCATCCAAAAAAGTACATCAGAAAGAAAAGTAATTTTTTTTTTACCTCAGAAAGAATCTTTTGTAGATAACCCCATCAGGAAGATTCAAATTTTGCTCCCTTTATGGCAAAAATGGAGGGAAACTAACTGAGCATGTGCACAGTGAGTGTCATCACTCTAGGTTGTTTCTGATTGGAGGAATTCAAGGTGTTACAACCGTCCCTTTACAACTGTCCCTGGTCTCCCCTATATATATACAGCCATTACAATGAAACAAAATATTATATCAATTTGCCTTTTTTATTTTCATTTTAACATATAGATAAATTTAATACAGATTAGATAAACTGTTAGATTTACCCAAAACTAATTATATTTTATGTTTAACCACTAAAGAGACATCAGAGCCAGCGGCACATATCAGAAGGTCTAGCCGAGGTGAGGCTGCTTCTCTGCGGATTTTTCCACTGTTTTCTCTTGGCTAATAAAGTATTTATTTGTGAAGCATTTTCTCAAGAAGAGGAAACAGTCCCTCCAGTCTCTCCATGCTCAACTCTCTCTCTGGAGTTCAATGTCCTCTCTAAGCAACTCCACCAGCTTCCACTCATGCCCTCACCTGTCCCAGGACACTTGCAATCCTAACTGTGCGTTCACACCGCCAGCGTCGAGAGCGTCAAAGTGGCCGGAAGTCATTCATTTTCAATGTGAGCCGGCGTCGAGCAGCGGCGAGGAGCGGCGCGGCGCGACTTGGCCGTTGAGAGCGTCGAGGAGAGTTGAAATCAGGGCAACTTTATGGTAATGATCTATGACGCGGTTGGGCAGCAACCAATCAGAACGTAGAAGTCCACCGCTTGAGAGGATTCCAGAGAACGCAGTCCTGTAAACTTTGGTTCCGACCACATTAGTTCCCAAGCAAAATGGAGGAGAGATTGATCATTGCTGTTGCGGGTTTCCCAATAATCTACGACGTGTCCCTGTTTGCGTACAGGGACATAAATAAAAAAAATGATGCGTGGACCAAGGTGTCTGAGATTGTTGGTGTTCCTGGTGAGTTGATGATGTGCATTATATATTTTCTGAAAAACAAAAAAAAAAGCGGGAATTCCATGCTAACTTTAGCGCCAGAGCTTGCAAAACAGTGTTACTGCTGCAGAATATTTCTGACATGTCGACACATATTGATTAAACGAAAAATAGGTGTTGTAGAGAGCTGCTGCATATTTTAAAATGAAAGCAGTCACTTCTGCCTATTTTTTATTTATTTATTTATTTTCTACAAGGAAAAACAAGTGTTCTATAACTGGTCTCCCCTTTGGTATTGTCAACAAATTGCTTAGCTGGAAAAAATAATGATAAATGTCATTAGACTTAAATATATATACAGTCAGTGTCACATACAGCTGTGCCATTTCAGACATAGCATCCAAAGGAATTATTCTGAATTGTGGGTAATGAGGTGTTTATATTGAATGTGTTTTCTACTGTCTTCTCACTAGCGGATGAGTGTAGAAAAAGGTGGAAGTCTCTTAGAGACACCTATAGAAGAGAGAGAAGGAAGGAGTCAGAGAGGAAGAGGAGTGGAGCAGGGGCGAGCAGTGTCCGGCCATGGCGCTACAGTGGGGTTATGGGTTTCCTCAACCCCTTCCTAGAAGACAGAATAACTGCCAGTAATATGGTAGGGGGGGTTGGGGAAGCCCTGACCCCAGAGGAGAGAGAAGATGCCATGGCCGGGCACAGTCAGTCAGCACAGACAACATACACACACAGTCAGCAGTGTGAGGCAAACCAGCTGAGTGAGAGCCCGAGCCAGTTCAGCGTTGAGGTTCAGGAAGGACCATCAAGCCCGAGCCAGTCCAGTGTTCAGGGACAGACAGGGCACTCAAACAGGAGAAAGAGAGCACACAGCAGCACAGAGTTTGAGGAGAGGATGCTAACAGCTTTGGAGTCTGTGAGTAGGAAAGCTAGCACTCCTCAGGAGGACAGTGACAGTTTATTTTTTAAAAGCCTCCTGGAGGACTTCAGGACCCTGTCATTGAGGACCAGGCAGGATTTAAAGTTCCAAATTCATAAGCTGGTTTATGATGCAAAATGTCTGGAGGCTGGACTCACTGAACACTGGGGAGAGAGTAGCGGGGGGCAGCTGACAAGACTGTGAGGGGTGTTAGTAAGCTTATTTCCCTCGCAGTCTTGTCAGCTGCACCTTGTGCTTTCTCCCTCATACACAGTAAGCCTTCTATGAAACGTTTTGTTCCATTAGTGTTAGAAAATGTTTAGTATAAAAATATTTGCTCCAACAGTGTTCAAAAATGTTCAGTATAAAAGTATTTGCTATAACAATGTTCTAAACTGTTCTGCATATAAGTATTTGCTCCAAAAATAAAAAATGCAGAAACTTGAATGGATACTGCTGAAGTTTTTTTTTAAAGAATATTTTATTATTTTTAATAAAAATAATATGAACTAAAATGTGCTTTTTACGTTCTGTCTTTTTATTAAAAAATATATTTAGTTACCACTTTGTATGAAAGAGTTTCAAGTGGTACCTAAACACATTTTCTAAATACATTTTCAGCACATTTTAGTTCATATTCATGGTGTCTCACAAATAGCATAGTTAAGTACACTTGGATGTCCTTAAGAACTACTAAAGACGAATTTGTAGTATATTAAGTACAAAATTAGTGCATGAAAGTAGAGCACTTTAAGTACATTATGGAAGTGTAATTTTTTTCACCAGGGGAGAGCGGGTGTTGTCATATTATATTTATGGAAATCATGCTTTTTTTTGACTAATTTGTGGCTCTTAAAAGAGCCGTTAAAAGCAAAGGCTTATGCCACAGGTTGCCAGGGGACAGCTCCCTCTGTGGAGAAATAGGTCATCAATTTCTCCCGGACACGGATAGCCTCCCGTGTGGGGTTGTTGCTGCCCACTCGGGTGACCTCCTGTAGACCAGCAGCTTCTCCGTCTCCAGCTGATGGTATGGACGTACTGGTGCTGTTTGTGGACCTTCTCAGGAAGTTGTGCAGGACACAGGTAGCCTTCACACAGGCATCCACGTTGGCAGGGCTGATCTCAATGACTCCTCTGTACATACGCCACTGAGCTGTGAGAATACCAAAGGTGTTCTCAACAATCAGCCTTGCCCGTGACAGCCTGTAATTGAATATTCTTTGCCTGCTGGAGAGATTGTGTCCTGGGAAAGGCCGCATGAGGTCTCGGCGGAGTGGAAAGGCTTCATCAGCCACAAACACGTGTGGCTGGGGTCCCAAATGCTCTGCACTTGGCAGCAGAGCATCCTGTGGCAGGCCAAGGGTCCCATCTCGTAGTGCCTGGCCGAAAGTGGAGTTAGCCAGCGCACCGCCATCACTTGTCCTCCCGTAGCTGCCCACATCGACTACCCGGAAGCAGTACTGGGCATCTACCACTGCCAGGAGCACAACTGAGTAAGTCCCCTTGTAGTTGAAGAACAGGGACCCTGAGTTGTCAGGGGCCTTGATCACAACATGTTTTCCATCGATGGACCCAAGACAGTTGGGGAAGTTCCACCGATGGAGGAAGTCAGTGGCGATGCTTCGCCAGTCCTCAGTGGTGGGGACTGGCATGACCTCCTGCACCAAGGCATCCCATATTGCCCTGGCGACCTCTCCAACAATCCCTGCTACGGTGCTCACTCCCACACGATAGCTGAAAGCTATGGTGCGGTAGGAGTCTCCAGTGGCCAAGAATCTGCAAAAACATCAACTAATTACTTAGGCAAAATGAACAAACAAAAAAATTGGGGTGAACAGAAGAACATTTACTGAAGTACTGTAGCCTACTTGTGTACAAATTTGAGGTACTTGTAATTTCCTTGAGCAATTTTTTTATGCCCTTTCTCTATTCTACTTCTACTCAACTGCATTTTCAGAGGGAAATATTGTACTTTTAACTTAACTTACTTTTTTCCACCACAACAAACTTCCTCAACCAACTCCAACAGTAAAATCATGCTTTTACAATAATTAATTAGTAATAATAATACAATGATATTATGTATAATAGTATCATAGTCCCAGTTCACTTTTAAACCTTTAAAATAATTTTCCTGATTATACTTACATTAAGTAATGTTTATACCTGATTATACTTAAATAACATTTTCAATGCAGGACTTGTATTGTATATACTTGTATATATTTTTACAGTGTGGTATTAGTGCTTTATACATTAAGTAAAGGATCTTAATACCTCGTCCACAACTGCAAAAAATACAGCATTAGACTAGATTACAAACTGATAAATATCCATGTAACAAACTATGAAACGAATTTCCAACCCATAAATTACAAAACAAAGGGTAAACTCATAAAGAAAAAAATAAATCATGAACTCACCGTAGACAAATTGCGAGGCGCTCAGCCGGCTCAATTGCGCGCCGATAACTGGTGTCCTGCCTCGCAATTCGCGGCCCCACTTTTGACAGCAGGTTGTCAAACTGGTCCCTATCCAGCCTGAAATATCGCTGGAACCTGCCGTCGTCCAGCCGCAGCTCCTGCACCAGCCGGTGATATTCTCCAAGCTGCTGACGGGCTTGGAGAATGTCATGCACCCACACCGATCTCCGACGTCTTCTCCGCAGGCAGAGCAATCCCACGCCAAACGCAACAACTTGATCCTCCATCGTGATGTGAATTTAATAAGGCGCACAACACTATTTATAGGCAACATTTTCCCGCTAGAACGCTTGATTTTCAGCGGGAATGCAATTCATTTGCTCAAAATAACACCGATTTGACCAACTGCATTAAAGCTACACTTCAACCAGGAGAGTTTGAAATGTAGGTTGCACACAGATTAATGGTAAAGTTAAATAAAGACCAAGGCTAGTAAATGTCTCCTATAATGTTGAAATAAGACTACCATGAACACAAAAGCCACACCACACAAATGGCTTTTAATTGGTTTATTTCGTTAGCAAACATAACTACAATAAAGGTATTTCCGCCGATCAATTTCTTACTTTTACATTTAAAATATTTAATGAGGTTAACTTATAAGGTTACCCACCTTGTGGTCAGTCATATAAGATCAACAAGCTTGTTTGCTTTGCGGCCCCTTTAAATACAAGATAATCATTCGAACTACGTCAGAGCGTCAGAGCGCTCACGAATCTTTCTACAGCGTTGTTGGCAGCGCGTCCAGAGCGATTTTTGACGCTCTCGACGGCGGCGGTGTGAACGCACAGTAAGGCATAGAAAATAAACCATGCCTGTTAACAACAACAGCACAACGAATTTCAGCAAAAAATGTGTTCATTTGCTTACTTTCTATAAGTCCTTCCCCAGCAGACTCACTTTCTCCAGAATTGTACTAAAACAAGAAACACATGGTATTACTTATGAAAAATATAAAGACAGGTTTGCAATCTTGACATGAGAAAATATAACAGCAGGACATGCATAGAAATTACTCAAGTGCTAAAGTTTAGTTAAAACATTTGTAGAAATCTCTTGCATGACAGCACTACAAAAACACAATTAAGGGAAAGTCTATTGCCTTATATAGTCGTTGTCTTATTGTTTGTGGGCTTTGTGTAAAAAATACTTTCGCTAGGTATTTGAGTAAATGAAACCACAACACTTGCATTTCTATGTGAACTCTCACCTTCCGTGCTCTTTGAATGTAACAACCGTTGTCATCAGATGTACACTTCCATCTTCCTAGGAAATGAAGGGCGCATTTAAGTTGCTTTTGCAATTCATCAGCCTACTTCACGCCGCGGTGACGCAATCAGCCTTGGAATGCGGTCTTCAGAGTGTGCCATCTGACTTTGGGACAGCTTGCGTCATGGCACTGTGACAATCGCACTTCACATTCTCACTTCGGAGTCCACGCACTTCAGTTTGGGACACAGCAATAGTATAACTCTAATTCACACCTGCTTGAAAGTTTCTAGTATCCTGAAGAGCTTTATTAGATGGAGCAGGTGTATTTGATTAGTGTTGGAGCTTTACTATGCAGCACTGTGGCCATCCAGAATTTGATTGCAAGACCAATGTGTTAAAGGGATACTCTACCCAAAAGTGAATATTTTGTTACTAATCACTTACCCCCATGTCGTTCCAAAACTGTAAAAGCTTTGTTTGTCTTCAGAACACAATTTAAGATATTTTGGATATAAATCGGGAGGCTTGTGACTGTCCCATAGACTCCCAAGTAAAATACACTGTCAAGGTCCAGAAAAGCATGTTAAGAATAGTCCATCTGCCATCAGTGGTTCAACCGTAACATTATGAAACGACAGGAATACTTTTTGTACACGAAGAAAACAAACTAATGACTTTATTCAACATTTCCCCTCTCCTCTGTCTCTCCACATCACCATAGCGCCATTTTGGACAGTATGATCTGAACGCAAACGGTGTACGCTCTTCTGTGTCAGCCATGCCACAAGGATATGTTTTCTGCATCTATTTGCTTTGATTTGTAAGAAAACAGTCCATTAGTGCAGTGTGGCTGACACAGAAGAGTGTATGCAGTTTGTGTTCAGCTCATATTCTCCAAAATGGTGCTACACTGATGTGGAGAGACACAGACTAGTGGAATTATTGAACAAAGTGTTTATGGGTTTGGAATGACATGATGGTAAGTGATTAATGACCATTTTCATTTTGGGGTGGAATATCTCTTTAAGGCTTCTTTCTTGTGTGAATTTTCATATGGTGGTCAAGGTTCCCTTTTTTAGTGAAACTCTTTCCACACTGTTTACAGGTGTGAGGCTTTTCTCCAGTGTGAATTCTCACATGGGAATCCAGATTTCCTTTTTTAGTGAAATTCTTTCCACATTGTTGGCAGTTGTAAGGCTTTTCCCCCGTGTGAATTCGCATATGGGCGTCAAGATTTCCTTTTGTAGTGAAACTCTTTTCACATTGTTTGCAGGTGTAAGGCTTTTCCCCCGTGTGAATTCTCATATGAATGTCAAGATTTCCTTTTGTAGTGAAACTCTTACTACATTGTTGGCAGGTGTAAGGCTTTTCTCCAGTGTGAATTCTCATATGGGCATCTAGGTTTCCTTTTGTAGTGAAACTCTTTCCACATTGTTGACAGGTGAAATGACTTTGTACTCCTGTCTTTTGAGCTCTTTTTTGTGAATAAGTCTTTTTAGTCTGTGAGCAATTAAACAAATGTTCTCCAGTGAAATTGTGAGGTATCTTACAATTATCTTCCATTTCATTCAGTTGCTGATGCTCCTCTTTCAGTGGTATCAGATCTAAAGCGATAGGAGTTAATGTGTCATTTGAATGGCTCAATGCAACAAACATCAATAGATTTAGACATGTATAGAATAAAAACCAACATGTATGCTCAGTATCCACTAAGATACTGAAATAAGTGTTGCCTGTAATCCTCTTCTCTATACAGTTACATTTTTCCTTCCTTTAGGAAATATATACAATATTTTTCAAGCTGGCAGTTATCAAACCCCTTATGGAAAAGCAGGAGAACTAGTTAATTATATACGTATCTCAGATTTAAGGTGTAAAATATTGTCCTTAGTTATTTTCAGAGAAGCTGTATTTATGAAAAATTTAAATCAGGATTTATGCCCCATCGTTGTACAGAAACTGTTTATTAATGTTACAATTATATATTCTTGACTTTTCAAATTAACTTGAATTCTATTACATTTTCTGACAATATAGATCAAGACATTCTAGCTTGAGAATTATTTTGGCATTTATGGACAAGCATAAGCATGGTTTATGTTTCATGTCTCCACATTTACACAATGTAAAGGGGTAGCAGTCAGATACATCATCATATACAAGCATGGAGACCCACCAGGCTCAGTAATAGGTCCTCTGTTATTTATACTTATATTTTCCTGTCACAGAGAACAAACTGTTACTATATACAGTCATGTGAAAAAGTTATTTCCTATTGCATTCCATGGTTTTCTGTATAAGGGCATAGTAAAAAAATACTTTTTTTTTTACAAAAAATAATGCCAAAATGGAAACTCAATGAGTGACGAATTTAAGATACCCTTATAGATACTAAAAATAGGAATTTAGAGTGTCCGTCAGACAGTGCTAATCAAATGCCTTTGATTAACTGATCATGAGCAAGCGTGAGCACCTCTATAAAAGGCAGAGGTTTTTACAGTTTGGTAGGCTGGAGCCTTTAGATATGTAACACCCCAATGCCAAAGAGAGAAGACACCAGCAATGATCTTAGAGAAGCGATTTTTGCTGCCATCAATCTGGGAAGAGTAATACAACCATTAGCAAACAAATTGAATCCATTGAAATCCATCATTCCACAGTGATGAAAATAATTAACGTGGAAGACATTCAAAACAGACCACAATCCTCCCAGGAATGGATGTTTGAAGAAATTAAACTCTAGATCAAACTCAAGATGTTATGCTCAGAGAAACATCAGACAACCCAAGAACTACACGTCAGACACTACAGGCCTCAGTTAACATTTTAACTGAGGCCTGTAGTGAGGCCGCCATCTTGTAGCAGAACTTCACTTGCGTTAGTGTCCCATTGACCTCCTATTCATTTTGGCGTCACTTTGTCAGCAAATAACTTTACATCTGAGGCTTTTAAAGACTCCATTTGTCCATTATTTATTTCTAAAAATACACGACAATTTATAGAGGGCTCCATTACCTTCTATGTTACATTATGGTCCCGTAGAAACAGTTTTTTTAAAAATAGGCTAACGATTGCTTCATAACCAATCGACTCTCTGTCGCACAGTAAAGAAATTACCATACAGACAGGAGGAGAAGCTCGCAGGCAATTAACTTAATATGGTGTACTGGCGTTACATTTTAAAATACTATACAAAAAAATTTAGCAGAATACTTACTCCTGCTCACTCACGCCAAAGAACTCCCCGCTCAAGCTCGCCGTCTCTGCAAGATTTAACGACGTTGCTGACGTCATCAAGCTTAGTTTGAGTCTACGCGTCAGAAACGGAAGTGCTAAAAATAGCTAAAAATGGGCTTCACTTGTCTCAATTGGGTTCCAATGGGGTCGCTGTGTCCATTTCTTTTACTGTCTATGTGTACAGTCAATTGTTTCTGAATGCATTATAAATGTTACAAATGTATTATTATAACATTACAAAGACTATGTGAACTGTGTAGTACTGAATAGTTGAGTTAGACCGTTAAACTGTTTTACTCCAATTCTGTTTAACACCAATTCAGCTATTAGCCCCGCCCGGCCCGACAGTGGAAACACGGCTAATCTTTCACATACACTTCAATAATGTAGGCTTATTTTAAAATAGACTAATATGCATTTAGTGCAATTTGTTTTTGTATAAACTAAATTAGTTTTTTCCTTGAACATTAAATAAAAAAAAAAAAAAAAAAATTAAAAATGTTATATTATAATAAAAAAAAAAAACACTAAACTGTACAACTACTAGATGTCTGCATAGCCTTTTATATAAATACACAGCGGCCTTTTATTGAGCCCAGCCTAAGGCACACCTGTGTAATCAGCATCTTGTTATTCCACACCGGTTAAGTGGATGGATTATCTTGGCAAAGGAGAAGTGCTCACTAAGGGGGCTTTTACACTGGGCTCGTTTGCTGCGGTCCGAGCCAGAGCACGATTGTTCCAGACGCTGCCCACAGCGTATGTCTGCTTTCACAGTCAATAGTTGTATCAAACCCAGGTGCGTTTGCAGTCACCTTACGTCATTGCAAATTAGGGGCATTAACGATCGGCCGATCGTGATCTGAGCAGCCCTATCGCAAATCCACACAGAAAATGCATGGAGAACACAACGCGACTAAGCATAGTTGTAATTTTTTTGTTATTTGGAGCTATTATGCACAGCAAAGTGAACGACAACTGCGTTTATGTTCATTGCATGGTGTAATTCAGCACATATCCAGGGGACACCATGTTTCTGGAGCTCGAATAAGATATCGACAGCGTTACACATGCACGGGATACTTTCATTCCTGAACAAGTGTGCACCTGAGTCAGTGTTGCTTTCACATTCATGAGAACCGCTGCACAGTTCGGGAGCAACCAAACTCATACCACCTTCTCCAGGTAGTCTTGAGTTCGGTACCCCAGTGTGCACCAGGGTCCGATGACAGCGTTCACATTAGTGATTTTTCATGCAAACCTTGCCCCTGTGAAACTGCCAGTGTGAAAGCCCCTTAAAGCCCTATTTGGATGGTAATTGTTTCCCAAGTGATTTTCACCATTTACAGCGGTAGTCTTTAATTTAATTGCTGTTCGTATCTAGGATGTCTTTGTTTGGCTCACCACCCCCGTAAAAATCCCCGGCCAAATTACCTATGGTTTTTGACAAACACCAAGGTTGTGTGGTAATTCAATTGCTGTCCGAATCCACATCTCTGAGTTTACAAGAAATAGATTAAAAATTAAGTGTAACTGTGGTACTTTGGTGTAATTTGCATACATATTTATTTCTGAAATGCTGAAAGTATTTAAAAGAACAACACTTCATAACTGCATTGAAATGGGTATTTTTTTTACGGCAGCAGCAGATAGTATGCAATGCAGTTTTAAAGTTCGTATTATAAATGGTTGTATAGGTTACATAACTTTATTGTGTATAATTACATACAATTATAGCGCGTCTTTTTAAACATGAGATTTAAATAATTGGGGGAATTGGTGATCCTCTGCCCATTTAGACTTCTGGGAGAAACTGCCACTCTAAGAGGCTCTTTTTATACCCAATCATGTTGCCAATTGACCTAATAAGTTGCAAATTGGTCCTCCAGCTGTTCCTTATGTGTGTATTTAACTTTTCCGGCCTCTTATTGCTACCTTTCCCAAATTTTTTGGAATGTGTAGCTCTCATGAAATCCAAAATGAGCCAATATTTGGCATGGATTTCAAAATGTCTCACTTTCAACATTTGATATGTTTTCTACATTCTATTGTGAATAAAATATAAGTTTATAAGATTTGTAAATTATCCCATTCCTCTTTTACTCACAATTTGTACAGGGTCCCAACTTTTTTGGAATCGGGTTTGTGTGTGTGTTGGGCTATAATATCTAGATGGTGAAACAAGACACGATTTGTAATATTTTTTACTAGCTTTAATTTTAAAGTCATAATTAAAAAGTACTTTAATATTGCTTTATTTTATTTACATACATAGGGGAATCTAAAAGTAATCAATTACATTACTTTCATACTGTGTTAATTGGATTACATAACTGAATACTTTTTTTTAATGAAGCTATTTGTAACTTATGTAATGCATTTTAAAAGAAACCCTTCCAACCCAGCTTATTGTGATTTATTGTATGGTAGGTGTCCTTCAATGTACCGTCCATTAACTGAAAATAGGCTAGACTTTAGTTCGGTTCATTTGGTCCGAAGCAAGGGCAAACAATTATACATTGTAGCATTTTTCAGCTTTTTTGGTTCCTTTTCACACCACACTGATTGCTTTGGTCCGCAATGCAAACGGTGAGCGGGAATCGCTCGTAACTTCAAGCGGAGGCGTGCATTAATTCTTCTTAACTCTGATATGCTTATGGTCATCTGACCAAATTTCTATGAGGCTCCACACCTCCTCACTACTCCAAGTTTGTCCACGAGCTGCCATGCTAAAGTGCACACTGTCAACAAACACTTCCTCATCCCATAATGCACAGCACAGCTGACTATGGCAGCTAGTTTAGTCCAAAAATTATCAGTACTTTTTGCAGTTGGATCTGTTCGAGGTTGGATCACATTCTCACCACAAACGAACTGCTCCAGAGTTCTTTTGAAAGCGTACTGAGACCCTCTTCAAGCAGGTCTTGGTACGCTTGTTTGGTACGCTTTTGGTGCGCACCTGAGTGCGATTGCTGCTTTCACACCTGCCCAAACAAACCGTACCAAATGGGGAAACAAACTCTGGTACGATTCACCCGAACTAAATGAGGCAGGTGTGAAAGCACCCTAATTGATTTTTGGAACTTAAGGCTCAATAGTAAAATAAATAAATAAAGAGAATCAATAAAAATTGAGATATCTATATTTTTTACACATCTCTTTTCTTTCGGCAAACCCATTGCTTCCAGACTGCAGCTTGAGCTACCCCTACCTGCACTTGTCATATCTTGTAGTGGATCAACCACCTGCACTTAAGAGATTTAAAGCCAGATTCAGGTGGTAATCGTTTCTCATAAATAAAAATAATTTTATTCAGAAAAGTATTCTTAAAATTATATAAAATGTATTTTCAAAAATACTTGTTCAAAATGTATTCTCTTTTTTTTTATTTTTTTATTGTCAGTTCAATGATCAGAAGTACACAGATACAGTGTCAGACATACAAAATAAGAACAAAGCAAAATACAATGGAAAGGAAGAAGGGAAAAAAAGGTCAAATGATAAAATACATTACAAGTACAGGGAATCACAAATTAGAGAGTCAAGGAAGGTTCTTTATATAATGCCAAAGAGGTGACCATATCTGCCAAAAGTCATCAGATTTTCGGTGCACGTCATATGTAAGTTTCTCAAGCGGGAGTAATATAGATATTTTAGACATCCACATTTTGAAAGAAGGAACCTGAGGAGATGACCATAATAGTAGTATGCATTTCTTTGCCAGATACACCAAAATTAAGAACATATGTTTCACATGAGAATCAAACACTGTCTCAACTCCAACAGATAACATGTACAATTCCAAGGAGAAACAAAACTGTAACCCAAAGAGTTCTTGTAAAAAGTTATGTATTTTGTTCCAAAAAGGGATGATTCTGCTACAGTACCAAAAACAGTGAAGAAATGTTCCCTTATGTTTTTTGCAATTAAAACATAGGCCAGTCGAATTTCTATAGATTTTCTTTAAACGTAATGGTGTGAGATAAATTCTATTGATGAATTTGTAGTTAAGTTCGTGAACTCCCAATGAATTACATTTAAAGTATAAGTTGTTAATTAGGGCGATCCAATCATCGTTGTCAATTTCATGACCTAAGTCCTTTTCCCAAACGTTCTTCAAACTATCTAATGAGGAAGTACATGTATCAGAAAGGGCATCATATATCACTGAGATTATTCCCTTGGAAAAATTGTTTGTCACAATTTGTTCAATGGCAGTAAGTTTGAGTCTTAGTTTACAATTATCTGATAAAGGCAAAATGTATTCTTAATATTCCAAGAATATTGTATAATATACAATTCTTATATTATTAGATTTTTTTAAAGCATATTTTTAAAAACAGGAAAATAGATGTCCTATAGTTTAGTTAATTAAATGTGATAGTCATGTATATATCTGTCTATAATACACATTTTTAAATTGTGTTGCAGACCTGCTGCTGCCATAATGAAGACCCATTTCAAATGTTCACATGCGTTTATTCCCTTTCTGCTCCCAGTCACTGTGGTGGAACAGAAGTGGCCTATTGTTCTTTTTAAATACTTTCCCCTTTTTTACGGGCCACATTCTGGATTTGGAAAGCAATTAAATCAGAGACTACGCCCTGTAATTGCTGAAAATCACTTACGTTCCCATTAGAAACAATTACTTCTTAATTACAATGTTAGTAAGCGTTCTACATCTAAACTGTCACAAGTCTATTTAAATAAAAGAAAAAGAAACAATAAATGAAACCTAAATCTCTTCAAAAAAGAAAGGAGAGAAAGATGCAGGAGGACAGAAAGACAGCTGGAAAATTAAAACTAACCTGTTTTCAACTCCGTATCTTCATGTTTGACTCTGAATGTTTCTTTGATCTTCATGTCTTCATTATCCTCTTTAATAAACACCATCTTTGTTTGTTGCCCAGTATCTTGATGTTGAACTCTGAATGTTTCTTCAGTTTTCATATCTTCACTCTCTTCTTTAATAAATTTCATCTCAGTTTGTTGCCCAATATCTCGATATTTAACTCCGTATTCTTCTCCAGTTTTCATGTCTTTTCTCTCCTTTTTAATAAACACCATCTTTATAATATTGTGTCACATGGATCTCAATTGATTCCCCAGGAGTTTGTTCTGTGTGTGTGTTTGGATGCTGTTTAAGATAAGAATAATTATCAGAGAAAAAAATAAATGTGAACTAAATCTCTGGGTGTCTCAATCAGTTCCCTTGTGCAGTAGTCAGCACACTTGTAAGGGAGTCAGTCATAGTGATGGTTAACTGCCTCAAATGGCCTGATTAGCCAAAAACAAAACCATTTTAACAACAAATAATAATTTAGCAAATAAATCGAAGAATACAGATTACAGCTGGCTCTTCATGTTTAGTTTCAATTAGTGTTATCTATTACTACATTACATAAAAAATTACACTTTACACACAAACACAAAAAACTTATTGTTTAAAGTTAATTAACTGTCTGTTGTTGTTGTTTTGAGCAGCAGTTTCGGGGAAAAAAACCTCCTATGACTGAATGAAGTCTTGTTTATAATAGTCTGCTTCACAGAGAGTGAAATGAGACACCCTTTCTGTCACTGGTGTTGATACACTTTCCTCACACAAATTACGTTCATGTTAGATAAAGTATTCCAATGTAGCATTTAATAAGAATGAATTAACTTTAAAACACTTTGGAAAACAACAATGTATAATTAACACGTTGTGTCCATTTAAACCTTAAATGATTAAGACCACAAACCTTCCTTGCAGAAAAACAAACACGGGAGCGCTACGCAGCAATATGGCGTCACACCACCAGATCAAAATAAAAGTCCTGTTCTTCTTTCTTTTTTTAACGGCAGTAGGCATTCATGTTATTGGTGCATTACCGCCCCCTTCTGTTCCGGAGTGTGGATCATAGGGGTTGAGAGGGACAAGTGAGAAGAAAAAACATTTTCCAATACTAAACAAAAAACCTATTAAATAATTAAATATTTCATTTTTAGCCCAGTAGCTGTCCCTTATTTTATTTTTCCTTTATCACATATATTTTATAAAGCCCAGTTTCCCTAACAGTAGAACTAAACTAACAGTTCTCTTACCTTTTTAAAGTAAGTTTCTGCACCCCTACCTCTTTCAGATTATTTTCCATTTATCTCTCTCTCTGCCACTGGTATCTCCTACAATATAGAAAATATCTTGTTTTAAGACTGCAAGATGGCTGTTTCAGGAGGAAAGAGTTGGCGGAGCAGAGAGATCGAGAGGGCATATATAGCGTAATTAAATCACATATACATAATGGTGCAGTTCCATGTACAGCTTTATAGGTTAAAATAAGGTAAAATCAATATGGGCATGGACTGGAAGCCAATGAAGGTTCCTAAGCACCCCAGAGATATGCTGTCGAAAAGGAGTATGTGTAAGAACCCATTTTGATTGTAGAGCTCTCTTAAATTCTTTCTAGTAAAATTGCAATTTCAGAGCACTTTAATTTAATTGTTACTAGTAAAAAAACACATTGGAGATATGTATAATTGAAGAGCTCTTTAATTGAATCAGACAGCTCTGCAATTGCTTTTTTACTAGTAACAATTTAATTAAAGAGCTCTCTTATTGGAATTCTTACTAGTAAAAATTAAATTAAAGAGCTTTTTAATTTAATTGTAACTAGTAAGAATGCAATTGCAGAGCTCTCTAATTAAATTTTAATAGTAAGAACTGAATTAGAGAGCTCTTTAATAATATTTCTTACTACTAAAAACTAAATTAGAGATCTCTTTAATTCAATGGATACTAGTAAGAACTGAATTAGAGAGCCGAGAGCAGCCTCACCTCGACCTTCTGATGTGTGCCGCTGACTCTGATAGTGGTTAAAAATAAAATATAATTAGTTTTGGGTAAATCTAACAGGTAATATTTAGACTGTATTCAATTTATCTAGATGTTAAAATTAAAATAAAAAAGGCAAATTGATTTAATATTTCTTTCATTGTAATCAATCAATCAATCACCTTTATTTATATAGTGCTTTAAACAAAATACATTGCGTCAAAGCACTGAACAACATTCATTTGGAAAACAGTGTCTCAATAATGCAAAATGATAGTTAAAGGCAGTTCATCATTGAATTCAGTGATGTCATCTCTGTTCAGTTGAAAATAGTGTCTGTTTTTATTTGCAATCAAGTCAATGATATCGCTGTAGATGAAGTGACCCCAACTAAGCAAGCCAGAGGCGACAGCGGCAAGGAACCGAAACTCCATCGATGACAGAATGGAGAAAAAAACCTTGGGAGAAACCAGGCTCAGTTGGGGGGTCAGTTCTCCTCTGACCAGACGAAAACCAGTAGTTCAATTCCAGGCTGCAGCAAAGTCAGATTGTGCAGAAGAATCATCTGTTTCCTGTGGTCTTGTCCTGGTGCTCCTCTGAGACAAGGTCTTTACAGGGGATCTGTATCTGGGCTCTAGTTGTCCTGGTCTCCGCTGTCTTTCAGGGCAGTAGAGGTCCTTTCTAGGTGCTGATTCACCATCTGGTCTGGATATGTACTGGATCCGGGTGACTGCAGTGACCCTCTGATCTGGACACAGACTGGATCTCGTGGCCACGGTGACCTCGGAACAAGAGAGAAACAGACAAATATTAGCGTAGATGCCATTCTTCTAATGATGTAGAAAGTACGGTGTTATGTGAAGTGTTTCCGGTTCCGGTTTACCTAATTAATGCAGCCTAAAAATCCTTTAACGGATTTGGATATTAAAAGCATATTAGTATGTTATGTGTATGCCAGGTTAAAGAGATGGGTCTTTAATCTAGATTTAAACTGCAAGAGTGTGTCTGCCTCCCGAACAATGTTAGGTAGGTTATTCCAGAGTTTAGGCGCCAAATAGGAAAAGGATCTGCCGCCCGCAGTTGATTTTGATATTCTAGGTATTATCAAATTGCCTGAGTTATGAGAACGTAGCGGACGTAGAGGAGTATAATGTAAAAGGAGCTCATTCAAATACTGAGGTGCTAAACCATTCAGGGCTTTATAAGTAATAAGCAATATTTTAAAATCTATACGATGTTTGATAGGGAGCCAGTGCAGTGTGGACAGGACCGGGCTAATATGGTCATACTTCCTGGTTCTAGTAAGAACTCTTGCTGCTGCATTTTGGACTAGCTGTAGTTTGTTTACCAAGCGTGCAGAACAACCACCCAATAAAGCATTACAATAGTCTAACCTTGAAGTCATAAATGCATGGATTAACATTTCTGCATTTGACATTGAGAGCATAGGCCGTAATTTAGATATATTTTTGAGATGGAAAAATGCAGTTTTACAAATGCTAGAAACGTGGCTTTCTAAGGAAAGATTGCGATCAAGTAGCACACCTAGGTTCCTAACTGATGACGAAGAATTGACAGAGCAACCATCAAGTCTTAGTGTTCTAGGTTATTACAAGCAGAGTTTTTAGGCCCTATGATTAACACCTCTGTTTTTTCTGAATTTAGCAGTAAGAAATTACTCGTCATCCAATTTTTTATATCGACTATGCATTCCATTAGTTTTTCAAACTGGTGTGTTTCACCGGGCTGCGAGGAAATATAGAGCTGCGTATCATCAGCATAACAGTGAAAGCTAACACCATGTTTCCTGATGATATCTCCCAAGGGTAACATATAAAGCGTGAAGAGTAGCGGCCCTAGTACTGAGCCTTGAGGTACTCCATACTGCACTTGTGATCGATATGATACATCTTCATTCACTGCTACGAACTGATGGCGGTCATATAAGTACGATTTAAACCATGCTAATGCACTTCCACTGATGCCAACAAAGTGTTCAAGTCTATGCAAAAGAATGTTGTGGTCAATTGTGTCAAACGCAGCACTAAGATCCAATAAAACCAATAGAGAGATACACCCACGATCAGATGATAAGAGCAGATCATTTGTAACTCTAAGGAGAGCAGTCTCAGTACTATGATACGGTCTAAATCCTGACTGGAAATCCTCACATATACCATTATTCTCTAAGAAGGAATATAATTGTGAGGATACCACCTTTTCTAGTATCTTGGACAGAAAAGGGAGATTCGAGATTGGTCTATAATTAACAAGTTCTCTGGGGTCAAGTTGTGGCTTTTTTATGAGAGGCTTAATAACAGCCAGTTTGAAGGTTTTGGGGACATATCCTAATGACAATGAGGAATTAATAATAGTCAGAAGAGGACCTATGACTTCTGGAAGCACCTCTTTTAGGAGCTTAGATGGTATAGGGTCTAACATACATGTTGTTGGTTTAGATGATTTAACAAATTTATAAAATTCTTCCTCTCCTATAGTAGAGAATGAGTGGAACTGTTCCTCAGGGGGTCTATAGTGCACTGTCTGATGTGATACTGTAGCTGACGGCTGAATGGTTGCAATTTTATCTCTAATAGTATCGATTTTAGAAGTAAAGTAATTCATAAAGTCATTACTGTTGTGGTGTTGGGAAATGTCAACACTTGTTGAGGCTTTATTTTTCGTTAATTTAGCCACTGTATTGAATAAATACCTGGGGTTATGTTTGTTTTCTTCTAAAAGAGAAGAAAAGTAATCAGATCTAGCAGTTTTTAATGCTTTTCTATAGGATATGCTACTTTCCCACCAAGCAATACGAAATACCTCTAGTTTTGTTTTCCTCCAGCTGCGCTCCATTTTTCGGGCTGCTCTCTTTAGGGTGCGAGTATGCTCATTATACCATGGTGTCAAACTGTTTTCCTTAACCTTCCTTAAGCGTAAAGGAGCAACTGTATTTAAAGTGCTAGAAAATAGAGAGTCCATAGTTTCTGTTACATCATCAAGTTGTTCTGAGGTTTTGGATATGCTAAGGAATTCGGATACATCAGGAAGATAACTTAAAAAGCAGTCTTTTGTGGTAGAAGTGATGGTTCTTCGATACTTGTAACAAGAAGTAGAATTTACAATTTTGGCTATATGAAGTTTGCACAGAACTAAATAATGATCTGAGATATCATCACTTGGCTGAATAATTTCAACACTATCAACATCAATTCCATGTGACAGTATTAAATCTAGAGTATGATTTCGACAATGAGTAGGTCCTGAAACATGTTGTCTAACACCAATAGAGTTCAGAATGTCTATAAATGCTGATCCCAATGCATCTTTTACATTATCGACATGGATATTAAAATCACCAACTATTAAAACTTTATCTGCAGCCAGAACTAACTCGGATGTAAAATCACCAAACTCTTTAATAAAGTCTGTATGGTGCCCTGGTGGCCTGTATACAGTAGCCAGTACAAACATAACAGGGGATTTATCTTTAACATTGGTTTCTCTGGATAATGTTATATGAAGCACCATTACTTCAAACGAGTTATACTTGAAGCCTGCCCTCTGAGAAATCCTGAAAACGTTGTTATAAATTGAAGCAACTCCTCCCCCTTTGCCTTTTAGACGCGGCTCGTGTTTATAACAATAATCTTGGGGGGTGGACTCATTTAAAATAATGTAATCATCAGGTTTTAGCCAAGTTTCTGTCAAACAGAGCACATCTATATTATGATCAGTTATCATATTATTTACAAAAAGTGTTTTCGTAGAAATGGATCTGATATTCAATAAGCCAATCTTTATCATTCGTTTATCCATATTGCATTTGTTTTTTATTTGTTGAACCTCAATTAAATTGTTAACCTTAACTTGGTTTGGACATTTTTTGTATTTTCTAGTTCGGGGAACAGACACAGTCTCTATAGTGTGATATCTAGGTGAAAGAGTCTCTATGTGCTGAGAATTAACTGACCTCTGTGACGGGAGGCAGCTAGCAGACGGTCGGTTTAGCCAGTCTGTCTGCTTCCTGACCTGGGCCCCAGTTAGTCAAGTATAAACACTAAGACTATGTGCCATATTTCTAGACAGAAGAGCAGCACCACCCCAGGAGGGATGAAGACCATCTCTTTTAAACAGGTCAGGTCTGCCCCAAAAGCTCGTCCAATTGTCTATGAAACCTATGTTATTCTGTTTCTGTATTCTGTAATGACTGTATATATACACATATCCCTGAACTAAGTACATTTCCGCTGCAATTATTATTTTAAAATGAAAAAGAAAGGAGGCAGTGGTATTTGATATCATATTTAGTTTTATTATATATATACAGTGAGGAAAATTGCAGTTGCCAAGGCGACCTGACTGATGTTATCTAGTACGCTGCTGTTTGCAGAATTACCGGATTTTCTTCATCACGGACATCACACTCCTGAGTCGAATGCACAAAGTCTGAACTACGGAGGATGCACGTCCAAAACTTGTGTACTTTGACTAATTTTCCCAGTACTTTAGACCGTGGTGGAAACACCGAAAGCCGCAGGTCTGGGGGGAAAATAGAGAGCTCACTATTCAGTGCCATCTCATTATGTTAAAGGGTTAATTCATCCAAAAATGAAAATTATGTAATTAATAACTCACCCTTATGCTGTTCCAAACACGTAAGGCCTTCTTTTATCTTTGGAACACAGTTTAAGATATTTTAGATTTAGTCCGAGAGCTCTCAGTGCCTCCATTGAAGTTGTGTGTACGGTATGCTGTCCATGTCCAGAAAGGTAAGAAAAACATCAAAAGTAGTCCATGTGACATCAGAGGATCCGTTGGAATTTTTTGAAGCATCGAAAATACATTTTGGTCCAAAAATTGTCACAACCAGGGCTAGAACCCAGAATGTGTTGCAGATAGCCCAATGCTCTAGCCACTACACCACAGAGCAGTGTAGACCCAAATTGCAGAGAACCACACAAGGCAGGATTGGAGAAAAACAAACTGTCTTTACTTAGTGTCTTTCTTGAATAAACATGAAAGTTAAATTCTGAAGCATGGCTGAAGAAGGTACAGATCCACAAGGCAAAAAGGTCCAAAAAACAAAGTAAAGCCTACAAATAAGCAGGTCAAAGTTCTGAGTAAAAAGTCTCTCAAAGAAATCCAAAACATAGGGCCAAATGATCTGCCTGAACAAAAGAACTTCAAGACTGAGCAAAGATACAAATAAATGTAGGCCTTATATATGCCCACACACAAACACTAACAGGTGATATCATTGAGCTAATCATTAACAGGAAATCAGGAGGAAGTTGTGGAAGGTCTTGTGCTCAAGGTTTCCCTCTGCTGGACAGACCGTAGTGTGACAAAAATGGCAAAAACGACGACTTTATTCAGCATTGTCTTCTCTTCCGTGTCTGTGTGAGAGAGAGTTCAAAACAAAGCAGTCTGTATATCTGGTTCGCGAATGAATCATTCAGTTCACCAAATCGAACTGAATCGTTTTAAACGGTTCGCATCACTAATACGCATTAATCCACAAATGACTTAAGATGTTCACTTTTTTTAATGTGGCTGACACTCCCTCTGAGTTCAAACAAACCAATATCCCGGAGTAATGCATGCACTCAAACAAGACGGTAGGCGGAGATTATTATGCAAAGTGTTCCTAGTGACGTACATAGAGATGGGCAAAAGTTTTGAAATCTATAACGACTCGTTTCAGCGATTCAGAGTCGACTCCTTACTTTAGAAGCCAATAACTTTATAAATCGTGTACTTTTTGGTTTAATTACTTTGCACATTGTTTACACTGATGGACAGCTACATCATACACTGTAATACAGGTAATTTTTGATTTCCCATCTGTGTGGCTCTTTAACAATGATTTTAACTAAGGTCAAAGACAATTCTAGTGACATCATACAAATTTTAGCTGCAAGAAAGAGTGCCTGAAAAATGTTGCTTGATTTGGCTTAATTTTATACAATTGTTCCCACTAGGTACCAACAATACTGTGCCTCCGTTGCATCACATTTGACACCAGCTGCTTCAGGTCAGAGTGCTACTACATAATTTTTCCATGATGGACCACAATGGATCTATGACATCAAACATCCACATCAAAAGGCAATGAGTGATGCCCTTGTGAAAGATCTTACCATTAGCTGTTGCTTGCCCCTCTCCATGGTTGACAATGAGGACTTCAGGCACTTCCTTCATGTCCTGGACCCTCAGTATAGGCCTATAGCAAGATCCACGATCTCGTCTGTGAAGATTCCAGGAATGGTAAAAGTTCAAAAGGAACGGATAAAATGCCAGTTGGCTGAAGCATCGAGTGTTGCTGTTACTACAGATATTTGGAGTTATCACAAGATGCGATCATTCCTTGGAGTGACAGCACACACACTGACTGAGGTAAACCATGTACTGCCTTCATTCATATCTTCTTACCTGTGAAAGAGTCCATGGCAAACACACCGGAGAAAAGATTGCAATGATGTTTGAATGCTGTGCTGAAGAGTATCTAATTAAGAATAAGATCAACTTTGTGTAAGTGTCAGTGGTGAGTGGTTTCATCTGATACTTGGAAGGGAAAATGGCTCTCACCATGGGACGAGGAGGGTGGACGGGGCATAGGGAGATGTTATGCCCCGGAGATCCACAGTATAATCAGAGATCCTGGGCCAGCCGTCTTTGCCGTTCAGCAGTCGAGAGTCGAGTGGAATCTGCTTGCATGGGTTCGTGGGTTGGTTCTGGGGAGCTGACGGTCTCTGGATGGCAGAGGGGTGAGTTGACATGTGACTGGCCCTGGTGCTCTTCGAGGCACGACAAAGCGTTTTCAAATAGTCAGTATTTAGTCAAAACAGTATTTAGCTGTTAATTTCAAAAACAGTAACACACCGTATTTTTACAGTATGATAATGGCAACCACAGCTGCCAGTAGTTAACTGTTTTTTTACAGTATTATTTTTTACAATGACACCCCAATAATTTCAATTCTAAATGCTATTATAACCCTGCACATTATTTTTGTCATGGATTACAAAAAAGGAGTAAAGCCAAGTTAGGATTTTTTTTTATTATTCTGATACAACACAAGATAAATTCTGCTCAATTATTGTAAACTAAAACAGGCAAATAAAAAATACTAGTCAAGTAATATTCAGTCCATACAAATAAGCACTCATCAATATGCAAAAATGGCTTAAGAAAAAGCAAACAAATACAAAATATATAGAATTGACTTACCTCTATATAAAATACAAATCTAGTGCCAAATGAGGCTTTAGCAAACATTAGCCCAAAAACAGTTGCATTGAAACAAAGTAATTATTTAAAATAAATAATAATTAAAAAAAAAAAAAACTCTTAAGTCAGGCTTTTTAATATCTAAACAACACTGTATAAACAAAATATAACACCAGACGACCATGTTTCTGAAAACAAACTGCATGAGTGGGGAGTGTCAGCTACATTTTAAATGAAGTTCCACTCAAAGTCCATAAGTCTTTTTAAAAGATTTGATACTTTGGTACTGACGGTTATGGTCTTCTTCTGCACGGTTTTCCCAGATTTTTTTGACATCACCTTTCCCCTTGCAGCCTTGGTCCCCTTTTCTGGATTAATTCCAACAAAACGCCGGAAAAATAAGAGGATAATATCTTCAGTGAACAATGATTTAAAAGGAATAGTTTACTCCAAACAATAATTTATCCCATAATTTACTCACCCTCAAACCATAAGTGTGTATGGTTTTCTTCTTCCAGCCATAATGCATACCATCCTTGCCAGATTTGTAAAGTTTCTGAAGCTCCAATAAACGCATCAATAAAGCATAAAAGTATTTGATATGTATCCAGTGGGGTTAATAAATGTCTAATAAGGAAACCCATGCCTTTTTTTAAGAAAGACATCTGTATTTTATAAATTTATAAAATATAATCACTGGCATCTGGCATGACCGTATGCGTGTTCATGATTGAGTTGAGTTCTGGCGGAACGGTGACCTCTGACCTGACACATGACGTATGGCGAAGACGTAGCAAAAGCTTAGGTTTGATTTGACGAAGGCGTCACATCTACATCCATTATCGGTGCGCAAAAAGCAGAAACTTTAATACCGGCGCAATAGCGAGAGATTTTACGGTAGTTCACATTGACTAAAACACACAAGAAAAAGCGTTTTGGAGAAATACTTTTTCGTCAATCACAGACATTCGCATTCGGACGGGATTAGATTTATCTGAGGACCGCCGAGTTTGACGAAAAACAGTAGGTCATTTGCTCTGGAATTTTTACAGAGGTCGTGTGAGAGAAAGACAGACATTGCAGATTCGGACAGGATTAAAATCTCAAAGTACATCTGTGAAACAGAAATTTCTCTAACGTCCCCCTATGAAACTAGTCCCGTCCGAATAGGGCTTAAGACGTTTTGAAAGAAAAGGACTTTGATATAAGATTTCATATGTCGGGTCAGAGGTCATGGTCATGGATGCTGTTTTTGGAGCTTCAAAACTCGGGATCTGTTCAATGTCATTGCAAAGCTGGGAAGCCAGTATATTATTTTCTCTTTATAACTCAGACTGTGTTCGGCTCAAAGAACAAAGTAATATACATGTAGGATGGCTTGAGGATTCCATTGTCACCATACTAATACGAACATGTTAATTAGAAATAAATAAAATAAGTCCAAACTTGTTACCTTTGAAGGAATTCTAGTGTGGATGCTGCTTCCTCTTGGTACTGCAAATTAAAAATGTAATACTAAGAGAACAATGCAGCAAGTCCAGAGAGAAAAGTTGGCTGCACACCCTCGCAGATTATTCGACCTTCGAGGCTGATCATCCATCGTTTCATCCATTGGCCCGGATTATCACCTGGACCATAAAGGAATGGATAAATTAATGTTTATTCTATGATCTCTGGAGAGTTTGGTGTAAAAATGTACACAATGTCATGTCTTACAAGATAACAAAACCTACAATACAGTATTGTTCAAAATAATAGCAGTACAATGTGACTAACCAGAATAATCAAGGTTTTTAGTATATTTTTTATTGCTACGTGGCAAACAAGTTACCAGTAGGTTCAGTAGATTGTCAGAAAACAAAGAAGACCCAGCATTCATGATATGCACGCTCTTAAGGCTGTGCAATTGGGCAATTAGTTGAAAGGGGTGTGTTCAAAAAAATAGCAGTGTCTACCTTTGACTGTACAAACTCAAAACTATTTTGTACAAACATTTTTTTTTCTGGGATTTAGCAATCCTGTGAATCACTAAACTAATATTTAGTTGTATGACCACAGTTTTTTAAAACTGCTTGACATCTGTGTGGCATGGAGTCAACCAACTTGTGGCACCTCTCAGCTGTTATTCCACTCCATGATTCTTTAACAACATTCCACAATTCATTCACATTTCTTGGTTTTGCTTCAGAAACAGCATTTTTGATATCACCCCACAAGTTCTCAATTGGATTAAGGTCTGGAGATTGGGCTGGCCACTCCATAACATTAATTTTGTTGGTTTGGAACCAAGACTTTGCCCGTTTACTAGTGTGTTTTGGGTCATTGTCTTGTTGAAACAACCATTTCAAGGGCATGTCCTCTTCAGCATAGGGCAACATGACCTCTTCAAGTATTTTAACATATGCAAACTGATCCATGATCCCTGGTATGCGATAAATAGGCCCAACACCCTAGTAGGAGAAACATGCCCATATCATGATGCTTGCACCTCCATGCTTCACTGTCTTCACTGTGTACTGTGGCTTGAATTCAGAGTTTGGGGGTCGTCTCACAAACTGCCTGTGGCCCTTGGACCCAAAAAGAACAATTTTACTCTCATCACTCCACAAAATGTTCCTCCATTTCTCTTTAGGCCAGTTGATGTGTTCTTTGGCAAATTGTAACCTCTTCTGCACATGCCTTTTTTTTAACAGAGGGACTTTGCGGGGGATTCTTGAAAATAGATTAGCTTCACACAGACGTCTTCTAACTGTCACAGTACTTACAGGTAACTCCAGACTGTCTTTGATCATCCTGGAGGTGATCATTGGCTGAGCCTTTGCCATTCTGGTTATTCTTCTATCCATTTTGATGGTTGTCTTCCGTTTTCTTCCACGTCTCTCTGGTTTTGCTCTCCATTTTAAGGCATTGGAGATCATTTTAGCTGAACAGCCTATCATTTTTTGCACCTCTTTATAGGTTTTCCCCTCTCTAATCAACTTTTTAATCAAAGTACGCTGTTCTTCTGAACAATGTCTTGAACGACCCATTTTCCTCAGCTTTCAAATGCATGTTCAACAAGTGTTGGGTTCATCCTTAAATAGGGGCCACCTGATTCACACCTGTTTCTTCACAAAATTGATGACCTCAGTGATTGAATGCCACACTGCTATTTTTTTGAACACACCCCTTTCAACTAATTAAACTAATTGCCCAATTGCACAGCCTTAAGAGCGTGCATATCATGAATGCTGGGTCTCATTTGTTTTCTGAGAATCTACTGAACCTACTGGTAACTTGTTTGCCACGTAGCAATAAAAAAATATACGAAAAACCTTGATTATTCTGGTTAGTCACATTGTACTGCTATTATTTTGAACAATACTGTATCTATAAAAATAAAAAAAGGAAAAGGAAAGGTTGTTTTAGTCTGTTTTTAACTTAAAGGAGAACTCCGGTGCAAGATGAACCTCGGGTGTAGTAACACATTGGTACCAAGTCGAATGTTCTCTGGGATTTGTTTTCATTAAAATCAAATGTAAAGAGTTTTATCTCTAAAACTGATTAGCTTATAACGCTATATATGAGGGAATATCCTAAGTAAAAAGAAATAGCTAGTTAATACCACTAAAAATGCTCAAAATAGCCCCACACTAACACAGTAGCATAATAATAACATAAAATGTCTCAATACTTCGGTTTGTATGTAGGGACCCTCATTATGCTAACGTGTTAGTGTAGGGGCTATTTTGAGCATAAAATCTCCTCCCCCTTCACATCTGCTCCAACTGCTAACCATGGCAGAAAATTCAAACACACATAATCTGAGTATTAAGCGTGAATGTGGGTTATTTTTTGACAGTGCCTATAATTTCGATGTAAAATTTGTACTTTTCAGCCCAGGTTTAATTATTTTTATTATGTTTCTTGATTTTACTGGCTTATTGTTTTTAATTGTTTAATTAATGCTTCTTATTTTGATAAATGGGGAATAGAGAATGGTTTTAATTTAGGCCTGTAGTTAATTCTTTTTAATGTGTTGAGTATTTGTAGTTTATGCCTGCAGGGGTTAATATGCAACACGTTAACATTTTGAACTGCTTCACCGTAGTGTAAAATTCTTTCTTACAGGGACTGATGAGGAGACCGAAAACTTAATTAAATTGCGAATGGAGCTTGATTCTGACTTCACTGGGAAGAGGGACAGTGCCATAAAAGCCTGGATGTGAATTATTTTCCAGTATGTGTAGAAAAATATGCTTCGTCTTCACTTTGTTTGATACACTAAGTAGACAGCCTAAAGGTCAGAGTTCCGTTTCTCCCAAGACGGTAGGCGGAGATTATTATGCAAATTGTCCCTAGTGACGTACATAGAGATGGGCAAAAGATTTGAAATCTATAACGACTCGTTTCAGCGATTCAGAGTCGACTCCTTACTTTAGAAGCCAATAACTTTATATATCGTGTACTTTTTGGTTTAATTACTTTGCACATTGTTTACACTGATGGACAGCTACATCATACACTGTAATACAGGTAATTTTTGATTTCTCATCTGTGTGGCTCTTTAAATGTGAAGCGCTGTATAATTTTGTTCACATGAATTATGCCTAATTAGCCTAAAACAAGAAACCTGCACGATTTAGCTAAATCTTTGAAACTCTAAAGAATGGACGGATTAATAAACCGTCCTCATGATTAAACTGAAGTTCTCTCATTATAATCAACAAATTGGACATGATGTAAAAAAAGAGCTTAATTAACTGACAACATAAGTGATTTTAAAGGGAGCCTTCTTTACTTGCTTTTAGTGCTGGGCGAAAGCATATGGGCTAAAAAAAATCTGATTTATGATTTAAATCTATTTTAAAATCAATATTCAAATGACAAATAAATTTTTCAAAACAAGTTTTAATATAGTTATAAAATTATAACTGAGACAAAATGATTAAAAAACTGTAATGTTATTACCTTAATGCTGGAAAGAACTTTATTTTATTTTATTTTATTATTATTTTTTATTATATTTTATTTTTATTTATCTTTTGTTAATATTGGCCCATCAGCTGTGCAAATTTTGTTTGTGAGGAAAATAACAGTACATTTTTGTCAGTTATTTTATCTAAACAGATCGATTAATTTCTTCAAGATTTCAAAATCAAATAGCCTATTGATAATGTGGTAGCACTGTAAGATTTCATTTGTTTGAATGCATTATTGCTAAAGCGACTGCGTGTGAATGTGCTTTATCTGTTTAAATCATGCTTTAACCTGAAAATAATCAGTAAAAGAAACAGACAAACTCATATAGCCTTTAACATCCCGCTCGACTATTGCAGTCATTATAACCTGATCAAGCCATAGCTAAAAATGTTTAACATTAATTATTGCTGAATATGCAGTTATATTATGGGCTGTTGGCATGTATTGTACTTGTGATGGAGGCTCCAGTCAGAATTACACCGCTCCGCTCATCCTTTGCTCGGCGGCGTGTCTCTGTCAGTTGAGCCACTCTGAACTACGGGAGAACTGAGTGGTGCGTCGGTGGATGTTAAAGGTCCCCTTCTTCGTGATCCCATCTTTTAAACTTTAGTTAGTGTGTAATGTTGTTGTTAGAGTATAAATAATATCTGTAAAATTCTAAATCACAAAGTTCAATGCCAAGCGAGATATTTTATTTAACAGAATTCGCATACAACGAACGACCCGTTTTGACCACATCCCTCTAGTTCCTGCAGTAATGACGTCACTAAAACCGTTTTTTTGACTAACCTCCGCCCACATGAATACACAAAAAGGGGGCGTGGCCTTGTTGCGCTCCGACGGAGAAGAAGGAAGAGCTGGTTTGTGTTTGCCATGTCGCTGAAACGCTGTTATTTTCATCTCGGAGTCCAATCATCTTTGTTTGGGCTTCCCAGGGACGCTGTACTTGGAGATCAATGGTTACAAATTATGTTTAACTCGGTTCCCGAAAATTATAATCCACATGTAAAACTATGTGCAGCACATTTTGCTGAGGACAGCTTGCTGAGGACAACTTTCTCAATCTCAATCAGTTTAATGCCGGATTTGCAAAAAGATTATTCTTGAAAGATGGAGCAGTTCCCTCTTTGTCTGGAGAAGGTGTTGTTTATGGACCACAACCGGTAAGTGTATTTTATTATTTAAGTTCCTGCATTTAACAGTTACTGTAACTTATTACACAAAGGGCAACGCTGTTTAGCTTTGTTAACTAAATGTTAGGGCTGTGCCAAAAAACGAATGTGATTTTCATGCGCATCTCGTCAGTAAAAACGCTCCTGTGATTATAACTACATCTCCAGCACATGCTCCTGCCCTCTTGCTTCTCAAAACTACTCCAAAATGAGTCTAATCGCCAGTTACCAGGAGGGCAGCCTGCTCTCAGCTGCTGTCGAATCACAACACAGGAACCGCTGGCACAATCAGAACCCGTTACGTATTTCTGAAGGAGGGACTTTATAGAACAAGGAAGTCATCAGCCCGTTTTTATGACAGTGAAAACAGCAGTATACAGATAGGTGCATTGTGTGAAAAATACTGTGTTTTTTTACACGCGAAACATGAACAAATGTTATATTGCACACTGTAAACACAATCAAAGCTTCAAAAAAGCGCGAAAAGCGGGACCTTTAAAAAGAAACTTACACTTTGTAGACATTGCAGTGGTCAGCGCTTTCATTATCCACCAGCACCTGGATGCAATGCAAGTAAGAAGCCAAAAAATCAGAGGGAATTCCGGGAAGCTCTAATACAGGAGCTCGCAGATTTGTCGCCTCCTCTTGATGTTCCTGCTGCTCCTGCCTCTACTGATTGTCAGCATTCAGCAGGACACCAAAACACCTCAAACCTTCTAGTATTTTCAGAAGATGTTGTAGAGTGTGCCACCAGAAAACACCCGTAATCTTCTGTATGTGTGACATGCCTCTTTGCTTCTTCCCAAAGCGAGACTATTGTAAAATAGTTGTATACAGTTTGTCATTTGGATTTTTATAACCATTTTTAGTCACTGCATTTCTGTAAACATACTATACACTTACTTTATATTCCTATTTATAGTTTTGTTATATAAAAACAATATATACCCTGTTTATGTTCTAAAAAAGTATTCAGAGTACATTGTTTTAAATGTAAAAATATTACAAATCTAATTTTGTGTGTTTTGCGATGGAAAAATTCCCAATGAAGAAATGACAGCTAGTTGTCCTTTGTTGGTACAGCAGCTGAAAGTCTCACAGAATCTACAATGTTTGTGATATCAATTCCAAATTTATAACTCAACTTGTTTTGACTTCATCCTATAGTTTCCAACCATTTTTAGGGTAAAAACTCCTTTTGATTATGTATATTTCCATAAAGTACAATATTATAGTCCTTTTTAATTATACCGCCACAGTCATCCTGATCCAGAGGCCAGAAAGAAGAGTGGGCTAAGTCCCGAACCTCCCCCAAAACTGCCCCGTGTAAATTGCCGGCCTGCCTCATTCAGTTCCAGGTGCCGACAGAGCTGTGTTTGCTGTGAACGCTGAAAAACCATTCTAGTGCCCAAACAGCAAAGCACTGTGATAGCAAGAGAAAAAAAAACCTTTTTTTTTTTTTTTTTTTGCAAAACTAGCAGTCACTCACGACTACTGTGTCTCCACAAAGTGACCAAGCACTCAAACCAATCCAACCTCTGTCCATCTGGGCCAGACAATGGCAAGCCATTCCTGGAGTGTCAGAATGGATTATAGGGATAATAACACATGGCTATTTCCTCCCGTTCGCACAAAGACCCTCAGGCTTCAGCAGACTGGTCACCACTTCAGTACACAGCAAGGATGCTCACATTTTGTGCGCCAAAGTAACAAATCTGCTGGTGAAAGAAGCCATAGAGACCGTTCCCAAAGCTCAACGTGGTTTTTACAGCTGTTACTTCCTCATCCCCAAAAAGAATGGCAGCCTTGGAGTAATGTTATTAGATTGTTTTTATACTTTTTTGTCATACAAATATGAAATGTAATGATATTTTTAAATAGGACATTACCAGAAGGTTGTGGCAAGTCACTGTCTTAATGAGTGAATCATTGATTCGTACAAAAATGAAACATTTAGTAACAAAAGACTGTTGTGAGTTACTCGGAAATGGGCGACTTGCTTTGCTTTTTTTGTTAGTGAAATGGAGCAAAAACAATTATAATCTGTCTAAAATGTAAGTCAGTTAATATAAATGAACTAAAGTTGTAAACATCCAATATGTTAATAATAGACATGCTAATAAGCAAATAGTTATTAGTGTGAATTGGACCCTATACTAAAGTGTTACCTATATAATATTTATACTTTGTGTACCACAGTGTGTTTGATTAATTACCTTGATACTGTCAATACATTATCCATTATTAATCATCGTTTACACTGAAAGTAATAAAATCAGAATCATTCTCGCCAAAGTTTCAGTTCTGTTATTGTTTGTTATTAAAATTTTTGATTGAATTCTCTTTGACTTGCCCCTTCACAAAATCCATTTGTCCCAGATAAGCATTAATGTCGAGCCCTGTTCATGAGCATTTTACCGTTTCATATGAGTAAAACTAGTGTCACGTTACTCTGTTAAGGAAAAACACGGGAGGCACAAAGGAATGTTTACCATACTTTAATCAAGGAAACACTAGGAATCATCACAAAAAAACTGAACAGACTTGGGCTTATAAAGATAGAATAACGAGGGACAGCGAGGTGTGGGGAATCAACTAAATTGAATAATCAAACTAAACAAGGACAGGAACAAGACTAAATAAGGCAAAACAGGGACTCAGACACATGACAAAACAGTTCCAATCCTGACAACTAGCCTATATCACGCAGAAATAGTATTCACAGCAACCTATCAAAATAAACGTTTGGTTTAACTTGAAGACACTGTGCCATAAATACTGTTCATTAGAATGTACATAATATTACTAATACTATTACTACTAAAATTATTATAACAAATTTTTAAGGAATAATCACACAGTTCTTTCATGTTGTTAACAGTAAATTTGTTTAATTTTAAATGTTTCAAATATAAACTATATATAACTAAAATTAATATTATGCCTTCATTTGGTGACCAGAAAACTTTAAATACACATTTCATAAAACTATTTTAAGAATACATTTGAATAAAGTAAGTTGTTTTTATGCATTAAAATAATTAGACATGCTAAAACTTAAAAATTGGTAAAAAATAAAACACATGATGAGAAAAATGAAACATTTCATAGGGCCCTAATCATGTAGTAAAAAAAAAAAAAAAACACTTGTAAAATTGTATGTGTATCCCGAATCCTGACGAAAGGAGTTGTTGGGTATGGAAGAGGGTAATTGCAACATGAAAGCTTGTGACAATTCAGAAGGATTTCATGTGTGTACTGTGGTAGGTGTCTCATCCCTACAGGTAGACATGGATCAGCTGAGAGTTAGCTGATACAAGCTTGACTAATGTGACCTGCCAAAACTAACACTATGCTTGATGATTTTTACAATGTGTGTCTGTGAAACTCTTTCATTCTGACAACCAAAGGTGAAAAAATCCAGGTTCAGAAAGTAAAAGTTCTCAGTATTTTGTTCCAATCACACAGATTTGCAAATTAGCACAGTTTTTCAGCCAGGAGGTAGATCTAATTATGGTGTGGAGTAAGTGGCTAGTTGAAGTTTTGAGGTGAAGTAGGACTTGGCAAAACTGAACTCCGAACGCTTAACTCTCAACAGGAAGAAAAATAAGTGTCAGTAAAAGGAAAATGAGTGTAATGATGTACAGAGCAGCTGGCATGTAAGCCAGAACAGGCTCAAAGAACACTTAAAAAAATGGCAAAGAGCAGTGGTGGCAAAAGATATTGAACTGGGCTGTTGGACACATCTCAAATTGTGTCTTGACAAATTAGAAATGGTCTTAGCTCGGGGTGATTTTCCTCCTGCGGAGTATAATTTTGGAAGTGATTTCTATAACAAGAATAATACATTTTACAAATAAGTGACTGATGGAAATATTTAAAGCATTAAAATTCAAACACACACACTAGACACAATTATAAACCAGAGTAAGGGATTAGGACGTCAAATGTCTGGGTTACATAATATGGAGTTATGCATATAAATAATTAGTTGCTCATAAGTCCTTTAAGCATCATTTAGGTGCATATATACATAAAAAAAAGCAGTCTCTGCACCATTCTTTGAATGTGAGGACATTCTGTGAAGAACAAAGGTCAAAAGGGTTTAGAAGGAATCTCAGTCTGGTTCTTGTCTGCTAGTTGAGTAAAGCCAATCCGAAGAAGTCTTTAGCTCGACATTTCTATCATGGATTTACATGTGATGGTTATGCTGTGCATATCTTTCACCATTAATCTTGGTTACTTGCCCCAAATTTGACAAACCCCCACTTGCGCCAGCACAAACCCTCTTTTGGTGTAAAAAGTGTACTGTAAGGTAAAGTATGTTTTTACTATAGTTTGCATGAAGAATTAGTGTTGAAAATGGGTGCAGTAATTTTGAGACTGACGTTGTTGAATATGCATATGTAGTAGTTTTGCTTTCAAATGCAAAAGTTATAGTAGGAGAGTATTCTAATGAATAACGTGTTTTACTAACATCTGCACTCATCAAATTACTGACATTTGTGCCATTATATAAACACCAAAATAAAGCAGGTCTTAAACTAGTTTGCGCTTGACATTGCTGCAAATATTGTTGCTAGGATGAGGCACCGCAGAGAACAGAGAGCGTGTGGTAGAAGGAAAATGCTTTTTTTCCACATATTTATTAATTTTGAATGCCAGAAGAACACATTATTATAGATGAACACTTTCTTTTTCAATTTGCATAAGGAAATATAAGATGACTCAGAACCCTCAACTAGGAATCACGCAATATCAGGTCTATCAAATCTTCAAGCAAACATACATGTTTTTGGCATCCGGTTCTTTTAAACGTACTGTGGCTTCATTTCTTTTTTTTAACGACTACACTAATTTGCGTTGCGCTTGGTATTTTGCGTCAGTTGATCTGTAAATGACATGTTGCATCTGTGTTCTTTAATTTGCGTATTATTAGTAAATCACCCACAGAAATTTTCCCTCCCATTGGCGCTCTTTTGGAATTGAGCTCTCACACTAATTTGCCGTTTCCTGAAACTGGCCATAGGTGTTCTTTTTTATTAGTAAATCACCCACAGAAATGTTCCCTCCCATTGGCGCTCTTTTGGAATTGCGCTCTCACACTAATTTGCCGTTTCGTGAAAATGGCCATAGGTGTTCTTTTGTTTAGATGCCGTGAGCTGCTTAAAGCTGCTAGTCGGTGGACTGGCTTCAGATGCGTGGCCCCAGGGTACAGTGGACGAAATTAAGATGTTATCTTGTTGTCTAGGGCCTCTTTGTGGTATTTGCCTCTTTGGGTTGTTTTAACACCAATCTGATCAAATCTTAAATTGTCTGATTCGCTCTGATATGCTGCATTTTAAGGGATGTTTTGCATCTAAAACTCTTTCCACACTTAGGACATATGGAAGTCTTTTCTTTATTGTGAACTCTCATGTGGGCTTCAAGTTTTCCCCTTTAAGTGAAATGTTTAACACTTTATTGGAAGATGAAATATCCCACTCCAGTCTAAACACTCATTTGGACTTTGAGGTCTCCTTTTTGATAGAAACTCTTTCCACACTGTTGGCAGGTTTAAGACTCATGCAATCTCATGTGGGTTTTGAGGCGTCCTTTTCGAGTGAAACTATTTCCACATATTTTGCAGGTGTAAGGCTTCTCTCCTGTGTGAATTCTAATATGGCTTTTAAGGGTTCCTTTTTGAGTGAAACTTAGTCCACATTGAAGGCAGACAAAAGGTTTCTCCCCAGTGTGAATTCTATTGTGTATTTCAAGGTTTCCTTTTTTAATGAAACGTTTTCCACAATGTTGGCAGGTGTACGGCTTATCACAGGTGTGAATTCTCAAATGGACCTCAAGGCTTTCTTTTTTATTGAAACCTTTTCCACATAGTTGGCAGTTGCTCTCTCTAGTGTGAACACTCATGTGGACTTTGAGGTTTCCTCTTTGACAGAAACTCCTTCCACACTGTTGGCAGGTGTAAGGTTTCTCACCAGTGTGAATCCTCAAATGGATTTCAAGGCTTTCTTTTTTATTGAAACTTTTTCCACAATGCTGGCAGTTGAAATATCTCTCTCCTCCAGTGTGAACACTCATGTGGACTTTGAGATTTCCTTTTTGACAAAAACTCTTTCCACACTGTTGGCATGTATAAGGCTTCTCTCCAGAATGAATTCTCATGTGGTTTTTAAGGTCTCCTTTTTGCCAGAAACTATTTCCACACTGTTTGCAGGAGTAATTCTTCTCTTCAGTGTGAATTCTAACGTGCCTGTTAAGGGTTCCTTTTTGAGTGAAGCTTAGTCCACATTGAGAGCAGGTGTAAGGTTTCTCTCCTGTATGAATTCTCATGTGAATGTTAAGGGCTCTTTTTTTATCAAAATGCTTTCCACATTGTTGACAATTGAAATTACTTCTAGTTCCAATCTTTTGAGCTCTCTTTTTTAAAGTCTGTTTAGTTTGTGAGCAACTAAAATCTTCTCCAGTGAAATCAGGTTTCTTATACTGATCTTTGCCATCAATGTCATTTAGTTCTTCAATTTCCTCTTTCAGCAGCATCAGATCTAAAACAGAAAGATATCAATACAAGTTAATCCAATTTTTAATGACACAAAGCAACACACATTAATACATATAAAAATAGCAACATGTATGCTGGATACTTCCCAAGCCAGTGGTTCTCAGTTTTAATTCTAGTAATTGCCTACTGCTAAATTCTTAAAACACTGAAGTGTTAATTATCAGACCAAACACTCCCTTATTGTAATGATCTAAAATACCAGGGCTCTAGACTAACTTTTCATAAGAAATATTGACTTGTAGCCTAAATGATTAACTAGCAATCTGGTCAACATAAAGTTTATTTGAAGCACAATTCTAGAAGAAAGGTAACTAACTGAAAATGTGTTGGTGCTTAAAGTGCTTCACTGAGCTGAAATTTAAACTTAAAACATCTCAAGATACATTTAATAGAAAGAAAATCTACATTAAGGGCCCTATTTTAACGATCTGAAACGCAAGTGTCAAAGCGCGAATATACATTATGTGTCAAGCATGCGCCCCTAAAATAGTATAATGAACAAGGGAGCGCAAGTTCATTCACTAGTTTAGCGACGTGCTTCTGTGGAGGGAAAAGCGCGCTTTGCGCAGGTGCAAAATAGGAATGACACATGCGTCGGTGTACAAAGTCAATTGCGCTGGGTGCAAGATAGGGCCCTAAGTGTTTTAAGGGCTTTAAACTGAACATCTTATGGCTCAGTGTCTTATGGACCATCATCCACCACAGTTACATGCCCCTGTAGTTTAGCCTTCTTGATCTTTGGCCTTGGATAAAACAGCTGGCCACACTCTCTCTAGCAGTAAAATCTTCCAGACTTGGCCCCTCTACACCGATTCTGATCAGATCTTCCACTGTGTCTGAATGAAGGGATGCTTTAGGCCCAATCCCAATTCTATTTTCTACCCCTTCCCCTTCCCCTTCCCCTACCCCTACCCCTCTGCCTACCCCTTCCCCTTGTCCCTTGAAACAGAGTGTCAAGGGGTAGGGGAGACAATATTCCCCTAAGGTTTAGGACACCACTACCATGACGTCACACATCATCATTCGTCGTCTAGCTCTTACAATACACACACTTACTGGTGTGCATTAGAGCCTTTAATTATAGTTCTGTATTAATGCCCTGCTTACTGACACACACACACATATCGAAAATTGCGCAGCTCACACATCCAGGAGAAAATAAACTTGTCAACGCTGCCCAAAGACTTTTATTAAATACAGTTTAAATACTGAATCGCTACATTATATTTCCAGCAACGAGAGGATACAATCGCTGTTTTTAAGTAAACTCACTCTAAAAAGATAAACGCACAGACACACAACTTTCATTTCTCTCTCTCTCTCGCTCTCGAATAGGCAATATTTGAGAAAATGGTTTAGGGATTTCTAATTATTGGGGAAATTAGCCCCCATCAATGTCTACAGCAGTTATCACCCTGATCAGACATATGCTGTGGCACTATCATGCAGTCTGTAATGATATGATGTTAGCAAATATTAGCGATTCTTTGCAAACATTTCTTTGAGTAACATAACCGTTAATATGAACTCACAATTGAATGTAACATGAAACAAATTATTTATTTTCGTTAAAATCTTTGTCAAAAAAGCTTACATTAATGTGTCTTTATGTTCGCTGTAGCAGCCATGTTGCCGAGATAATTCATACCCCTTCGTTTGAAGTGTGGTCCCGAAAAATCTTCGTTTGAAGGGCTATCTGGCCCTTCCCCTTCCCCTACCCCTCCAACCCGAAGATAATCGAGACAGGGGAAGGGCTAAGGGGTAGAATTGGGATTGGGCCTTAGTGTCTGATTTGAACAGCTTAACAGTCCCTAAACAGCTTATACTACCATTTCAGCTATTAAAATGGTAGTACGTAATATCAAAGTGTTTACAATTAGTTTTTTTTTTTTTATTAAGTTAATTTAGAAAAACATTAGTTAGAATTGTTTTGTTTTTATTTTTTTATTTTGTTTTGTTTTAGTAATGGTTAAACTAATTTCACTTTGTTGGAACAGCAGGTATGCTAATGATGTCTCTATTTGTTTATAAATCCCGTGGTAACTAGGATTTACACAAGCTCCAGTCTGGATCCAGAACACCTGAGAAGAGATGATGCTGACCCTCAGAGGACCTCAGATGATGCTAACCCTGAATCAACAAACAGAACTAACAATTATTGCTACAAGTGTGACTGCATCATATAATAATTATTAATTATTAATAATATTAATAATGTTCATTATCTGGCTGACTACCTCTTCTATTACAAATCCTGTCATACGTGCACAAACTGACAGTCCCACTTATAAGCTACTACTAAATATAGTAGAAATGTAATTTTCTGTAAAGTTTGTGTCATTGTTCACCTCCGGAGCTGTGTGACCCACTTTTTTTTCAATGGATGTGCTTTACATATTAAACTTCTCATGAACTGATGGAGTGCAACACCCGCTAAATTGCATTAGATGGCTTGAAAGATCAAAGACAATTTTTTAAATAACTCCAACTGAATATGTCCAAAAGAAGAAAGTCATATACACCAAGGATGACTTAAGGGTGAGTAATTTATGATCTAATTTTAATTTTTGGCTGAACTAAACCTTTAAGTTAAATGTTCCCTCTTGGTGGAATGATCTGCCCAACTCAATCAGAGCAGCTGAGTCCGATCAAGAATCGACTAAAAACACATCTCTTCTATCTTTATGTGACCCTCTAACTCTAGCACTCTATCATATCATATTTCTATTCTAAAATAACTAGTCCTTGACCCTTTTAGACTTGCACTTGTTAAAGCGCATGCTTATCATTTTTTATTTTGTCTATAATTGCATGTTGCTCTGGATAAAAGTGTCTGCTAAATGACTATAAATATGAATAGAAATGTACTCAGGAGTTTGTATGGCCCCCACGTGCTTGTGTATGCATGCCTGACAACATCATGACATGTGCCTCAATTCCTTTATCTGCCAGGAACTTCCTGCATACTCTCACCACATGAGGCTGGCCATTGTTATGCACCAGGAGGAACCTGCTGCACCAGCATAGGGTCTGACAATGGGTATCAGGATGAAATACTTGGGACCCAATAGCCATGTTTCCATTGTCGGGCCGGTGCGAGCCAGTGCTTTAAATGGGCTGGGCCGAGCCAGGCCGGGCTAATGTCGGGCCAGAAGCTCCGCTGTGCTTTACTAAAACCTGCCCTCACTTATCAACGTTATGCATCCCCCTTTTTTCTGTTTATTTTTATCAACAGTATATAACTGGGCCATTGGCCCCAAGGAAGCACCTATGAGGCACGATCAAGCACCGCTTTTGGCCGGACAGTGGAACGCGGCTAATGGCAGTCAGGATGCCATTGTCTAGCCTTTAGAGGTATTTGCATCCCTCCATATCAGGGCTAAAATAATGCAGTGTGAACCTGCCATTACGTGTCTGGGTACTTTACTTGGACTACCAGACTCTGCATATAAAATTATTTAGTTTTTTTGTTTCTGGTAAGAGATTTCTGTGAGCATCTCTACCGGTATTAAGCACATTTAAAATTAGTTTAACTGGATTACGAGCTTATCTTTATCTGGAAGTTCTAAGTAGCACTCCATTGCATATGGTCAAATGCACTGATTAAAAAAAAAAAAAAAAAAAAAAAAATGCTTCCATAAATTTACATCGGGGAACTGCAGAAATATCAGAAATGTATTGATGATATTGATAGTCGCTCACCATCAGACCAAAGTAAGAGGTAGAAAATGCCTAACATCCACAAAAATCAGTAAGAATGCATTCCAGGCAGGTTTTTGAGCCCGGAAATCACGACTTCAAACCACGACTCACGATTTTGTAGCGTTCCAGCCAAGTCACACCAAACTGCCTGAGCCCAAGGAATTGTAGCTATATTATTATATTTATTGCAACATTATATTGTCCTAAAGTATATTTCTCCCCGTGTACCACTTGCATAAACACTGCATCCTTAGGCAATATTATCCATAGGGACTGCTTTTGTTGTTTCACGAGCTATGTGATATCAAAGTTCAGAACCGGGAGCACATCGATGTAGTACGTGTTCACGGGTGGGAAGTTTGGTGCACTTTCATGGGTAGAAGGTTGGAAAAACACGACCTATGGGTTGCTTGGAACGGGGTATATGATTATCAGGATTGGTATTTGTGACACAAAGGCTGCTTGAGACACAAAAGCTGTGTTTATTCTTAAAACGTCTTTGGTTTGGGGGTCTTTGACCCTGGTGGCTCATAGCATATTACAAAATGTATTGTATTAAAAGAATAGTTTGGAATTGTAACCTTATTTTACACTGTTTATTCATAAGTATGTCATAGTCTTACAATTTATGTTACGTTTTCAAGTAAGTGGGTCGGTACTTGTGTGTGGGTCATCCATTTGGAAATATGTGGGTCCCATGAACAAACCCGTTGAGAACCACTGCTTTGGAAATATCATTTGTTTCTGTTGAGCTGCACATTTCAATAAGGATCAAATGAGTGAGTTCAGCTTTGAGAATGAAAACCAACCTGTCTGTGTCTCAGTATCTTCATGTTTGACTCTGAATGTTTCTTCAATCTCCTTGTCTTCGCTTTCCTCTTTAATAAACTCCATCTGTGTTTGTTCATCAGTATCTTCATGTTTGATTGTAAGAGTTTCTTCAGTTCTCATGTCTTCACTCTCCTCTTTAATAAACCCAATCTCTGTGTGTTCCTCAGTATCTTCATGTTTGACTGTGAATGTTTCTTCGATCTTAATGTCCTCACTCTCCTGTTTAATAAACGCCATTTTTATAATAGTGTCGTGAGTTTTTCCCTGTGTATTTGGACACCTTTTCCTGTTTAAGAAAACAAAAAAATTAATAGAAAGAAGACAAAAAACACCAAGCCTAAATTATATTTTAGTCTCAACTAGCTCCCTAATTCTGGTAAGGGAGTCACTGAGATTGAAAGTTATTGACCTTAATTTACCTGAAGAAACATGCACAACTAGTACTCAAATGAATAAAAGGACACATATGGAAGGTTCATATTTGTATAAGCTTCATGTTTAGCATTTACTCATTTAATTAACGTTCACGAAAACCTTAGCAGTTGATTCGTAAACGTCATTATTTTGGGCAGCAGGTCAAACGGTGATTCAAACGATTTAAAACTGAAGTGAATCATTTCAGTTGACTCGGAGATCCGAAAAGCTTCATTTGCGACTGAATTCGTGTTTGGTATGAACTGATTCACTGTGTATAGAGCGATATTAGACGCACCGCTTCTCTTATTAATGTGTGAATGTGCTTTATTTACACAAAAAAAACATGCATTGCTGTTATAAAAGTGTTAATGTTTCATTCGATAATAATGAATGAACTTTACATCGATTTCAAGCACTATATAGTATACTGAACAAATTGTAGCAATGTAAACATTGTAAAACTGTTAAAACATCGAACCTTTTTTCTGAATCCACAGACTGTAGAAAATGACGGACGACGCGTCTTCTCCACTTCCTTCCACGTCACCGTCAGCTGAGAGCGCGCGGCTCCGCCCACTGACAAACAGCACGAAACTGCAAGAGAGAGGGGCGTAACTTGAACTGGTCCAAATCACACCGAGCCACAGACACTTGATACGAACGAGCGCTGAAATAGTACATACTCTACAGCCTGGATGTGTGTATGTCTGAAATAAGAATGCAATTAGGACAACATCAGCCGCTATGTTGATCACGTGACCCACGACGTTAAAACAAGCGCAACAACTTTAAAAATATGAGTGACAGGATTAACTAATCTATTTATAAGTATCCTGATAATGATGAAACCTTGCCCATGTTGTGGTTTTGTTGAAGAAACAGCTGCCTTTTTAATTTTGTGATTGTAGTATAGCCATTACTATTACGTTTTTATAACTTCAATGTCAAGTTTTAACCTTAAAGCATTTCCTTTTTTCCTTTTTTTGAATATTTTGTTATTTATTGTGCAAAATATTCCATCAACAAACAAAAGTGGCTTTTTGTTTTCTTCTTTTTCATGTTGAATTTAATGCTCTTGTGTTATCCCTCAGGCTTCTAAAAAAAGCATCATGTTATGAATTATAATATATTTAACTTTGTCACTGTGTTTTTATATTATCTCATACTATAATAAACACATACATTTTTATTTACTGTTTTATGCCATTATGATTGTTCATTGTTAGATAACCATCTTACCCCGATCTTTATGTAATTCCAAGTTTGGCAATAATAATAAAAAAGGGACAGGTGCACTAACACGACACAGCATCACTAACTCCAGTCTAGGACAGTTTTCCACCCCAACACTTACATGCAATAATAACGATAAATGATATTACCTTTTTTCTTAAAATGACATTTTAGTAAAAGGAGCAAAATTATTTTTCGTTTGTCGTGACATAGCTATACATGAATATACACTAGTTGAACAAATGCAGTCGATGTGAATACATAAATTTTTAGTCAAGCAATTAATACATTAATAAAATATATTTTATTTACTGACAACAGGAAACATGAGTAAATCATTAAAAGAATGCTTAAAAGTTGGCATCACAATAAATACACAACACATGAAACAAAGCTTCTTTCAAACTTACTGTTCTAACAATCATGTATTTACAGATGGTGATCCTAACATCTCCTATCATCTCAACACAGCTGAGCTGATTCTGCTGCTGCGCTGTGCTTCACAACCTCACTCTTCTCAACGGGGAAGAGCTCGTTGAGCAACAGGATGAGGAAGACCATGTTGACGGCTCTCTGAACCACACAACCTTGAAGCAAAAGCAGAAGAACTACACGAAAATTACACTAATTAAAATAAAATACAACTTTTCAAATGTTTCAAATGTTTATTCATTGATGTAGTGTACACAAATCCTTTGATGTCAGCATGTATCATCAGTGTCTATTCAGAAGATAAACAAGCGTGTCTCATCTGTTAACTCACTCCAACACAAATGGTCCTTAAATAATTAATTTTACAAAAGGACAAGTAAAATAGATTACTTATGTTTAGTTACTTAATGTATATTTGTTTGCTTTAGAAGAGTGTAAGTCATGTAAACAGTTTTGACAAAAGTGAATTCTTCATAATAGCACACAGACATCACTCAGATGCATGTTAGATGTGCTCACCTGAAATACTTATCAAATATTATCATGTCAGATGATAAAAAGATATTTAGTAATCGTCTTTAAGATAGATTTATGGTTTATGTAAATCCACTTTTGAGACATCTAATTAATGAAGCTCCCGTTATTCATTATAAAACTTGTTTTTACAGCCAAATCACAAATATGCTATCTTATGTAGGTCTCAGACAGGGTTTAGATTAAGCCAGGATTAGGTCATAGTTCAATTACTCTTGAAAAGTGAAACTGGGGGATAGGTCTTTACACCTTTTGCTTAGGTGTTGCTTACTTTAAACCTTAGTTTGAATAGATTATTAACTCCAAAAACAATGCCACTGTGTGAAAATGACTTATACACTTAAATTTAAACAATTATTTTGGGAAGAAATATATATTCTCACCGTTGTCTCTCAATGCAAGTGGCCATATTGCCTAACAACATCTCGTTTTGACATCTCGCATGGCTCTGTGTAATTTGCATGACTTCAAGTTATGCCCTCTTCAAATTACATTCCTCGCTTGCACTCCACAAACATACACGCTTGGGAAAACATGGCTAAAATGGGAAAAATTGTTGTGCGATAGACTGCCCTAACAGATTCTATCACTTTATAAACTGGCACAAAAAAAAAAAAAACACAGACGGGAGACGTAATTGGATTGCTATACTTGACAGAAACAAACTGGTATCCAGACAACAAAACATGGATTTGCAGTAGTCACTTTGTGACAGCCATATAATATGTTCTTAAGTAAACACATCTCAAATATTCACAGCCGGCATTTCAACGTTGAAACAACGTCAGTTAACATGGTTAAAGCAACATTGACTTACCTTTTGATTTTGCAATTTGGCTCAACGTTGATACCGCGATGCTATTACACTCTTACCTTCAGCATTGGTGAATTATGGTCGTTCTGTAGACATGGAATTAGGTGTTGATTTTGTAAAGTAAATCTTGATAACAATTAACTTCAATAAACTACCAAATGCTAAAAAATATTTGATATTTTGCAGTGTTTATGCATGGATGTATTGTTAAAAACCTGTAGAAGAACAATCCAAATTACAATAATATAAGGTTTTTTGTCTGATTACAAGAGATGTGTACATTTGTGAAGTGAAACCCCGAGGGGGGAAGCGATTTCTAACGAGGGGAACCCTCTCGGACTGTCGCTGCGTCTGAAATCGCATACTTCCATACTATAAACTAGGAGAAAAACGGTATGCGAGGAAAGTACTATGTCCGAGTTCATAGTCCTCAAAAAACAGTAGGAGAGATGAACCCGGATGACGTACTACTTCCATCTGAATTCAATAGCATGAAAACGATGGACACTATACTATCCCATGAGGCCACTGGAGAGGAGGCATGTGGCATTAATATCATTGTAATATTATAATCATGATTAATGTTTACTGTTTTGACCTTACAGGGACTGATGAACAAACTCCTTATCCGATGGAGAGTGGCTAATGAAGACTAAATAAAGGTCTTAATGAACTCTTTTTGTGCTCGATTTCTGTGCATTTATTGTGACAGAGCAGACGTTTGAGGGGAAAATTGATGCTGCTTAAGTTAGAAGAAAATGGGAAAATCTAAAACAAAAATATAAAGGAAGATTAAAAAATAATAACTGTTCACCCCAAAATGTGAATTCTTTCATGATTTGATCATGTTGGTGTGAGCGCCGAGGATGGGGAGGTTACAGCATCATCTTTGGAATTGGTATTCCGTCGTGCATGAGGCAATAGGGGGCAGACCCTCCATCACACCACCCACCCTTATTTGCCTCATCCGGATCAGATGTTGCTGTAACCTCACCAAGATCAGTGAGGTCAACAGCTGAAAGAGTAGAGAGGAAGAGGAAGGACACTGAGAGCCTGGAAGCTGTGCAGGATTCTGCTCAGGCTCTCTGTATGGTGTGAAGAGGCAGATGGGCGTACTCATACAGGGATAACCACCATCTCCCAGGATTCACTTTCCCGCAGGTGGATAAAGGCAGCCAGTGTAAATGGGGCTGTTTCCTCAGCCCCCTGGCATCGTGCACAGACCCAGGATACCCGACAAAGATGTCGATGAACTTCCCCTTGTGGTCGGTGATGGCCTGCTGCTGGACTGAGTGGAACAGCTTTCTGTTGAAGTAGCATGGGGCTTCATTTACTGGTGGCTTGATCCAGATGTGGCATTCATCTATTGCACCAGCCACCATGCAAAAAGGTGCAAACCCAGCCAGCTGTGCAAAACCTGCCCCCACTTACTCCACGTCATCCATAGTCGGGAAAACGATCACCCTCCTTAAAATACAGATGACTTCTCTGCTGATTCTGTGCACAATGTCATGCACTGTGGACTTTGGGATGTCAAAGGGCAGAGACACTACACAATATGATGCTGCATGGTCCAGCCAGTACAGAAACACCAGCACCTCAATATCCTTCTCCTAGCCATGGTTCGAATCTGACTTCAAAGCAGCGATGAGGGACACGATGGACTCAATGATGGACATGTTGAGACTAAGGTCAGATCCATCTTCAAAGTACAATCGAAGAATTGGCACAGCAGCATTCATACAACGGTAGGTTATAGTTTAGTTTATTTGTTTACAGGGGAAATGCACATAAAATTGTAAAACTGTAAATGTGCCAGGATTAGCCAAAAAGGCTATTTTTCATCTGCAGTCCTTTGGCAGAATGTTAAAAGGTCACCCTAAAACAAAGACAAAGCATCATTACACATATACACATTATATGAGAAAATTACAAATACATAAATGTACAGTCAAAAATACAATACACCACTAAAATACAAAAACAAGAAAAATATCTAGAGGAAGTAAAAATATGAGGGAAAGGAGAGAGAAAGAGAGAGATGGCAACAGGAGAAGGCAACATAGACGAGCAATTAGTACAAAAGAAGTCTCTTGTCAAGAATACATTACTAATGTTGACAGTGCTGAGTCGTCAGTAACCATTTTTTAAGATGAAACTGAAAAGATCCTAAAGTATGTAATCTTCTAATTATTGATGGGATTGAATTAGTTTTTCAAGTTTATTCACTGATTCATGTGGCTTGTTTGTCCTGTGTATTTTTATTAATTCATAACAATAAATTCAAATCAGCCTCTGTAATGATGTTCATAGACATATAGTTTTGTTCTGAGGTCAAATTTGCTGGCTAAATAGGCGATTATACTTACTTTATTTGATAAATATTTTATAAGCTGATCTGTGAGCAGCTGACCTATGCCTCCTCTGAGCTGTTGATCCAATCAACGTTAAAACACTGATGAAAGCAGTGACAATAACGAGCAACATGGCAATGTTCATGCAGTGGGGTGGGCTCTTTAAATTGTTGCGCTATTGTGAAGATGCTGACTGGGCCACTGAGTTCAGCATTCCCCCTGATTGCTTTATCAGCCCTGCTTTGCATTTTACAAGTTCACCATCCCTCTCTGCCAAAAGATGGGCGAACATTACTTAAAACTAAAACAACATACAACGTAGAAACTTTATCAGGTGGAATGTTTCACTACTTTGGAATACAAAGCTAATTTCATGGACTGCTGAATTATGTGTGGTCTGTTGTCCCAGATAGACACTCATTTAAATATAGCTCAATTTTGACGGTCTACCCCTGTTCAAAAGTAGTAGTACTCAGTTTTGGCCCATTCTTGGTATGTTGCAGAGGTACAGCAAGAAAACAGTGCTGATTGGTCTTTTTTGTGGCAACACTAAACCAAAGTCTTTGACAGAGTATTTGCAACGTCTGGTGAGTGAATTAAAGTCACTGAGCAGTGGGTTTGTTTTTCAGGGAAAGAGGTTATTTTTAAACATCTGCTCTGTTGTATGTGACACCCCAGCTTGAGCCTTTGTCAAAGGTGTGAAATCACACTGTGCATACCATGGATGTGACAAGTGTCACCAAACTGGTGTCCAGGACATAGGGTATAGGACATATAATGACATTCCCTGATTTAAGTGCAAGACGTAGAACTGATGAATGCTTTAGACAAATACAGATGTAGAACACCACCATGAACACTCAGCTTTGGCTGATCTTAATATTGACATGTTTACCAGCTTCTCTTATGATTACATGCACTTAGTATGCTTATGGGTTTTGAGGCATCTGCTTAATTTGTGGATGGGTCCTCCTGGACCCCTGCGTTGTCGTATATACAGCAGTCAAGCTTCCTTGATTTCAGAGAGACTGCTTTTTTGAGGGATTGCATTCCTTCTGAGTTCACTAGAAGACCAAGTACACTGGCTGAAAGAAGTAGGTGGAAGGCTACAGAATTTCATCAGTTATTGCTGTACACTGGACCTGTTGTACTGAAGGGTGCGTTAAAGTCTCGAATATATGACAATTTCATGCTTTTGTCAATTGGAATATACATATTACTGTGTTTAGAATATTGCTTGACGATGAATAATCTAGCCAATTCTCTTTTGGTATCTTTTGTTGAACGTTTTTTTCAGCTTTATGGACACTAATTTTTAGTTTACAATTTTCATGGTTTGGTGTATCTTTGTCAAGATGTAAAAATCCATGGTAATCTGGATTTATTTTCATCTTTTCCATATGAGAATTTCTTGGGTCATCTTAAAAAATTGGTTAGAGGCCCACATAATCCTTTAACACAAGTGGTCCGCAGGTTGTCTGAAATTGATGAAGCCACCTCCAACTGTAATCTTAATGCACAGACATCCAAAGATTATTAATTGGAACATACTAAAGGACCAGTACCACAATTATTCATGGGAGAAGTAAAACAGTTTAAAGCGTTGTCCATGGATGGTGCAGCCAATACCCTTTTGACTCTAGGGAGTTGGGCTTCTTCATGGCTTCTAATTTGTCTATGACTGTGAAACATTTTCAGATAGTGGAGAGTGTGCAAAAGTATGTCAGACTGCCATTTCATGACAAGTTTGTTCTTATACCTTTTAGGGATGGGCATTTTCCGTAAATATCACATTCGAATATTTGAGCTCATAAAAAAACGAATATTCAAATATTTGTTTATTTAAATGAAGTTTAATGAGACAGACGTTATTTTTCAGCAACATTTATTGTTTCCGTCATTTTGAACAAGCTTACACACAATAAGCTTGAACCTTTAACAATGCGTGCAAACAAACAAAAGTACAGATTAAAAGCAAAAAAAAGTGAACAAAGAAAAAATGTAAAAGCAGCCTGCAGCAATTGAGGCTATTGTAGAACGTAGCCTGCACTTAACTTTGAAACTTTTAAACTGTCAGCAAAACTTTTTTGCTTTTCTTTCTATTGTTTTAAATGTTCTTAAGAAATTTGGGCATGTAAACATGATCGGGGGAAAGTCGGCTCCTTATTCTGTTAACAATAAGGCTGGCCCACGGAGAAAACGCACTCTGATGGCACAGACGTTGTCGGGACTCACTAACGGTGTGCTAAGCGAATACGTTTTGTGGAGGGCTTCGTGTTTTCATTTCACCACTGAATGGGATCCTCATCTGGTGGAATACATGGCTCCAGCAAGAACTGTTCCCACTCGTCTCGGCTGGACTCTCTGTAATCATCGCTGAAGAACGGGCTCAGCCTTCTCCGACGAGTGGGCATTATATCCTCTTTATCGTTGGTGGCAGCGGCTGCATCCGTGCCACTCGCATCAAGGATAATACTCTGATAATGTTCAAAGAGTTTTTTTTTTACTTCTCTCATGTTTTCATTGAGAAACCTGAGATGTTCGTGCTGAGTGTCTAGGGCAGACACGATAAGATGAGTTTTCACTGCATTCTCCAAGTTAGCGGTGTTTATTCGTTGCTTGAGAGATGCCGCAACAATGTTCTTGAATTCGGTCACTTTCTGTAATTCTCCACGGCATATCTGAAGTACTGTTGAAGAAAGCAGTTCTTAAGGGCCGTTCACATATCGCGTCTTTTGCGCGCTCAAGTTCGTTATTTCCCATGTAGGCGCGCGGTATGCGAGCTCATAATGGAAGCGATGCGCACGCGGTGCGACGTGCCCGTTTTTCCAGGCGCGTCCGCACCGCATCGAGTTAAAAACATCTCAACTTTTCTGAATGCCGCAAGAGCACCGCAGGACATTTGACAAGAATTAAACATTCAGCTTCATCCTTTCCCATAACAACGTTGAAAGCTCAGCCAAGATGAAGGAACAGCTGATCATAGCTTTATATGGATTGCCATTTTGAAATAAATTTAGTAGCAGAGCTACTGAAAGCGATTTTTTTGTGCTGCAAATCCATTTATCCTTCGCTGAAATTTCTGCGTTTTCATGGAGAGAGTACGTCATTGTTGCTTAGCAACGGCAGACGCCTCAGGAGCGCTTCTGCCTGAGCGCTTTCTGGAGCAGCAGCGCGCCTAGCGTTTTCCACGTGTTTTTAGGCGCGATATGTGAACTATATGTGAATGTATCACATTCATTAATAATTTTTTGCTTGCACACATCTTCAAATATGCCGTGGAGAAATCACAGAAAGTGACAAGTTTTTTTGAAATTCAAATATCATTTTTATTTATTGAATAATTAGAGCAGAATGAATATTCAAATGTTTGACTATCCGTGCACACCCCTAATACCTTTGATGCATTTAAACAAACCACACTGCAGCTATTGATTTACATGATGCATTTATACATACAGCATGCAGTTTTTATGGGTCCAGTAAATCTGTAGTTTATATTTTTTTGCTCTGTTTGTATCTACGGTACATGTTGTGTAATAACAGTTCACAAAAATAGTCTCTCTTATTACATTATCCACTCAAATGTGTTCCTACAGATTATTTTAAAAAGATACATAAATTAATAAATTGCACTTTTATTTTGTTTAGACTATGTATCACATTGTTATTTTTGAAACGACAAATGAGGTAGAAGTGATGCCCTCCAATTGGGTCAATGGAAATGGCCACCAAATAAGGTGGATGTTGTAAAAGCCACAAAAAATAAGGAGCAACCTGGGGAAGGATGGACTCCACACAGGATTAGAATTATATTTACATCGATTAAGTATTAATTTATAGATTATGTGTTGAGATGTTTCTGATACGTTGGCCTTAAAATTTTTTAATATATATATATATATATATATATATATATATATATATTTATAAAAAATTTTAAACGACTTTCTATTGTAGTATGAAGTCATATAATCAAGTAATGAATTAAAAGGGCAGCCAACTGCTAGTTATAATCTTTTGTAGACAGTTACAGTGAGGCAAGATTAAAACTACCTTAAACTGTCGAACACACAGACATTGCAACAGATGGGGATGGTTCCCCAATTAAAGTCAAACAAAGAAGAATGTAAGTTATCTTTATTTATATTCTATGATTATATTTAGTTAGTATATTGTAACGTGGCACATATGTAAGTAACAAAGTGATTCTTTAGGCTGAAGAACTTACTTTTTCCTGGTCAAAAGATAATGTAAAGAAAAGGTAAGTTTCCATAATTTTTTTTTTACTTATTTCTAAAATATTACATTTAGCTTCTCTCTCTTTCTCTGAACAGACCAGAAGAACTGCCTAGAGCTCCAAAGATACTAGCACTCATTTTCTTCTTACTCCCAAAGGATGCAGAAGACTTTATCCACTCAGAAGTCTGTGTTGGCCAAATCAAAGCCAACCAAATTGTAAGCATTATCAGTTGTTGTTATTTTGAGTATGGTAATTGATGAATTTAACTTGTGAAATGCCTCAAATGCTCTGTTCTTTCTACAAACCCCACATAGTTTACCAAATATTCCTGCTTATTCTGAAAGTCATCATACTTCTAACGTACCTAAGAGGACCCACACACATTCTGAACAGTCTCGAAGAAACCATGCAACTGCTGATCAACTAGAGAGAAGCTGCATTAACCCTGACCCGCTTCAGAGAAGCCGCACCTCTCCTAACCAGCTTCAGAGATTCCACACAAGCTGTACTTCTCCCACCTTTTTTGACAAAGATTGCACTCCACCTGACCTGCTTCAGAGATGCCACACTTCCCCTGATTCACGACAGAGAAATGGTGCAACTATTGAGCCATTTTAGAGAGGCCAGACTTCCTCAGATCCACTTCAAAGAAGTCACACAACTGCTGACTTATTTCAGAGAGGCCGCAATTCCCCTGACCTGCTTCAGAGAAGCTGTATTTCTCCTGACTTGTTTGAGGGAAGTAATACTCCGCTTGACCCATTTCAGAGGAGTCACTTCTCCCCCTGTCCCACTGCAGACAAGCTGCACTTCCCCTGATCTGCATCAGAGAGGAAATGTTTACCAACAGCCACATGGACCATTAAGACCCCAAGCTTTTCTTGGTACATGTAAGTATTTGTTAAATGTAGTTTCATAACAAGGTTCAGAAGGAGCACATCAGATACTTAGCCTAATTAGCACAGGTGGAGCCACATAAGATAATCAACCTTAGGGATGCACCGAAACCAGATTTTTGGGGTTCGGCCGAATACCGAATCCACTGTTTAAGATTCTGCCGAAACCGAATACCGAATCCCACTCGCATCCTTATTCCATTAACACAGTAAAACACATTAATGAAGTAAACAACGTCCACAGCTATGTAATTTTCATTTTATTTTATTTTATTTTGTAAAAAAGAAAAAAAAGAATAGGCAACATTATGCCAGGATGACAACTCAATAAACATGGATAGTAGGCTATTTAGTTTTCGTTTATAACAGTAGGATAGGCTACGATTAGAACAGTAGACAAATATTACATAAAATATTACGGAAGATCACATACATCTCCTGCATCATAATTAAATTAACGTAAAACCTCTAATCTTTCACATGAAATGAGAGTTTCATTTAACAAAACAAGACGCTCTCCATTAACAGGTGACTAGTTGCGAGTTTGGGAACGTATGTCCACAGCAGTACTGAAAAGTGTTTCACTTGGCACAGATGTTTTCTGGCACACAGAGGTACTCTTTAAGAGGAATTAAAGGCTCACCAAAAAAAAACTCTTATCTCCACGTCAGCACCCGATGTGACTGGCTGGCTCTATTGCTATGGTACAAATCGTCCCAGCCGCTCAAGATTCCTGAACAGTTTAGTTTAGAGCGAACTGTCGGGCCTTGTTCCTCCTCATGTAAACACCTTCTCACAATGAACGGCCGCGTGACGTCGACCAGCGTAGCGCAAGCCTAGTGTTCGGTTTCGGTGGGAAAAAAACCTAAGGTTCAGCCGAAACCGAACCCCGTCAAAAAGCCCAGTATTCGGCTGAATACGAATCCTGGATTCAGTGCATCCCTAGTATAAATACAGCTGACTTAGCCTACCTGTCTCCGTTGACGGTTTATCAGCATCACGGTTTGCTCTGTCTGTCATCTCATTACAGAACCAATTTTCCTTCCAGCGAGGAGATCCATATCAGGGATTTTTCAGATCTGCTGCTTTTGCCGATACCCATGATCATTCCTACCTCGCCAAACACAGCGGTTGAGCACTATCAAGCTTCATCGCGACAGCTGCTGCTCTTCTCACCAAGCCATACGTCGTTCCCAATAGACTGTGCAAAGCCCCGAGCTCGCCTCGCTCAAGACCGGGCTCTCCTTGAGTGCCGGCTCGCAGCATCAGCAGGCATTCAATCAGTCTGGGCCGCACCCAAGTTCTTACCCGCAGCAAGCCTCTCTCACTTCCCGATTTTCTGGCCGAGGCGCAGTTTGAGGCTGCTTCCTCTAGTGGCACAAACTGTTGTAAATCAATACATTTTCATGGGTAAGACGCTAAATACAGGTTTTGCGGCTAGAAAGCAGTGTGGGAGCTACGTGGAGTTCCGATCACATACGTATGCGAAAATTTTAGATCCGATTTGAGCCTCGGATGCGTTCAAATATTTGAACTTCTGCGACTAGACCATATGCGAACACCCGACCGGATGTGATGTATTCTAATCAAAACTATCGGTGCAAGGTCAGAATTACCAATATTTTGTTAACTTTAACATTATTCTTTAAACACTATTTCTGTAAAATGGTGGTTTATAATAATTATGGGAGAAATAATTATTAAACCATTATTTCCATTGATTAGCAACATAAATCCTACTGTTCTTATTTTGGGGGAGTCATCTGATTTGTGACGATGTATTCATACATTAATTATATTCATTAAAACTATTAATTTTACGATGGTGAATATGCCAAGGTAACGGTTACTGCACGACCAGTTTAAAAGTTCTGCGCAACTGCCGCTAGAAGGAGAAATGCGACAATTGTGTCCGAATGTCGTGTGCAGTGGAAAGAGGGCTTAACGTTTGTTAAATGAGGTCATGACGTAGTTCTGTCGGATGACGATGCTTTTTTTACCATGAAGCCAAGGCATTTTTTCCAGTCGTCATCCACACTGAAATGTCCAAAGACATTTGCCTTATCGTGCATGTTTAAACCTCACTGAGATAATACAGACATAAGTTTCATGCAATTATTCTGGCAGGACCAATTTATTTATGGACATATTTCACCATTTACTTGCGTGATCACTTAGAATTTATCTAATACACCACTACCCTCGTGTTTTGCCGCAGGACAGCAAGTGTGAGTAAAATTCTGTTGTCTTTCTTGGACTGAAATACGAAAAGTGTTCAAGTAAATATCTTTAGAAACCGCTTGGAAGTGAATAGCACATAACTGCAATTAATGTTACTTCTATAATCATGTCTATTGGTGTAATGTTTTACAAGACTAAACGATATTCATAATTTTCAAAAGCCTCTGTTTAAACACCACTACATCACGTAACAGCAACAAAAACATGAACAAACACTGAATGATTGTATTTTATATCAACTAACATTAACACGGATTAATAAATGTATTGTTCCATGTTCGTTTGTATACCACGCGCAAGGTTTATCAGCAAATCCATGTCTTCTTCTCCATTTTAAGTGTATCTCTGTGGCAGTATTACAGCGCCACATGCTTGTCTGGCATGTATTCTACATCGGTTTCATTTGGACGCGGATATTTCTTGAGATGAGGGAAAAAAAGATCGGGGGTCCGTCTCCGTGTGGACGGGGCCGAAGAAGTAACGGGTACTAATGGTTATGGATAGAAATGTAGCGGAGTAAAGACTACAATATTTGCCTCTTAAATGTAGTTGAGTAAAGTCATAAGTACTTCCCAAAAATGATACTCGAGTAAAGTGCAGATCCCTCAAAATTGTTCTTAAGTACTGTACTCAAGTAAATGTACTCTGTTACTGTCCGGTTCTGTATGTCATGTTAATATATTGCCATAGTTAAATTCCATAACATGCCAATTACATGTGATACCAATTTCACGTGGTCGCACATACATAAGTTCTTGCATAATTTTTTTCGTTAATTCTTAGTTTTTGCCTTGATAATAGAAAACATGAGCTAGGCATCATGTATGAAAGTAAAAAATTACATATGAGCTACAAAATGAACAGATCCTGCCATTTGCTATATAGAAGACATATCTTGTATGTATAGGGCTTATATGTGGATATGAAGAAGCAATACAGGAGATCTAGATTTCCTGAATATGCACATATATGCACCTCAGTTTTGCCTATATGTGGCATATATACGCATATATGCAGTATATATACACCATTTATGCAGCATATATGTGCATATAGGTTTCATATATGCGCATATATCCACATATAGGTTCTTTCCATGTGGTTAGTAATCTGTTTTGCAAAAAGAAGAATAAATCCAACAGTGAATATTTAAATGTAAGGACATAAATTGGACAGTAAGTGTCAGCTGTAGGCAATACGAGTATAAAATGCTAACAAGTTTGGATGGAATGCCAATAGGAAGGCTCAGAATATGGGTCTATGTGACATCAATATTGCTCCTACTGTGCCTATGCCAGCATTACGTCATTGGCTTTTCCCTATGCCTCAGTTGAATGAAGAAAAATATAATATGGAAACAAAATTTGTATAGTTCATCTGGCTAAACAGGCTTTGAAACACTCTCAAATGTAGGTAGAAGTGGCATTAAGCTCTCCATAGTGTAGGGAAGCCTGGAAATTGTGAAAAATGTGGTCAAAAAACTAAATTTCAGTTAATTCAAGCTTTAAGTTCTTCGGGAATAAACAATTAGACACTTCAGATTTTATTAGGAGATGGACCAAAGCAATCGATAATTATCTATAATTGATTAATTATTTGTTTATTTGAAAGAAACATCATTGATCAATTGAATTTAGAGTTGTTGTTTTTTGTATCTCATTTCAGACTTCTCTACTATTATTCGCTTCACACTCCTTTCCAGTATGTGGCAGGAATGCACCTTTAAGTTTATCTGCCAACATCAAACTCCAGAAGAAGTAGCATTTGAACAGGACTTTTATTTTGCTTAGGTGATGTGACATCATAAATCTTATTTTTTTTTAAATACACAATCTTGGAAAAGATCAAAAGATCCAAATTTTCTCTATGCATACAAAATTAAACATATTTCCTTTTGCAATTGTTGAGTATATGCAGCACATAGCTCCTAAGTATACATCTAGACACGTAAACAAGTGCCTATTCCAACATTACAAATTCTTAATACAGAACAAGAACAAGACACCCCCCCACCCACCACTTCTGTCTACTTGATATGCACCACATGGGGAAAACATAAAAATAGTCAATTGCATAATATCTCACTCAAATTAAGTCAAGATCCCCTTCCTTAAAGGCTGTGTTGCAGGGTTAATTTTTTTTTACAAATTTGTGCAATTTACTTGTTGGTAATAAATATTTAAACTATTATCCATTGTATGTTATGGTGTTGGGTATCACAAAATGGAATATAATACGAAAAGTAGGTACTATCTTACAGTGCTTTGCAATGATTCTCCTTTTCCCCACAGTGCATTGCATTACGTCACCTTGGGGAGGCAATTTACCAAAGCCCGCCTTGAGAGCATTGAGAGTGAATAGAGAGCCGAGTAGTAGACGAGAGTATTCAGATTATAGATAAATGGATAAATACATAGATATAGATAAATAGGCTAGTATAGAGAGATAGGCAGACAGCCAGATAGCATAAGGTTAGCATAGATAGCTAGCAGCTAGATAGATTAATAGATAGAAATATACAGATTGACAATGGTGAACTATTGTGTTTGTGCTGGGTGTAAAAACTCCACCCAAACAGGACACAGGGTCCATGGCTTCCCTATGAAGAACAAGGAAACCCTCAGACCGTGGGTACAATTTGTCCGTGTTAGGCGGGCAAATTTTTCAATGACCTCTGTTACCACAAACTCAAAGATCTGCAGCGCGCATTTCAAGGAGGAGGATTATGACCCAGGGGATATCAGGATGGTTTCTCTTGGGCTGAAGAGGCTGAGCCAGGTACAGCTTATTCCGTCTGTGCACATGCACCTCTCTGCCTATCCTGTCCCAAGACCGAGAAGCACTAACATCGGTGCCACCCACCGCTAGCGAGAGCTGGCTATGGTAAGCCTTATGCTAATGTTTACGTTAGCTATCCTTGTGTATACTACATACCGTGTTTCTCCCATAGACAGTAAAAGAAATGGACACAGCGACCCCATTGGAACTCAATTGAGACAAGTGAAGCCCATTTTTAGCTATTTTTAGCACTTCTGTTTCTGACGTGCAGACTCAAACAAAGCTTGACGACGTCAGCAACCTGTCTGACAGATGTAAATCTTCTAGTAGCTGTGCGTGCAAACTGCCATCGTTAATCTTGCAGAGACGGCGAGCTTGAGCAGGGAGTTCTTTGGCGTGAGTGAACAGTTATATAAGTATTCTGATTAATTATTTTGTACAGTATTTTAAAATGTAACGCCAGTACGCCATATTAAGTTAATGCATACTATTAAGAAGTTATGTAAAATTATGTTCAAGAACTGATATTAATTCATACCCAATAGTTATTTAACGGCCCAGGGATTGAATATTTTAAATATAAATAAATTTTTGATGCACATGATGTTGTATAACGTTAATGGGCGCCGAATATAACCACAAAATGGCGTTAACTGTTATCTACACATCTACATCGCAAGAGAAATGGACGAATCAGTCATATAAAAAAGTTATTCATTAAATCGCTTGGACAAAAGCATCTGCTTTGGCCTGTTAAATAACATATGGATAATAAATGGACAATAACGAATGTCACCAATAACATCTATGACTAATGGTTGCCCTTTTCATTTTTCTTTCCTCATAGGTAAAAATACAAACTTTTCTTCTGCTAACACCAGAAAAAGAAGAAAGAAAAAAAACTAAAACAAAGGCTAACTATGCTTCCAACAAAGGTAAGCCATATTAATATAGTATCGTTTAGAATATATAGTATAAAATATGGAAAGCAACACTTTTGTTGTTATCAACAATATTGTTATTATTATTTCATTGAACAGATAAGAGCAATTCATTTGTGTTTTATTATATATTTGCATAGATTTTTTTTCTATTTTGTTCAGATATAAATAAATCAATGGCCAGAGAAAAGTTACTTGTGTGTTAAAATCTGTTTACTCATACTGACAAAACAGTGTTTTGATTGTGATTGCTGTATGCTATTAACAGGTCCAGTAATTTGGATCATCGGGAGGAGTTACATTCGTCGTGGGGAAGAGAGGGCCAGAGAGACCATTGGGGCCAATCTTTGCTTAGCGGCCAAGGTTTACTGGCTTGGCTGTGGTGGACTTCGATGGCACGGACTCCTTCCTTTCTTCTACCGGTCCCTCAGAGGAAGAGCAGCCCCGGATGTCCTGCTGATTCACTGCGGCGGGAACAGCTTGGGATGCAGGAAGAGCATCGATCTCGTCGCAGCGATGAAGCAGGATCTGCAACATCTCTATCGGCGTTTCCCTCAGATGACCATTGTGCTGTCTGACATCACCCAGAGACGTCGGTGGAGATCGGGCCTTTCGGGGGAAAATTAACAAATCCCGTAAATGGGTGAACAGTGTCATGGCTACCTTTGTCTTGGGAATGCAGGGGGGTATTGTGCATCACCCTCAAATTGTATTTAACAAGCCTCAACTGTTTCTAAGGGACGAAGTTCATTTATCACCTAGGGGTAATTATATATTTTTTTTATAATTTAGCTGAAGGCTTGAGAGTCTTAATCCAGTAGGGGTGATGCTGGAATAAACCTCTCAGCATGTTTTTAACTTGAAACAGTTGAAGATTGTTAAATTGTTTTGGGGTTGTGTATGTGCCTTTTGTCTTTAGTTTAATACATATTCACATTGGTAGACATAACACTGTTCAATAGTCACTGCTTTTTCTCCCCCCACCCTTCTTTCTCCCCTCCGTGCCATTCATGTGTCACCCTAGCCATCCACCTCATGGCCTCTCACTTTTCTTCCCCACGACGAATGTAGCTAGAGAGAGGATCAGGATTTAAAGGTCCCGTTTTACGCGCTTTTTTGAAGCTTTGATTGTGTTTACAAAGTGCAATATAACATGTGTTCATGTTTCGCGTGTAAAAAAACACAGTATTTTACACACAATTCACCTATCTGTATACTGCTGTTTTCACTGTCATAAAAACGGGCTGATGACTTCCTTGTTCTATGAAGTCTCTCCTTCAGAAATACGTGACGAGTTCTGATTGGGCCAGCGGTTCCTGTGTAGTGATTCGACAGCAGCTGAGAGCAGGCTGCCCTCCTGGTAACGTGATTGGGCTAGAACGAACGTGCTGGAGATGTATTTATAGTCACAGGAGCGTTTTTACTGACAGCACAGCCCTATCATCTAGTTAACAAAGCTAAACAGCGTTGCCCTTTGTGTAATAAGTTACAGAAACTGTTAAACGCACCAACTTAAATAATAAAATACACTTACCAGTTGTGGTCCATAAACAACGCCTTCTCCAGACAAAGAGGGAACTCCATCTTTCAAGAATCATCTTTGTGCAAATCCGGCATTAAACTGATTGAGATTGAGAAAGTTGTCCTCAGCAAGCTGTCCTCAGCAAAATGAGCTGCACATAGTTTTACATGTGGATTATAATTTTCGGGAACCGAGTTAAACATAAATTGTAACCATTTATCTCAAAGTACAGCTTTCCTGGGAAGCCTAAACAAAGATGATTGGACTCCGAGATGAAAAAAAAACAGCGTTTCAACAACATGGCGACAAAAACAAACAGCTCTTCCTTCTTCTCCGTCGAAGCGCAACAAGGCCATGCCCCCTGTTTGTGAATTCATGTGGGCGGTGGTTAGTCAAAAAAACTGTTTTAGTGACGTCATTCCTGCAGGAACTAGAGGGCTGTAGTCCAAACGGGTCGTTTTTTGTAGGCGAATTCTGTTAAATAAAATATCTCGCTTGGCATTGAACTTTGAGCTTTAGAATTTTACAGATATTATTTATACTCTAACAACAACAACATTACACACTAACTAAAGTTTAAAACATGGAATCACGAAGAAGGGGACCTTTAAAAAGAAAGTGTTAATTTTTTTAAATTGTCTTTGTGTCTCAATAAATAAATATTTATTAACAAAATGATTGAATATTTATTATCAAAACACACAGTAGACACTTCAAGTAGACATACTTTGACAGAAATGTCATGTGGTTTTATTACCTATATTTTAGAACTTTGTAATGATACATATTCAGTCAGTAGCCTTCACAGTGAATATTGACACCTTTAGATTACATTTATCTTTATTGTCAATGTGTAGAGTACAAGTACAGAGACAATCGTTTGCCTTTCTGCAGTACTTTAATCATTTTAGTTAGATTATTTTGAACACACACACATAATAAATAAATATATATATATATATATATATATATATATATATATATAACAGATAACAAAGAACATGTACAATCATCCAAAATTATTAAAAGTGATTCAAATAGCACATGCACACATACATGCATAAACATTGTTTCATACATGCATTGTTTCCTTCTATCTACATCAAACTAAATAGTAACCCATCCAAAACAGACATATATAATCCCAGGAATCATACTGTCAGTATACAATATCCCCTCGAGTCATTTTCGTATCGATTCAATATAGGCTGTTCATTTATAGTCTCTTAAAATGCTTATTGTTCTACATGATTTCATCTCTTCACATAAAACATTTGCCCATAGGCTAATATTCAAATAATTGTGAGCTAGGTGTTAAATCATGCTTTTTTGTCTAATAAATCATGGTCAAAAACACTTCAACAAAAAACTTTTTTCTTTATTTCACGTTATGTAGGCTATGACATTTTGTAGATGGCTTCCGACCAGGATGAAAGGGATCACATTCATCTTCAAGCGTAGATCTGTAAATAATTTTAAAAAAGGAACGTTAACCGCGATTGACATTGAGATTTTTCTTACACTACCTGTATAATTTCCTGATAATTTCTCCATTCCCCGTCAATATACCGGCCGTTACCCATACTTCATTATTTAATGAAGTAGATAAATTATTAAAGTTTGTGGATAAAAACTACTTCATATGTATTCACTTGCCACATACTGAATTATTTCCAATTCCCCAAAAACGTTGTTGAAATATTTTGTCCCGTTGCTTTTATGGACTCTATATCTATGGGCTTCTCTCTTGACGTCTCCCCAATTGCCTGCGAGCTTCTCCTCCTGTCTGTACGGTAATTTCTCTACTGTGCGACAGAGAGTCGAGTGGTTATGAGTAGTTATACCCTTTTTTTACAAAAACTGTTTCTACGGGGCCATAATGTAACATAGAAGGTAATGGAGCCCTTTATACATTGTCGTGTATCTTTAGAAATAAATAATGGACAAACGGAGTCTTTAAATGCCTCAGATGTAAAGTTATTCGCTGATGATTCAATGTTTGAGTGGTTGATATGCTGTCTAAAACATATGTTGCCAAATTCTATGCATGCAGGACATTTCCATACACGTTGATGAAATTAAAACATAGCCTACACCAAAACATAACCTCTTAGATTTGCCATTATTGTCATATGTGTGGGTATGTTTACTGCCTATGCCACAGCTGTGCAGGTGAAACTAAAGCCCAAGATGGTCAGTGTGGGGACTCAAAATGACTTTCAGGATGCAAACTTCCACCCCCTCACGACATCTCAAACTTGTCACCCCCACCAAAAGTGAGATAATTTAAAACCAACATAGACCAACTTTTTTTAATTTTCATTTTTGTGTATCTGGTAGTTTGAATGACAAACCCCTCCCCTCCCCTCCTCTCCTCCTTTTTTCAGTTTAGTGGCATTGATAAATTCTAGGGGTGCTTCGATCACGATCGGCCGATCGTTAATGCGCATCTCGTCAGTAAAGCCGGTTTTCTAATCAGCGGTTAATTCCATCAGGTGCGTGATTTCACATAGAGCAGCTGTTACTACACAGAGCCGTTGTTAACAGAGAAGATGCGCCAATAAACGCTGAAAATTAACGTGATTTGCGCATCTTCTGGAACCAGGTACAGTACACAGTATGTAGAATTATGCATGCTCTATAATTCCTATGCAGGATAATCTCATGTGTGTCCACTGAAAACAAAAATCTGTCTGTCTATCTTTCTGTCTGTCTACATATCTTGGTCTTTGCAGACTCAATGGTAGCAATAAAACTGGAAAGCATTGTCACAAAGACATCCTTACTGAAGGATGTGAGACAGTTGTCTCCACAGCACCAGACTTTCTCCCTTGAAGCCTTCCACTCCCTCATCCCACATTTCAGGCCCAAGCACACTGGATTTTCATACCTAGGCATGTATAGCAGGTCAGTGCTGTAAATCTGCAAAAGGATATTAATATCCAAAGTATAGTGAAAACACTATTAATTGACTATTAATTAAGCCTCTCAGAGGCTTTTTTTATACCCAATCATGTTGCCAGTTGGTCCCTGGCTGTTCCGGCCTCTTATTGCTACCTGTCCCAACTTTTTTGGAATGTGTAGCTCTCATGACATCCAAAATGAGCCAATATTTGGCATGGATTTCAAAATGTCTCACTTTCAACATTTGATATGTTATCTGTATTCTATTGTGAATAAGATATAAGTTTATGAGATTTGTCAATTATTCCATTCCTTTTTTACTCACAATTTGTACAGTGTCCCAACATTTTTGCAATTGGGTTTGTACTTCACTAGTAATCCACCCATTATTTAGGAGTTGGACACTTGCCATTCCTTTAGGGACAACTGTTGTTTCTGGGGAGGTCAAAACGATGCCCCACTCACAATGCCCCGAGGCGGCGGTGTCCGCTCACGATGCCCCAAGACGGCGGTGTCCGCTCAGGATTCCCATGAGGCGCCACTACCCTCTCAGGCGGCGGCGTCCGCTCACAGTCTCCTCGAGGTGGCGGCGGTGTCCCCTCTCTGTTCTCCCGAGGTGGCAGCAGTGGTGGTGTCTGCTCTCAGTTCCCCAAAGGCATGATGTGAGAGAGAAGAATATATAGCCAAGGGCAATGGGCAACAGTTGTGGGTGTGGGTGTGTGTGTGAGTGGGTGAAACAGGCGTGCGGAGTGAAGGTAATGAAGGCAAGGGAGAAACACAGGTGGATCAACTAAACAATAATGAGGTGACAAGGTGGGCGGGGTCAGAAAAAGACAGGAGAGAGCACATTGCACCAAACAAACACAACACTCACAGAAGACAGTGACAGAAAGACAGAAGACAGTGACAGAACCCCTCCCTTAAGGAGTGGATTCCAGACACTACAAAGTTAGAAATCACGGAGGGAGGCGGAACGGAGGTGAATCAGGGGGAGAGATGGAGGGCCAGGCCCTCTTCTTCAGTTCCCCCGTGTTGGCGGCAGTGTCCGCTCTCAGTTCCCTTGGGGCGAACCTATCTACATCTTTCTCCAGGCCCTCCATCCAAGTTCAATGGAACCTTCTGAGAGATGAATTTCTCTGTTTTGTAATGGTTCAGACAAGTCTTTAAGTTCTTCTTAAGCATCCAACATTAGTCCCAAATTGATAACAAAACAAATTTTAACAACACAAATTTTGCTTTCAATTCAGTGCAGTGCTTGTGATTCGATTCAACATTGACTCGTTTGGATAAATATTAGGTAGGCTAAACAAGATAGGCATTCATTTTTCTCAAGGCAAAAAAAAAAAAAAAAAATGTAACTCACCTAATCAGCCCAGACATATAATGTATCCTGCTCTGTCTTGTCTGTCTGTCTGTCTCCGTGTCCTCTTTGCTTTGCGATTTTACTGTGTGTGGGAAAATTGATGTGTGGCTTCATGTGAGAGCGCAAATGCGTGAGAGTTGCCAGCTATGGCCTTAGCAGACAAATCAAATGGAAAACTAAACAGTTCAAACGAGGCTCGAATCAGTCACATTAGAAAATTAAGTTGTAGGTTGTGTTTGATGCATGAAATTTCATCCAGGGCAAATACACACACACAAACACACACACACACATATAGAGACATTAAATACCGAAAACAGGTCAATAATAGATTAAACGATCAACAATACATTAGTGTCAATCAACAACCATATGCCTAAATCACCCCTCATGTGATGCACAACAATCCATTGCTGCACATCAGAACTATATTCTTAGTTTTTTCTCATTGTGATGGTTGATAAAGGGAATTTGGCAGTCACCCTGGTGTGCTGAAAAAAAAAGTAAATGAGTGAGAATGCAGATCTTCAGATATTTTACTCCTAATCATTTCTAGGTCTACAAACAATTGTGGCCAATATGTATAAGATAGAAATATAAATATATTTTTGTGATAAAAAAAAAAAAAAAAAAAAAAAAAAAATATATATATATATATATATATATATATATATATATATATATATATATATATATATATATAATTTCCTTTTTTTAAAGATCCAAAGGTTAAAAAAGATCATATGTTCTTAGGGTGCCTACATAACTCTCTCTTTCTCTCTCTCTCTATAAAACAGCTGCTTAATGGATTTATGTACAAACATAATAATAGTAAAAAAATAAAATCAAAATAAAATACTGCAAACTGACAACAACAGCTGGTTGCAAGCATCCAAGAGTTAATTACAACATTTCTATGCATTCCTTTTCTATTATTGGACACATGATGTGTGCAGTTTGTGCACTTTGCTTGCTTTCAAAAAAAAAAATTGTTCAGTAACATTTTTGTTTGTTCGTTTGTTTGTTTTTATTGCCTTTTTTAATTGTTAATTGTAAGTCTACTCCTAGCTTCTTTTAAACTCTGTCCAGGAAAACCACTCCATTGTGGTTTAATTCATACACATTAATTCTACATTATGAACTCGAACTCATTTTTAACATGTTTGTTTTCATGACATGTGATCCTATTTTAAGTTATCTGGTAAAAATAGTAAATTTCTATGCCCTTTTGTGATAGAGGGAAGCGTGTGAACGGGACTTTTATTGTGGTGTGTAGATATGACGTCATAGTCTGCGACGCGCTCTCTGCATGCGTCGTGATTCGGCGGAAGGAACGTTTGTGTTTTAAGAACTTGATTACGTTAAAATCCATAGAAACCGTTCAGTGTAAAGTCACCCCTGAAGTGACACGATCATAAAGATGGCGTTTATTAAAGAGGAGAGTGAAGACTTGCCGATTGAAGAAGCATTCAGTGTCAACAATGAAGAAGATACTGAGGAACAAACAGGTTCGTTTTCATTCTCAAAGCTTAACTCAGTGCAGCTCTACAGACAGATAATGTACAGCAGAAGTATCCCAGCCGGCATTTCAACGTTGATTCAACGTTGAAACAACGTCAGGTACCATGGTTGAATCAACGTTGAAAAACCTTTCGATTTTGCAAATTGGATCAACGTTGAAATCACGACGTTGATTCACCGTTGAAATCGTGACGTTGATGTACGGTTGAAATCACAACGCTGATTCACTGTTGAACTCCCGACGTTGAATCAACGTTGAAAAACCTTTCGATTTTGCAAATTGGATCAACGTTGAAATCACGACGTGGATTCACCGTTGAAATCGCGACGCTGTTTCACCGTCTTACCTGCATTACGGGTGAATTAGGGTCGTGCTGCAGCCCTGGGATGAAAGCTGAATGAGGTGTTGATTTTGAAAAGTTAATCAGCATTGATAACACGACGTTATTGTTTCCCCGTCGTACCTTGCACCGTGTGTAAATACACCTAGATCCTAGTGGGCATTTAGATCAACAATGTACATGCAAGGCTAAAAATCTAATGACTGGCAGCAATGGCTTTACAAACAACTTCAATAAACGACCACATGCTCAAAATTGTCAAACAGCAGTTAAATTTTGGAAACAGATGAAAATAATCCCACACTTTATTATGCAGAGTATGCATGGAGGTAATGCTAAAAACAGGTAGTAGAACAATCCAAATACAATAATATTTAAAGGTTTTTGTGAAATAATTTGGCACATAAATGCATATTTTTTGCAGCACTTACAAGACAAACCCTTGTACCTTTATGACTGAAACCAGTGGATCTTTTATTTTGGTGGAAACCTACAGTTTCTGTCAAAAACATGTTTTAGTAATGTGTCTCATTACAAGAGTTGTGTACATTTGTGCAGTGAAAATGTGTTGAACAGTTCGAGAAGGGAACCTTCCACCAGTTGATTTCTAATGGGAACCCCCCCGGACTGTGTCTTCTTTACCGTGGGGAATGCAGAATGAGATTTCTACTGCAGGGCACTCTAAAATGTTAGAACCAGCAGCCTTAGTGTATACAGTGTGGTTGTGCTTCGGGTGATCCTTGAAAGTGTCCCAGCGCTAGGTCCTTTCTGACGCCGTCCCCTCCACTTTCTCCCACTTGTGCACTTTCTGTACCGTCCTGTATAAACATTTACATTTAATCATTTAACAGACGCTTTTATCCAAAGCCACTTACGAATGAGAAGAACAGAAGCAGTCAGGTGTACAAGCGAACAACAACAGGATACAAGTGCCATGACAAGTCTCAGTTAGTCTAGTAAAGAACGCATAGCCAGGTTTTTTTTTTTTTTTTTTTTTTTTTTATATGAAAGACAATAAAAGAAGGAAAAGTGCTAGCATTAGTTGGTTAAGTTCCGGTGAAAAAGATGAGTCTTAAAATGTTTCTTGAAAATGAGTAAAGACTCAGCAGTTCGGATTGAGATTGGGAGGTCATTCCACCAGCTGGGCACAGTCCAGGAAAAGGTCCGTGAGAGTGATTGTGAACTTCTTTGGGATGGCACCACAAGGCGTCGTTCACTTGCAGAGTGCAAACTTCTGGAGGGCACATAAGATTTAACCAGTTTGTTTAGGTATGTTCACAATGTTTGACAATAACTTTGATATTGTGAAATATATTTAAATGAAAACTGAATGCAAAATAAATCACACAATATTTTCACTTTACAGTTCAGTAACAGTGAGGTTGGAAACAAAGTGGACAACACTATTCATTAAACACTTATTTAATGTATTCAGATGAAAATGTACAATATTAACAAATTATTCACAAGCAGTGTTTTCAGAGCCCCCAGTTACACTGTTTTAATCAGAACACTAACATTACAGTGTAGAAAAACAAGTCAAATCAAATTCAGTACATTTTTATTAAACTAAGCACAACCAAAACCTATCACAAAAGTTCAAAGCATCTCTAGCAGAAGTGACAGTGCAATGTAGCAGAAGAACAATTTCTTACCAATGTTTAAAGAACAAGCTGGATCCTCGATGACTCTACAAGGGGAAAGAAGAAATGGTTTACTGAAAAGTTCTTAAAAAGCAGGATTTCATATTATACCATTTCTTTAAACCACTGGTTCTCAAACTTTTTATACCAAGTACCACTTCAGAAAATATTTGTTATTAAATATTAAGTTGCACCATAATGACCAACATTACATTTCAGCAGCGTAGTAGGCCAAACTATTCAGCTACAAGTCTACAGTTAAAAAAATGAGGCAGTTTTATTCTAATAAGAATATTAATTGTTGTCAGACACTTTACCATGGTAAATACAGTTTGAACATTAACACTACAACTGTGCTTACATACACAGGTAAATGAAAAAAAAAAGTTTAAATTAAAATGTAATTTTAAATGTAATTATGTAACAAAAGTTACAAAACTGTACTGTACTTTAACTGTAACATACTTAAATGTGCAAAAAAAAAAAAAACTTACTCAAAGATTAAGTTAAAATATATTAACATTAATTAGTTTAATTTAGTGATTCACCTGCATAACAACTAGAGGGGGCCTGACACTTTGAGAACCATGGCTTTAAACAATCCTTTTTTTTTTTTTCATTTTCATTAATTCATTAAAATTATATTATTTAAATACCGACATTTGCACTTATATGTTGCAGAAAACACTTTGAAACTAATATAAGAATACAAACATATATAACACACCCAATGCATGGGATTCATATCAGGAAAATATGGGAAAATCTCTAAAAGACAGACATTAACACATAACTCACCAGCAACACATTAGGTGAGCATCTAACTTGATCAGCTGTGATAAAGCAATGCAAAAATAGACACACGGGTATTTATTTATCTGCAGGTTACATGTCCTTTAAACTACCCATTTGTAAACTCTGGTAATACTTTACTATTTTCAAAAGATAATAAAGATAAAGTTAGCGATTTTCTTACCTCATTTTGACAGGATGTTTTCAGGACCTCGCAGAACACCTGACCCTTCTTGTGTTCACAGTTTTTGTTCTCCATTGACATGTCACGACTCAAATTCGCTCGAAATAAATAAAAAATGTACAGGCAAATATGAAATAATTCGGGACCGACCGAGCAGTCAGTTATAACGAGCAGCAGCTCACAGTTAGCCGCCTCACTCACAGAAAGACGACAATAACGGTCATATTTTTAAATGTAGAAAAGCGCGAACCGATTCATTGTCCAGTTTCCTGAATGACAGCCAGATTAACCAATCACGATAGAAGTAATAAAATAAAACTACCAATGGGAGTTGTTTCAGTGTGATAAAGCAGCGAAATGTATAGTTTTATTGTTGTTAATGATGATAATATTTAACATTTTAGAATAGGTATCATGACTAAAATATTTTTAAATGCTATTAAAATAATAATTAATTTAAATAATTTAATATAAATAATTTAAAAGCTTGTTAACCTTTTTCTACCATTTAGCATTAAACATTTTTAACGTTGTTTCATTAAAACAACTGACCTTATTTCAACGTTGAAAGTTGGTCATGTGCTGGATGTTTTTCAACCATTCAGCTTTAAACGTTGAATCAACGTTGTTTCAACGTTGAAACCACAACTGACCTTATTTCAACCATATTTCAACATTGAAAGTTGGTCATGTGCTGGATGTTTTTCAACCATTCAGCTTTAAACGTTGAATCAACGTTGTTTCAACGTTGAAACCACAACTGACCTTATTTCAACCATATTTCAACGTTGAAGGTCGGTCATGTGCCGGCTGGGATATTACACAGATTAGTACAGAAGTAGCTTAACTCTTGTAAGCTACTCGTGTTTGAGCTGTAAACTCTAAAATCTAATCTGTTAAATCTAAAATTAGATTTTGTAGCAAAATGTTTTGTTTTTGTTATTTAAACAAAAATTATTTTATTCATTCTGAGATTATAGCCTGTGTAATTTTTCTACATCACTGTTAACAAATGAATGCCCATCATTTGAAAGGGTTGTGGCAAAAAAACTATCAAAATGAACATAAATATCTAAAAGTTCATGATTAAATCTGTTCACAAGTAAACAAAATCTATTATGTCTGCATTAATTAAAATAAAAACTAATTAAAATTGTCAATTTGCAGCATTAAACCGATTTGTACACCAACGTACACATTCATGGGTAGCCAGTGAAAAACATTGGCAGATATAATGCAAAATTGCCAAAATATCAAGGCAACTATTTTAATTCTCAATTCATGACCCCTTTAATCCCAGGACACACTAAACTGACGTCAAAGAACTAGTGGTGACAAAAGTTGTTGTGTTATTGTGTTAGTTGTGTCTCGGCCCAAACGCTAAACCTAAAGAAATAAAGGTGATTGTGAACTGTATGTACTTGTTTGTAAGTAAATATCTGTCTACATCAGCAGGTATCAGTCGCCTATTTTCGTCATTTAAAAAAAGGAAACCATCTGTACAGATGCAAACCGTAAACAAACGCAGCAATTGCTTACCATTTGAATATCAATCACGCTAATCTGTTTTTTAATTCGCAATCAGCTCATGTTTTCATTAAAATATTCATGCATTCGAATGCTTGGCTATAGTGACATAAAATAAGACCAGCCTTCTGTACTTCACCTCTGTTTAAATTATATTAGGCTTTAAAGTTCAGCATAATTAAGGGGCGTGTCTACCTGAGCGCTAGGTGGGCGTGGAAACTGCCAAAATGGTGATGGCCGCGTCCGCCCACTTTTGGCTTATCTATGGATGATGCACGGACACTACGTCCATGTTTTTATACAGTCTATGGGCGCGATGCAGAGCTGTGCTTCTCGTCCGGTCATGCGTTAATTTGTTAATTACCAGAAAAACAGTAATAGGTGTGCCATTCTGAAAGCGCCACCTGCTGGCAGATAATGGATGTACATTTTCAACATGGCTGTTGTATCTGGAGGCTGTAGTTTTAAGGACCAGCATTTCTAGGAATTTTACTTAATGTTGTTTTTGTGTGAGATTTTAGTTCTTTAGCCGCAGCACAGCGATTCACGACAAAGTGCAGTAAATGATGAAACATTCACGGTACAAATCCGTGTGTCTATTAATCTGTTAATTTAAAATTATTTGTATGCAAATACTAATTTGTAACAACCATCAGCACAATTAATTGTTTTGCACCGACAATAAGTTAAATGAACTCAGAAGTTCATGCTAGCTCTTACATTAAAAATAAGATGGAAAGATAAAGAATGAATTGTTTCCATAGATCTAGCCTTTGCATCTGTTTGTTTGATGTTTGAATCAGGTCTCCTCTCTGTTGGAATAGAATTGACTAGATGGCAAATAGGGTCCTAGAAATGCGGTTCTAGAACTGCAGTCTATGGTTTCCCAGGAACATAGTATTACAGACCCATGTTTTACCTTGCAGACACCCTAAGCTTTAAATGTGAACTGGGGGATACATGAGAAGAAAATGTATTATAAAAATTTTAACAGTAAAATGTTAACAGTTTATTATTTTACAATTTATTGATTATAATTGTTTAAATATACTTTTTTGACATCCTTAATGGTTTAAAGGCTGAATTGTGAAGTGTATCATTTTATAAAACTTCTGTAACTGTAAATCATACTTTTTACAGTCATTTTTCAGTTAAATGTTACTATTGACATTGCCACATGGCGATTAAGATGCTTCGAATGTCTAAATGGCTTGTGCCATTAAAATGGTGTTAATTTGCATGTCTCTTTTTTTCTTCGACCTGATAGTGCTGAAAAAGGAGAGTGAAGTGCGGATGGAAACGGAAGGAGATGATCAATATAAAAATTGTGATTTCACATCAGAAGAAAAAATGTTTTGTTGCTCCCAGGCTGAAATTAAAACTGATTTCACCTCCCAACTGTTTGAAACGCACTTCAACCAAAATGAAAAGCTTAAGGTCTGCAAGAGCGTTAACTCTGGAGAGAAGACTCGTACCTGCCAACACTGTGGAAAGCATTTATCTAAAACTGTAAGCCTTAAAAGACACATGATCATTCACACTGGAGAGAGGCCTTATAAGTGCATTCAGTGTGGAAGGTGTTTCCATTTTAAAGGAAACCTTAAAGTTCACATGAGAGTTCATACTGGAGAGTGCCCTTTCATCTGCCAACTCTGTGGAAACAGGTTCCCTCTTAAGGGGACCCTTAAAAAGCACATGAGAATTCACACTGGAGAGAAACCCTACACATGCTCTCAATGCGGAAAGAGTTTTGCTCATAAAGAAAGCCTTAACAGACACTCAAGAACTCACACTGGAGAGAAACCTTATGCATGCTCTCAATGCGGAACGATGTTTGCTCAAAAATTAACTCTTCGCAGACACATGAGAATACACAATGGAGAGAAGCCTCATAAATGCCTTCAGTGTGGAAAGAGTTTCGCTCAAATTGGAAATCTTAAAGTCCACATGAGCGTACACACTGGAGAGAAGCCTTTCACCTGTCAACAGTGTGGAAAAAGTTTCTGCTTTAAAGGAAACCTTACTTCCCACATGATAATTCACTCTGGAGAGAGCATCTTCACCTGCCAACAATGTGGAACGTGTTTCACTCGAAAAGGAAGCTTTAACAGACACATTGTAATTCACGCTAAAGAGAAGCATTTTACCTGCCAACAGTGTGGAAAGAGTTTTGACCAACATGGAAACTTTATAGCCCACATGAGTGTTCACTCTAAAGAGAAATCCCACATGTGCACTCAATGTGGAAAGACTTACAGTCAAAAAGGACCCTTAAATTACCACATGAGAATTCACTCTGTAGAGACGGCCTACATATGCCCTCAGTGCGGAAAGAGGTTCAGTCACAAACGACACTTTAAAGATCACATAAGTATTCACACTGGAGAGAAACCTTTCACATGCCAACAATGTGGGAAAAGTTTCAACCGAAAAGGAAGCCTGACCCGGCACATGAGAGTTCACACCGGGGAGAAGCCGTTTACGTGTGGCCACTGTGGAAAAAGTTATAGATCTAAAAGACCCCTTAAGTGCCACATGAGGATTCATTTATGAGAGAACTCTTTTTGTATGCTGGATTGAATTGATTTCACAGACAGGAAACGCCTGTGTAATGTGCTGATTATTGTTACATTGCTAAATTCCCTATTAATTTCCAGTGATTATGAGGGGAGTAAAGAAGCCAAAGGCATGAATTAGATTTAATTGTTTTGAACATTCAAATGAAGAATGAAATACAGTGCTTTGCTAAAGTATTCATACCCCTTCGTTATTTTCACCTTTTGTTATGTTGCTGCTTTGCGTTAAAACTGCTATAAAAGGGTCCCTGGGTATTTAGACTTGTATAGCTTAATGATAATGTAGTAAATGTTGTCCTTACTAAAAATATGTAGTGGAATACCCATTAAAGATATGTAATTTTTTCTTAAATCAGTTTTATTAATATTTTTGAATATGGGGGGCAACATTATTCTGATGATGTCAAATGGTTGCACTCGGTGAGCTAATGCCGCTGCCTGTTGGTGTTTTTACCGCAGCACAAGTAGACAACATGGAATAGACCACTCAGAAGATAAAAAAGTGATATTATGACTGCAGCTACTGAAAGAGCTTCCAGGTGGTGATGGATATAAGAATAGGCTTAAACCAAATGCTGTACCATTGATTTTTCCCCACAAGGAGTCTAAACGCTCCAGATCTCGAGGGAAATCCGCGCTGAGAAACTCTTCCAGCGGCCTCAGCATCATGATTAGCGTCTGCATGTTTACATCTTAACAGGATGGTGTAGAGTTTCTTATCTCAGCGGTTTGTAAGCTGTTTCAGTAGCTGTGGTCCACTAAAATTTTATTACTCCACATACATCTTCCCATTCTTTTCCCCTCTTCTTATCAATAGGATACCAGTGAAGTCTTATATTGCTTCTCTTGTAACCCTCCGACTGAAAATTACAACCCAAAGCCACACAATGTGGTACTCTAGTGGGTCACGCTGGTATTGCAGGTGGGCCGCCAATTACTATTAATTAATACCAATTACTAGAAATAATAATATTGTTAATATATGTAAAAATGTTTTGCATTTCTTTTGGAAATATGTTTCAAAATCATCCTGAATGAATTTATGACTGTAAAGCATATCTGTGTGTGTCAAAATCATGTCACATAAAGATTTCAAAAACTGACCATGAAAAGAGTATTTCCCAGTGAATATGGTAAACCGATTAAATTTTTACCAAGTTTAAGGGGATAACCATAGGTTTGGGTTGTTTGGAAATCTGTACTTTATTTAACTCGCCATCACTGCTCACAAACACAGACTTCCACTTGCCCTTAAATTTTAAAAGGTAAAATTAATAGTCAGCAAAGCTTCTTTCCAAATGCCTAACAACATTTTTTTGCACTGAACTATGTTCTTATTAGGGTTTCTGCGGGACCTCAAAACGTCTTCATTTTAACTGTTTACATTTAAGGCCATGAAAATTCTTAAATGATACAAAAAGTTATAAGAAGTCTTTGGGAATGGAAAGACAAGAATTGCAATATGGATCAATAAGACGATTAAACATCAGAAGGCTATGATTTCACTGAATAAACATGAGCATTGCACGTCAGCTTTGTGTACTGTGGTTAGCAGGGAAACCACTATATTTCTGCATTTTTAAATTTTCCTCTTAGGTTGTTTTGAGAATGTTCTGTAGGCCATTAAAGGAGCATTGAGTAGGTTCTGAGATTTCTAACCGTTACTGACACCAGTGGCTGTTAGAGGAACTGCAGCCAGTCTCATGCTCGTTCTCAGTGCGCACGCTCGTACGAGCACGACCACATCAACCACTGACGGCTCATCGAGATTCATCAGCATGTTTGAGGTAAGAAAAGTTATAGTACTTAGTATAGTATAGTAAGGTTATTGTTTGTGAAATCATTTTTTAGTAGAATGTTGCAGTGCTACTTTATATTATCAACTAAAGTCTACTAAAAGTATTTTAACACTGTAACACACACACTCCCAAAACTCACAGACCTCTTATTTTGACTATTGTAGAGTGACACTAAATTATATAACGGAGTTGAAGACGTCATGCTTATTTTTAGATGCAGTACAATTACTATTGTAGTTGTACTACTATACTATTTGTAGAATAGCAATACCATTATGGTAAGGTAAAGGAACTCTAACCTTGATATATGAGCTTGTCATGCTTAATTTTCATTCAGAATACCACATGAAATGTTGCACTAAAACACTTTGTAAATAATTAGTTTTTTTTTCCCATTAGGACAGCTCAGAAGACTTTCAAATTCCCGTGGAGGAGAGTACTGAGGAGAGCAGTGACACTGGAAGGGGGAGGGGGCGAGGCAGAGGTAGAGCAAGAGGGAGAGGAAGGGGGCGAGGCAGAGGTGCAAGTAGAGAAAGAGGCAGGGGAAGAGGACGGAGGAGGGGCAAAAGAAGAGCAGGAGCTGTCAGTGAGTAAGACAGACTGAAGGCCTGTTCACACCGGGACGAATTCCGCGCGCGATATTCGCCGACGTTTAACGCCTCGTGACTAAACAAAGGGCGCCAATGTGAGTGTGCACACCGACGCGAAAAACGCCACGCGTAAAAGAGTCATTTTTTAAAAAACGCTTCGGGTTCGTTTTTTTGGTTTGACGCACCGCGTCAAAAACTATACGACCAATGAGAATGGCACTTTTGCACACGTGTCTGGAGCTTCTGAAGTTACAGTAAAACACAACTTGGGGGCGCTCAAACACAAAACTGTCTTGCTGTGAGCACACATACGTAACGGCGAAGAAGATATACGCCAAGTAGCGTCTACACTGCCGGGAAGAAATAAGACGAAGAAGATGCAAGGCAAGATGAATGTAGAGTTGCTGGTCTCGTTGGTGTCGGAACACAAAGAACTATATGACAAACGTGACAGCGATTACAAAAATCTTGATAAAAGAGAACTGTTATGGAGTGGTATTGCACAGCAAATGGGCCTTGATGGTGAGTTTCATTTAATTTAATTGTCTTTCATGTACGTTCCTACAAACGTTTGACAATCGCCATCGTTTGTGTGCTGTAGTGGAGGAGGTAAAACACAAATGGAAAAGCCTGCGAGATACATATACACGAAAAAAGCGCGAAGATGATTGCCGAAGTGGACAGGCTGCTAAAAACAAGAAGACGTGGAAATTTATGAAGGTCATGGAGTTCCTCGCAACATCAACTGAATTTCGAAGGTAATATTATTAGAACATTACAATACATAGCTGTGTGAGCTCTGCTATAATGCATTGACATTAAACATTGATTAACATGATATCATTGTATGTTCCCTGTTCACCATGCGATCACACCTCTAGTTCAATATATTAGTTTATGTTCTGTGTATAGGTAACCTCTGCTGAAATTTTGTTGCCTGACATATGGTACATTAAAATTTGTATGAATCTAAACTAAATTAGTAATTAAACATTAAGCTCTGGAGTATTTTGTCAAGATGGGTATGAAGTGTGGCATGGCCCACAGTGTGAGTTATTGTTTCTGATGTAAACTGAATTTGTCTTTACAGTGTTCACAGCAATATTTCTCCTGAAAATATGAATGAAGGGGTTGAGCAAGTGGTGGTTCAAAAAGAAGTCAGCGACAGAGAAGAAGCATCAGCAAGCACGTCTCCAGGATCATCCTTCTCCAGCCCAACTGTGACCAGGTCTACTTTCAACAAAAGAAAACGGCCAGAGACACCAGACTTGTTGGACCGGTACCTTTTATCCAAAGAAGCCAGGGAAAGTGAGAAAGAGGAACGCAGAAGAGAGAAAGAGGAGCGCAGAGAGCAACGAAGAGAGCAACAAAATGATGAAAATTACTTGTTTGCTCTTGGCTTGATACCAGCACTAAGGAGATTGTCCCCAGCCGTACAGTCTTCAGTCAAATTAAAAATACATCAGCTGTTGCATGATGCTGAGTTTGGCCAGGCCTCTTCTGCTTTTTTTCCACAGCAGTCACCGGTGTCCTACCATCAGGTCCCCCCACAGACCCCAACAAACTATGGCTGCTCTACAACTTCTTGGCTACCCTAATAGATGTTTACTGTATACATTTTAATTCTGTATTTTTTTTGTTTGTTTTTTTACATTCAAGAAATTTAGTTGAAAATGGCCGTTTCATAAATGTTTATTTGCACTATTGTTCACTTGCACTACAGTCATTGTGACTTATTTGCACAACCTTTTCTGACGCCCTTTTTTACTTTATGTTTGTGATTGTTATTGCAACTTGTAGTTCATTAAAAAATGTTTCATTTTTCCAAAAGAAATTGTGCATAAGTGACTTGAAAGTAATGTAACATATTTTGGGATTTGGCATATATTTGTACATAAGTATTCTTGACCTCTTATTGAAATAGCTATGTGGCTAATTATGGAGTCACTGCATTTATAGGCAACAGTTATCAATCTACAGGAACATAACCATTTTGGGCACAGCATTGTGCAGGGAATGAGAACATTTTAAAGAAAATGCTAGTAAAAATGTTTATTAAAAATACACATTTTCAAAAATACAACTTACATTTAGTTGTAAATAAGTATATGTTGAAGTGACCAAATACTTTACTTTTTGCAAAAAAAAACTATGCTTTAACTTTGATAGAACATGTTATATCAAAAATATTTAATTTGCTGTGGTGAGTGCTGCCATATTAATTAATGAAGAATCAGATGCAATAGATTTGATAGTGTATTCAAGTTCACAGAAATTGTATATATACACATACACTAGCAGTTTTCTCAATGGAAAATGTAATTAAAATGGCTCAAATTTATAGGTTGATATTATCTGTTCCCCAGAGCATGGTTCACATGGTCATACTGCCAAGCAACTTCTCCTGCTGGTGAGTTGAAGTACTCTTTGTACAGTTCTCGGACATTTTGGGCCTCCACAGATGCCCGCTGCCCCCTACAATGTTCAAAGCCTTGTAGTGGTTGCTCACAATCATGGTCATCCTCTGTGGCACGATTCTGGTCATTTCCGTTCGGGCGCAAATAATTGCACAACGCACAAGCAGCTTTGACAACTTTGTCAACAACACTTGGTTGAACCTGTAAAGTTCTTTGGAAAACCCGGAAGCGTTGACTGAGGATGCCAAATACATTTTCAGAGATGCGCCGTGCCCGAGACAAACGATAATTGAAAATTCTCTTGTCTGTGGGGAGGCGGCGTCCAGGGTATGGCCGGAGGAGATATGGTTTCAGCGGAAAAGCTTCATCCGCCACAATGACATGGTTAACTTTTCCCAGCTCAGGAGCACCTGGAAGTTCACTTGGTGGGGGAACATTCAGAGTTCCATTTCTGAGTGCCTTTCCCAGTACAGAATTGGCAAAGATTCCTCCATCACTGTTGCTGCCATAGCTCCCCACATCAACCACCAGGAAGCGGTAATCTGCATCAACTAAGGCCAGCAATACAACGGAGAATGTACCTTTATAATTAAAGTATAGAGAACCAGAGTTTGCAGGGGCCTGGATGAATATGTGTTTCCCATCCATGGCTCCCAAGCAGTTAGGGAAATTCCATCTTTCATGGAATCTCCTGGCTGTACTCCTCCACATCTCTTCAGTAGGCACTGGCAAATGTTCATCTCTGAGGCAGTGCCACAATGCATCACAGGTTTCACTCACTATCGAAGCCACAGTTGACACACCAAGTCGAAAGCTGAACGCAATAGAGCGGTACGAGTCCCCAGTGCTTAGAAAACTGAAATAGAAATACTAATTTTTAACAACGCTCCACATATGTTTTTACAACATTCTTTGAAGTGAAGAATTATGTAAACGAACTCACCGTAAACACACGGCCAAACGCTGTTCTGGGTCGATTGGTTTACGGTAGTGTGTCTGTTCTTTCGTCAGCAAGGGAGCCAGTTGTTGAAGTAAATTTTCGAACTCACTGACGGACATTCTAAAATACCCCCGAAAACGCTCATGATACATTTTCAGCTCTTGTACCAGTCGATAAAACTCCCCATGTTCTTCTCTTCTCGTAACTATGGGATGTACCCAAAATCGGCGTCTTTTCCGGCGTCTTTCCTCATTCAACAGAACAATAATTTCTTCATCGCTGGAACTGGAGCTAGAGTTACTGGTGCTTGAAATATTCATGTTTTCTTTGTATGATTCTGACAAGCGCGTAAATACTTGCACTCTTCTTCTGAGTGAAAAGCGAGTTTAAGAAGCGTAAAGTTGCGCAGCGCCACCTTGTGTACAGGGGTATTTCTGTTTTACATTAAGCGCCATCTAATGTCAGGGAATGAATTTGCATTGTTCACTCGGCTCATCGTCAGCGAAAATCGCTTGGGTGTGAACACAAAAAACGTGTTGGAAAACGCTGGCGAATAACGCGCGCCGATATTCGTCCCGGTGTGTACGGCCCTTGAGAGTGGAGGAGCTGACTGCTGCCAGGAAAGCAGAGATACAGGTTTGTCATAATGGTCACACTATCTAGAAAACAGCACACACCCAAATAGAAATATGTAATATACAATGACTGCTGTTCCATTTTTAGGCACAGTTACAGCAGCTATCCCTGGAGGAGAAGGATGAGGTACTTCAGAGGATGGTCAGTCGTCTGCCAGGTGTTTTTCTAGATGTAATGGTATACAGACAGGCCACACCAGGACCAGCCACACCAAACAGGGGTCAGCCAGTGTGGTGCAGAGACCAAGAATAAGCATTTGTGTTACTAGTAATAGTAGTTTCTACATGGAAAACTGTGGGCATGTGGCTGACCTACCTGTCTTAACACCTTCATAAGTGTCGACGTAGATGGACCCTTTCCTCCTGACAGTGTTGTTTTCTCATAGCTGTAAACAAATAGCCATTGTTAGAAAGCTGGGAGTACAGAGTGCATTTACAAGTGTTACTTGTGTTAGTGTTTCTGTGTATCTAGTCTCCCCTCATGTGTACACTACTCAATCCTCAATCCTACACTTAATCCCTTATGTACGCGCACCTCAGGAGAACATCAGATGGATTCAGAGGCGCTCTTTGTAAAAGGCTAACTTATAGTTACAAAGTTTGTCATGGCTTGCCCTACTAGCCAATAAATTTAGCTAAACACTTTTAGCAAAAAAGCCAACATATATAACAACCCAACCAGTACTTTGGCCATTTTAATACTTCTATGGAGTAACGATCTTAATGCACTCGTGAATAAAGATAATTCATAAAAGACAGTAACTTTTTGAAACGGTCCCGTGGCTGGCTACCTAGCATCCACATGTTGGCTAGCATACTATCGTTAGCATTACACCACAAAAACAATGAAATAATATACTGCAAATGGCCTGTAACTATGTCTTACCTTTGCAGTAAAAAGAAAGCCAGCTCGGGATCTGTTTTTATACCCAGCGCTGACCGGAGCTCCCGCCAAGAATCAAATGCCGCTCCGATGTTGACTCTTGACTTTGCCTGACGCCGGTCGCTCTCTCTTTTTTTGCGACACTAGATACATGTTTTTTTTTTTTATTACTATTTTTTTTTACACTTACGAGGAGTGTCCGTGGGTGTCTGAATTGTGCTGCCGGAGGCTGGTCGCTTCTTTCCATCCACAGAGTCGTACTGCTTACTATAATGGCTGGCGTGCCGTACGGTTGTAAGCCCAAGTAGACGAGAACGTGCATGACGTCACATTTTGTGAATTTTCGCGCCAATTCGGGCCTGACTCCTCCACACACAATTGAGCCTACAGGCTGATAGAGGCAACCGTGGTGGACAGTCGAGGTGTCATTCTTTTTTTTACATCATAGTTGGCTCATACATGTACAAATGAAAACTCTATCTTAAAGATTTTTTTAAGTAAAAACCTCCACATAGCTCCTTTAATATAAAAGGGGACCTCTGTACATTTGTTGCAAATTTATAGACGATGCAATTGAGATGTTTACATTGTCTTGCTGGGTTAATATTTATGTACACTGACAATAAACTTTTCATTCTGAATTAGCATACCTGAACAAGTTTTGTAGTTGACGAAATCCTTAAAAAACAAATTACATTAGTTATATTTTAATTTCCTTCAATAAAAAGGAAATTGAGTAAGACCGTGTAAGGTGTGTGGATGTGGATTAGTAATCTGGGGCCGGATTCACGAAAATCTTCTTAAGAAAGAAATTAAGAAAATTCTTAAGATAAATTTTAAGAAGTTCTTAAAGCTGCAGTCGGTAACTTTTGACGCTCTAGCGGTTAATAAACAGAACTGCTTGCGTCTTGCGGAAGAACATTGTAGCCGGAGCTACTTCTCTCTATGTCTAGGAAGAATCACAAAGGTACTGGGTTACTCCGCCGCGGTATCCCAAAAGCAATCTAAAATAGTCCGAATATAAACACTTATTATAGGTGCACCCTAGTGATTAAGAACAGGCTTAAAACATGATTTGGAAAATGGATTCATGGTGTACTCGCTTATTATATACATTTTGAACACAAACAAAGTTACGGACCGCAGCTCTGATTGGTTGTTTCTTACAGGGAGCGATGTATTCCTGCAAATGGCAATAGGACCACTGGGAGGAGCCAGAGGAGCTTGATATTTTTCACAGATTATCTGTCTCATATTCTACTGTCAGGACATAATGACAGGTTTAACAAATAAGTAAAAAATACATTTTTACAAAAGTTACCTGCTGCAGCTTTAAAAATTTTCCTTAGTGCAATTCTCAAAAAATTCTTAAGTTCTCCAATGTTTTCTTAAGAACATCGTAATTTTTTTTCTTGGGCATAAAATTAAATAAACCTAGATTTACAAGAAATGTATTACTGCCGCATTTTAATTGTATCAATTTATTATACTTCTTTAAAGTAGTAACTACATCCCGATCATGTTTTTGAATGTTTTTAATTTACAGTTTGAACGCATTTTAATGACATTAACCGTCAAAAGTGAATTTACTAGCAGGAAAACGTAAAATAATTGGATAATTTGACATGGATGACAAGAAAAGAAATAAAAACTTCACTAGGCAAGAGATAGAGGTTATTGTTGAGGAAATTTGCGCAAGGAAGAAAGTACTCCTTGGGAGACTGGACAAAAATATCTCGATGCATAAGCGACGTTCAGGGGAACGGGTAGTGGAGGCCGTTTCGGCTGTTGCCAACTCCGTTAGGGATGCGGATGGAGTGAAAAAGAAATGGGCAGACCTATTAAAAAAAGGAGCAGAAAGATCAAGGGAGCAAAAAATAACAGGTGGTGGATCACCCTCTATTACTCTTGATGCATTTGAAGAGGAGATTTTGTCTTTAATCGGAGATGCAGCTGTGACAGGTGTCAAATCCGGTGTGGATTCAGAAGAAGGTAAGCAGTTATCCCTTCCGCTTAGTAGAGCGAACATTCAGATAACTGTTTTTTATTATTCGCATACTAGTAATTTTTAAAAGATGTAGGTTATATGAATGCTAGTTTTAAATGTCCGTTAAAACGTCTAGTGCTTTTTATATACAATGCTCAGCAACTGAAGAAAAAAAAATATATAGTTGTTTTAACTCAAATTTAGGCTATTAACCTGGACAGCAAGCGCTTATGTACTTACTGTGCAGTGACCATGACTTTGGAGCTTTTGCCAGCTATTTCACCTTCCACAATGGACCTTGCTAAGGAGAGAGAAGTTGGAGAGGTAATCTCTCATGAATTTTAGAATTATTATGTATCCTTTAATACAAATATACTTTGTATTTACAAAGTTGCATTTATTTTGTTTAAGGCCCCACTGGAGCCTGAGATGAATTTGTCACAGATCCTCTTAGATGGCAACCCTCCAAGAAATATTTTTTATGACAAACTTTTATAAATCCATAAATATTTACTTTGTGACAATTGTAGTTCTATTGTAATAATTTGCTTGCAAATAAAATTTATTTATTAACCAAATGTGTCAATATATGTTCTAATGAACAAATGCAGTAGTGATTTTAAAGTAACAGCAAGGGTTTATTACTATTTTTTTTTTCAGGTGAATCATCTGGCTATTAGATTATTGTGTGCCTTCAGTCCTGAGTTGCTTGGAGGGTTTGCTACATGCCTCAGAGGCATATTAGGCTCGTCAGGTGCCTCTGTAATGTTGGGAAGTGGCACACGATGCATCTGGTGTATATTATGCAGCACACACACAGCTGAATTGATCAATGCATTGGAATCTAGATTTCAAAACTCCAAAGCATTTCCTTTGTGTCCTGCTGTATCTCTCATGTGCTTCTGACGCTGGATGAAGAATTAGAGTCATCAGCCAGGGTCTTAAGGGGTAGCCTCTGTCCCCTGTAAAACAGATATTTTCTGCTCAATAAAAACTGAGTGTAATTAATGAATCTATTCTTAATGTTATTATTATAATTATTATAATATGTCGTGGCCTAATGGTTAGAGAGTTGGACGTCCAATCGAAGGGTTGTGAGTTCGAGTCTCGGGCCGGCAGGAACTGTGGGTGGGGGGAGTGCATGTACAATGCTCTCTCTACCCTCAATACCATGACTTAGGTGCCCTTGAGCAAGGCACCGAACCCCAAACTGCTCCCCGTGCGCGGCAGCATAAATGGCTTCCCACTGCTCCGGGTGTGTGTTCACAGTGTGTGTGTGTGTTCACTGCTCTGTGTGTGTGCACTTCAGATGGGTTAAATGCAGAGCACAAATTCTGAGTATGAATTCTGAGTATGGGTCACCATACTTGGCTGAATGCCACATCACTCTTTTTATTATTATTGGGTTCTCATTTGAAAGAAGACATAAGCATAGAAAACATGAGACCGAAAATTCTAGAAATTCAAAGTCAAAGGTAAAATTAATTTGTTTAAAATTTCAGGTTGATATGCCAAAAATATTATTTACCTAATAGCCACCCATCAGATATTTGGCCTTCACTGAATTGTTGACAAAGCGCTGAGTTGGTGAGTATGAAAGAATCATGTGTACTCCCAGGCCATTTTGCTACAAAGTTTGTTATTTTCAGTGAAGCTTCACAAACTATCTGGGCATTGATTGAATGAAAATTCTTTCTGTTGACATATAGTTCTTCATCGTTAGATGGGGCCTAAAAATGTTGAGAGCAAGTTAAAAAGAAATCTTGTGAATATATAAGTAATTCATGTATTGAATATAATTTACCTTGATGGCAATGTGTGTCCCATCCACTGCACCCAATACATTTTAAAATGATGCAATCTCAAAGAACTTCTGTTTAACAAGGATTTGTTCTGCTGCTGTTGATGGGAACTTAATTAGGTTTTTCACCATTCTGCTGAGAGCCCTTGACACACTGAAAACAATTCAGGACACACTGGATTGACTAATTCCCACAGTATTACTTAAAACTGCTTGGAATGATCCGGAAGCAAAGAATCGCAATGCAACCATTATCTGCAGTATCACAGGAAGTGGAGAGGACCTTTTTATTTATTGCTGCAAATTATCTCTCAATATGTGCCAGATACATTACTGAGTTTCTCAGCAGCCTATAAAGTCTAAGCAGATAATGATCAGGAAGGGTGAGAGGATCTGCTCGATCTCTAAGAGCCCTTTCTGGCTCTCTCCCTGTTGGCAACCCACAGTACTTCCATCTGAAACACAGACATCTTATTAAACCAAGTATGTTAATTTATATATTAGGTTACTTTTTATAAGTAAAATATTTAAAGGATTAGTTCATCCAAAAATGAAAATTATGTCATTAATAACTCACCCTTATGCTGTTCCAAACATGTAAGACCTCCTTTTATCTTTGGAACACAGTTTAAGATATTTTAGATTTAGTCCGAGAGCTCTCAGTCCCTCCATTGAAGCTGTGTGTACGGTCTACTGTCCATGTCCAGAAAGGTAAGAAAAGGGGTCCGTTAGAATATTTTGAAGCATCGAAAATACATTTTGGTCCAAAAATGGCAAAAAACTGATGACTTTATTCAGCATTGTCTTCTCTTCCGTGTCTGTTGTGAGAGAGAGTTCAAAACAAAGCGGTCTGGATATCCGGTTCGCGAACGAATCATTCGGTTCACCAAATCGAACTGAATCGTTTTAAACGGTTTGAATCTCTAATACGCATTAATCCACAAATGACTTAAGCTGTTCACTTTTTTAATGTGGCTGACACTCCCTCTGAGTTAAAACAAACCAATATCCCGGAGTAATTCATTTACTCAAACAGTACACTGACTGACCTTTAAGTAGTTACAATTTAATATAAAATGTATATTTTTTTCAAGGTTTAAAATTTGAAAAGCAAAAATTCATAAAAAAAACGTACCCTTTGGGGATTTACGACTAGTTGGCAGTTATCTTAACTTTAAGAAATTAAGATGATTTTTAAGAACATGAATGAATTTTTCTTACTTTTTAGTCTTGATGAAAAATCTTCTTAAGAATGTTCTTATCTTTTTTCTAATTTCACCAACAGAGAAGTTTTATCAGTCATAGCTTTACAAAAAAAAAAAAAAAAGAACATGATCCATTGATAGTTAATTTATTTTAGGACTAATCATACAGAAATAAAGTGGATTTTAACATTCTTTCACACTAAAGGATTGGGACTCCCCCCTCTAATGAACAAGTTTGACTACTTTAGCTATTTTCATGAGTACAGATCCTAATGTTTAAACATATAACAATATGCTAGGGAATTGTGTGCTTCTAATTTTATAGCAACAGTTTGGACAGAACCCTTTTCTATACTAATTTGACAATTCCTCTGTGAAACAAGTGTATTTCATAACAAAGATGGTATCAGTCACTCCATATGTACATACAGTATAATTGTCTAAAAAAGGTTTAATATTTATGAATAGATTATAAACTTATCCATTTCATTGCAAATGCAGTGCGCTTCCACTCACACATGCTTTTGATGGGCTTTGATATTTGATTGATTATTTAATTTTCTAATATTTTTATACCTGAATACTATAGACCAAAACAGTTTCCAAAACATAATTCAGGTCCAGAGTTTAAGTGATAACATTGGTTAAACAAATTACAATACTCAGTGACGTCATCTTGATGTTCTCTGTGTAGATTAAGTCTGTCGCAGTTGCAGCATTTATTTATTAACAACACAAAATAGAAAGCAAACAAGTAGCATTAATTGTCATTTATTTTGGTTAACATTTATGATATATTTGAGCAAATGTTTATACTTATGGTAAAATAATGGAACATTACGCTAATGATACACAACAACGTTTTGAGCAATATTGCTGGGCAACTTTGGTTAATGTTGTCATCAACGGGCAACCAGGTGAGACACGGGTCTTATGATCCATTTAAAATATCCGGAAAATGTTGTCCAATTTGTTACCCATTCTCAGTGGGAAAGTGCCCATGCAACATTGTGAAAGTCACCCCATGTATCATCAGCCTTGGGTCATGAATCTTGTCTCATAAGTCATGGAAATGTACAAACCCTGCTAAAAGCATGCACATTAAAAAATAGAGATAAATTATCATGTTTACACCATATTTCCTTAGAATGAGTGATAATTTCTTTGAGCACTATGTAGTCCCAATACAGTGTTGTCATTTCAGCCAGAGTAACAGAGAGATCTCCTGAATGAAAAAATAAAGTTGGGATGCAATGGGCTGTATTTTATGACATTTGCACAACTATATATGCAACGATGGATAGAATATGTACCCAATAAACACACGATTGGGATGTATGGTTTCCCCTTTCTTTTATTTCCCCTTCCTTCCTTTCTCCTTCCCTTCCCCTTTCCTACAGCCAGTGAAAAAAAAAAAAAAAAAAACAAGGGGAAGAAAATATATGCGCATACATACACCTGTACATATATACATTCTTACACAGACGTATAGCATATATACACCTATATATACATGCATACTTACTTATATACATTGATATACATACATACATACATATGGGGAAAGAGAAAAATAGTGTGTCAACTCTGATATGTTAAATGTATGATCGTAATATGAAAGGTTCCACAATAAAAAGTATAAAAAAAGGTTTGTCTGATGATAGTCGATGCTGACCCTCTAATCTTCAATTACTCATAACCAAACCTCAAGCTTAAATTAAATTAAATTTATGCATTTAGCAGATGCTTTTATCCAAAGCGACTTAAGAGTGCATTCTGGTGATTTAAATCTGTCAAGGCTGGGAGACACTCTGACACGCATAGGCAGATCATTCCACAGCCTAGGGGCCACGACTGAAAAAGCTTGATCTCCCCTATTTTTAAGTCTTGTTCTAGGAACACATAAGAGTAGTTGGTCAGCAGACCCCAATGACCTTAGAGGAGCATGCATCTTCAGTAGATCATCTATGTAAGCTTGGGCTTGACCATGAAGAGATTTAAAAACAAACAATAAAATCTTAAACTGTATTCTAAAACAAACAGGTAGCCAATGAAGAGATGCAAGAACAGGCATAATGTGCTCTCGTTTACGGGTTCCTGTAAGGAGTCGAGCGGCAGCATTCTGAACTATTTGCAATCTAGGAAGAGAGGCCTGGTTAACTCTTATATATATAAAGCATTACAATAATCCAGGTGAGTGGTGATAAAAGCATGTATAACCCTCTCCAAATCTTTGAAAGATAGAAATGGCTTCAATTTGGTAAGTAGCCTAAGTTCATATGGCAATAAGAACGGCGTAAAAAACTGTTTTTCTTTCACGCTAAACGTGTTTTGGTTGCACAGAGCGCACGTCATTTACGGCATTTAGCTAGTAGTATAATGAGCTATATCCAATGATTCACGCAGTTTGAACAGTTTTCACCCAATCGGCTAATTGAAATGCTTCTCATTTAATCTGCTTGGCTGGTCCCGAATTATTTTACATCTGCCTGTTAAATACACTGTATAGTTAGGCTTCTGATTAAAACCGTGTAACTGGGAGCTCCGAAAACACAGCTTGTGAATAATTGGTTAATATTGTAAAGTTTCAGTTACAAACAAAAACAAATGGAAAGAGACCCATGCGTTGTAACTCTGAACTCATTTGTGTATTTCAGATGCTGTCACATCCTAATATAATACTCCTCTTTTCCACTAAAGTAACTGAGAAATTCATTTTAAAATCCATATTGTTAGAATTTTGTAAATTTGTTATTTTATCACATCCTACAACCTCATCTCGAGATAAACAGCCACTCAATTACACCAAAATATACAGTGATGGACTTACAGGTATCAAAGACTACTAGAGGATTATGAAAATACAGTATTTTTAATGGAATTAAATTTGGTCTTCATTTTAGTGTTTCCAGTTTCTATTTTGTTTTACATAAGTATTTATGTTTAATGTCATTTGTTAATGTAGTCTGCTAATGACCTTTGACAGAGCACTGTAATTTTTGGTACACATCCACGTCATTAAAAAATAAAAGTACCTACCTTGACGAGTGGGGCGGGGCCGAGAGACGTGGGAACGAGGACGGAGGCCAGGTGTAGTGATTGGAGATGAGCTACACCTGCGCCCCACCACCGGTCTCGAGTCCCACGTAGGAGATGGAAGGATATAAAACAGGAGCGACGACCGTGAAGGACAAGAGAGGACCAGGCCTGGGCAATATTTTATGTTTGGTTTTTATTTTGTGAGCACCAGTCGTCCGTGAGGGGCTGGTGCGCTGTTTGGTGTTTATTTTGAATATTAAAATGATGTTTGATTGTGCGCCGGTTCCCGCCTCCTCCTTCTGGATGAATAGGAAGTTTTTATCATTACACTAACGTATATGTTGTTTTTATAAAAAACACTAATAGAAACTGCAGGATATTGTATTACCAGGCAGATAGAGAAAAAATAATATGAATAAATAATATTATTAATAAAATAAATGTTAATATACTAATATTAAAGTAATCAATCATTAAAAAGTTTATAACATCATTATGGTCCTATATATAGTTTTCAAAGCATGGTTCTTTATGGAATCTTATGAAAAGTATTGTTACAAGCCGAAGAACCCTTTTCTGGTACTGTTTAGAACCATTTTTCTTAAGAGTGCATTGATTCGGTTTTTTTTTTTGTAAAACCTGTAGCAATGATCCCTGATCTATAGTGGACAGATATGGTTATTACATTAGCTGTTCTGACAAGAGCATTAATCATTTTATTACCTTAATATTGTGTTTCTACATAAACCAATCTTTGTGACTTATAAAACTTGATAGGGTTACAATGATTTATCAGTTATTATTGTAGCAGCCAGTTCCAGTTATCAGGTTCCACTTACCTGTAGTGTTGATCGAGGTACACCCCATTACAGCATCACCCTGGAGCAACTTTGTTTTCTGAAGACGTGTAGTTTGTCTTCCTTCAATAGCAGAGATTCTGCAAGTGTCTCTGGCTACCGTCAAATGACGCATGAAGTTGCATCAAGATGTAGTCTATTTTCATTTTTAAACTATTTGATTTGCATAAAATGGAAATTGTATTTACAATTATGCATCTGCATTGAACTTGTGCATTTTTTTTTCAGTTCATGCATTCCCTGGGTATCAAACCCATGACCTTTGCGTTGCTATAGCGTCATGCTCAACTATTGTAAGATGTTGTCGTAGTTCAAATAGTAATTTTTGTTTTAGGCAGTTCAATTTGAATCACTCTGTGACATATTCTGATGTAACTGATGATGCCCTTGATGACATGATCAAAGATATTGTGGCTGGGAATGATCAGCTTGGATCTGAGGCAGCCAGGGCACAGTTATGGGCAAATGCAATACGGGTGCAGAGAGACAGAGTGAGAGAGTTTAATTCAAACTTTTATTTCACCAGCATTACAGAAGTCCTTAATATTGACATTGATGCACATAACCTTGATTTAAAATGACTACTACAAATATATATGCTCCATACCTACTGTTATTAAAAAACAACAAAAACACAAAGGAAATGCTTATACCTTCCCAAATTTGAATGATCCTTTTATTGCAAGGAACATTAGTTCTCTAAATTCCTCTTCTTCTGACACACCTCTTGGCAGGTATAGGGTTAGGGCACAGGTTGAAGTATATGGAATCCTTCGGGTTTGTTCCTCTTGATCGTAGAATTCCATTTGGCACTTTTGCTGAAAGCCTAGTGGAGGGACAAAATCTGCGGCAGTTATAAAGACTAGGGCATCCTCAAAGGATATGCCCAAATCTTTTAAAAAAAATAAAATAAATAGAAGGTAAGAATCAAAATCTAATTACATCATAAAACTGTGTGCAATTAAAGAAATTAGCCAGCACTCCCACTGAAAGACAGTCTCTTCCTCAAGGTCTCGCCTGTTGCACCCTGGTGAACTCCAGACAATGCTGAAGAGGTCTCTGACCTCATTTCTTGTCAGTGGACCTCTTGTGGTAATAAAAAAGGGGAGGAAAGCAGTACAATTGTTAACCACAGCCACAGGAGTTCAGCCCAGAAGTGAACTGCTGGATCATACTCGCCACTCTGAACAAAAAAAATAGTAATAATAAGACTGTTGTTAAGGCACCTGATAAAGTGTCAAAGCAGCTTCCAGCAATAAACATGATACCTTTTAAATCTCTAAACCTTAAAAATTTGATGACCTCTATCTCAATAGGAGCCCAGAAATAATCTTGCATATTTAACATTAGCTGGTGAACACTAAAAAATGTCACCAGTTATAAACCAAAATCGAATCGACTGTAAAGAAGCTCTGCGGAAAATGCTGTCATCATTCAGTTCATTATAGTTCAAGTTTAATTCTCATTCTATAGCAGGAGTTTAGCTCCGACTCTAATTAAACACACCTGCCTGTGATTTTCTAATGATCCTGAAGACACTGATTAGCAAACTCATGCGTGTTTGATTATAGGGTTAGAGCTAAACTTCGCAGGAAAGTGGATCTTGCGAGCCAGATTTAAGGGGTCACTGTTCTATAGTGTCAGTGTAGTCAAATCAATAATATTACTGAACAATGAGTGTCTTTTAAACTCCATTTAAAGTGTTTAATTTTTTTTTTTTATTATGATGGAAACCAGCTTCAATAATAATTAATAGTAAAAAATAAGGATTATAGTAAATGTGCATGTTCAAATTGTTTTGATAATATTTAAAAGTCCTCTAGAGTGAGTAATCACAAGGGCAATATACTAATAAGAAATAAATGCTTTGTTAGTACAAAGTACACGAGAGAAGTACAAAGCCTTCTTTATCAATCCGAAGTTACACCGTGTCAAAATTCACTCATGGAAATTAGTTATGTGACCTGAGCAGGAAGTTACATTTTAGTTTTGTTTCAAATTTATAGGCTTAGCAATTAAAATAAATGTTGTTTGTAAAGAATGGCACTATAATTTATTTTATGACATACAGTTAAGCAAAACAGGAGGAAGAATGTTTTTCCTAATATCAGGACTGTTGCAAATGTTTATTTAACTGAACCAATACAACAAGAAGTATATTTTGAGTGAGTTTATGATTAATAGTAACTATTTTCTAATTTTGATCTATTTTGACAAAGAGTCCAAACAAAGCCACAGCAGAACCATGTCTTCTACAAAGCAACACAGCAGCTTTTTATACTGAATGATTCACTTTTATTTCTCACTGAATGAATAAGCCATTTGAATTAATAATTTAATGTCTTACTCTAAAGACAGTAACTTGCCGCAACCTACTGGCTGTTTTACTTTCATATTATGTTCAAACCTTATACATTTAAAACAATATAACATTGCTAAGCAATTATATGTAAATAAACACAATATACAAATAATTAATTGTGTATATCAAATTAACCAGGCCTCTGTAACTGTCTGTAACACTATCAATTGTTAGTGTTCAAAGCAAAAATATTACAGGTGCTTCTCAAATTAGAATGTTGTGGAAAAGTTCATTTATTTAAATAATTCAACTCAAATTGTGCAACTCATGTATGAAATAAATTAAATGCACACAGACTGAAGTAGTTTAAGTCTTTGGTTCTTTTAATTGTGATGATTTGAGCTCACATTAGAATATGGTGAAATGTCAATCAGCTAATCAACTGAAAACACCTGCAAAGGTTTCCTGAACCTTCAAAATGGTCTCTCAGTTTGGTTCACTAGCCTTCAGAATCATGGGGAAGACTGCTGATCTGATAGTTGTCCAGAAGACAAACATTGACACCCTTCACAAGAGCCCCTTTCACACTGCCATTCCGGCAAATACAGGGGTAAAGTGCTCCTGTAATTGTTCCCTGGTCGCTAGATTTGGCACTTTCACACTGCCAGTGATGACCCAGTATATGTGCGTGCTTTCACACACAACCCTTGAAGATTCTGTAACGACACATGACATCAGCGCGTGACGTGTAATGTACGAGTCGACAACGCTTGACACATTATACTTTAACTGAAGCCAGCGAATGATCTCTGCGTCAGCGCGGAAAGTGAGGAACTATCTGATCACTGCTTCATTACAGTTTGCACATATGTTTTCGTCGTCAATGTTGATCTTCCTTCAAAACAGCCGGTAAAAGAGTCGCGCGATAACGCGCGTCATCACTTCGATACGGAATTAGATCTGGCTTTTGTTCACACAGCGCTCGTTCCGGATCGATTACCGCAATGTTCAATTCGGTAATCAATTCCGGGACGTGGTTGCTTTCACACAGAAGGCGACCAGGCAATGTTACGGGAATATTGCGGGTCTGACGTGCAGTGTGAAAGGGGCTAAGGAGGGTGAGCCACAAACATTTATTGCCAAAGAAGCTGACTGTTCACAGAGTGCTGTATCCAAGCATGTTAACTGAAAGTTGAGTGGAAGGAAAAAGTGTGGAAGAACTTGATCCACAACCAACCAAGAGAACCACAGCCTTTTGAGGATTGTCAAGCAAAATCAATTCAAGAATTGATGGGGTCTGGGTCTAGGCTGGGGTCAAGGCATACAGACGTGTCAGGGGATTTGGCTACAGTTGTCGTATTCCTCTTGTCCTAATCCCGTCAGTTGTCGTATTGGAGACGCTAACCATTTAAAATGATTCAGTTCGATTTGGTGAACTGGTTCAAAAAGATCCGGTTACATCGAATGATTCGTTCGCGAACCGTATATGACAAACTGCTTTGTTTTGAACTCTCTCATAACAGACACGGAAGAGAAGACAATGCTGAATAAAGTCATAGTTTTTGTTATTTTTAGACCAAAATGTATTTTCGATGCTTCAAAATATTCTAACTAACCCTCTGATGTCACATGGACTACTTTGATGATGTTTTTCTTACCTTTCTGGACATGGACAGTAGACCGTACACACAGCTTCAATGGATAGACTGAGAGCTCTCGGACTAAATCTAAAATATCTTAACCCCTTTCTAGGCACCTCCTTTTTTGGCATGGAGACAGAAATGACATACCCAAAATAAAAAGGTTTCTGCTCATGATTCTTTCTGACTAGATACATATTCAACATATGTTCACAAAGCTGACACTTTAAAGTTTACTGTTCAGGAATCAGAATCACTCAGACTGTTATGATAATAGAGATATATAAGCTCAAACATAAAAACAAAAATAAAAATATTAAAAACATATTTTTTAAATGTATTTAAAAATGTGTTGATGTAAGATATGAGTTTAAAAATAGAGTGTAGCTAAAGCCACAAGTCTTTCAAAACTTCATTAGAAATTTCATAATCTAATCTGTAAAACTGCGAATTTTATGAAATATTTTCTAAGGCCATGTCATGTGTGTTTTTAGAGAAGGCTAATCAGATTGATTTATGGCCCTTGTCATCTCTGTGAGATCTCACATGTAAACTCTCCAGTGTATTTTGTGTGTGTTTGGCTGTGAAAACTGCCCGATTAATCCCTATCTGTTATTCCATTGTTCTCACCAAACGAGTCTTTCACACCTCCGCCAGGTATGACACATTATCCGCATTATTCTTTTATCATTATTCTTTTGTTTTTATTCCACCTTTATTAGCCTTTATTGTGGTTTTTCAGGCTTTACAAAGACACAAAGCAGCGATCTCACTTCAGTCTCTCTTTGCATTTAGCCCTTATTTATCAAAAGTCTTACTATAAAAATACAACAAAACATTTTCTTACGACCTTGACGTGAATTATTGAGACAAAAATGCATTATGAAGAAGAAAAGCACCTGCTATTAGTAGCATTAGAGCTACGTTAGCATCAAGCTACATCAGACAATTTATGAAATTATTAGTACACTTTTATACAAAACTCACTTTAAACCCCGATCGAGTGTTTATAATAAATTCCTTTAGCGATCAGGGGTGGAATTTGGTCGTTTACTATTGTAAAAATATGCTATTTGTAGCCTTTTTCATAGCTGCACAAGTTAGCATTTCCGATGTACATTTTTTTATATATTTTATAAAATGCCCCAGATCTCAAGAAAATCTTATACCAAGCTTTTCTATCGTAATCGCGGGTTTATTATTCGGATATTTCGTGTATACAGAGGTGTTTCAGTGTTGTTGTGAGCAGATATGAACCAGGAACTGTTCACGAACCATGTGACACGATCTGACGCTGTCTGGTTTTGGGACTGTCAGATTGACAAGCCCAACGTCCAATCAGAGTCTGTCTGGGTCACAGCTCGAGCACACGGAAGCAAACAAACAGAGACGGCTCTGGCAGAGGCTATTTATCATCAGATCGCGTAAATCAGTGGAAAATGAATAGAAATGACGATTCTGTCTGAAGAAATATGAAGTAAACATCAGTAAATATATCCATATATCTCGGCAGATATGCATCTTTGGTCTATAAATCCTTATTGACGCTGTTCAGTGAGTCTATGTGAACACAAATAAACCGCTGCAGACTTGACTGAATATGAGTGAGTTGTGAATTTCTATTCAAAATGGGGCATAATACGGATTTATTATTTTGCACTCCTGACATAAATCACTAAATATCTGTCACTGCAACAATGTTGTATCAAAATATTGGTCAAATATCGAAGCTAGAGACTTTAAACTTTCAATTGATGCACAGTTTGTCCAGATCAAGTAAGAGAGTGATGTTTAATGTGCTGTGAAAGTGAAACAATAATAAACTGGGGCCGTCAGCGATGTTTGCACGTAAAGGGGTTAAACTGTGTTCTGAAGATAAATGGAGGTCTCACGGGTTTGGAACGACATGAGGGAAAGTTATTAATGACATAATTTTCATTTTTGGGTGAACTATCTCTTTAAGTTTATCTTCATTACAGTAGTAAACATATCAGATAAGACACCTCAACATAGCCTATGTATTAAACCTAACAAAATGATCATTCTGGTGTCTGCATAAAGATTGCTCCAATCAAGATGATGCAGGTAAACCTTGAATTTCAGTAAAATAGTATAATAATATAGTCATAAACATGAAATTGAAATCTGAATGAATTTAAGCTAATATTTATCTGTATGACGCATAATAACATACATAAATATGTTTTGTTAGGCCAGTAATGCGGTGTTGAAATCTGATATATGTTCAAAACGTGTTCGATCAACCATGTATATGATTTCTGTACTTGTGCAGCAGACACAATCATCACAACGATTTCTATATATTGCTTATCCTATATTCTGTATGAATGATACACTGCAAATGAATAATGATTTTCTCACCGTCACTTGTGCCTTGATTAACCAGAAGTGTGCCAAAACTACATGGAAGAGTTTGACTCCTCACTGTGTAATTTTTTTTATATGACAAACATATTAAAATGCCTTCGAAAGACAATATACAGCTGATAGGAGTTATATTATAATATCCATTAGAACTCGTTATAAATGTTATTTTTTTTAAATTAACGTTGAGGGAACGTTCTGCCAAACCAAAAACATAGGCTAGAGACTGTGTCATACATCACTTTTTTTAATAATTTATTTTTTATTATGCAACAATAACAAGAACTTATACAAGACAAGAGAGTAATAAATAATGAACGTACATAAATATGATGGTTGCAATACCAACAAGAAATAAAATTAAGCCATCTTAAATGATTTCACAATCCATCTAATATACACAGTCCCAAAACAAATGATTAATTGTAAAATTTAAACTGTTGAAAAAAATAAAATAGTTAGGCTGGAGTTCCACATAAAAAAAAAAAGTCATTAGAAAGTTATATCTGTTGCAAACCAATCAATTTTCATAAGCTGACGAGATCTGTTTTTGAAAAAATAAAGATCAAGTTTCTTTAGCCTTAAATCTCTTTTCGTCTGCTTCTGGTTTAGTTCTTACCATTCACAAATATGAAGTAATTATTTAATATTTGTGACATTCCATTCAAGTCCAAATTTAAATAGCCCTATTTTGGAAAAGATCAAGAAATAAGATTAAAACTTTGTGATTTATTAGCAGGTAGAATAAACTAGAAGATAGGTTATATCGGGTTATTTGTCCTGCAGTAGATCTGGGCTGGACTTTACTCTATGTTGTTCTTTAACTATAGCCTACCTTAAAAGCTTTACCTATCGTTAACGTAAACGCTCCTAGTTTCAGTATACTTAGTATAGTATTTCACAGTATTTCCACCTCCTAAATCACTAACCTTTAACCCTTGTGGATTGTTCAAATTCACTACCCTTTCGTTATGTTCAGGATGAAAACATCCACTCAATTAAACTGCTGTAAAAATGTGTCAGATTCATATTTTTTCTAATTTTTTTTTTGCAGAAATCTGTTCATCAACTTCAGTCCTATTCAAAACTACCAAATGTTTTTAAAAAATCCAAGATTTTAACTTTAATTGGCAAGTTCATAAATGATGTCACTGATTTGGGGGAAAAAACACACAAAATGACTTATTTTCAATATAAAAGTAATTGTGGCTGGATTTTTTTCTTACTCTTTATAACAGTCTTGGGCATGTCAAAGATTAATAGCAAAATTGGCTTTGATGCATTTTTAGTTTTTGTGCAGCATTAGATTTACAATTTTTTCTCCCTAATTTGTTGTTGGTGGCTGTTTTTGGCCCATTGACTTCCATTATAACGACATTTTTTGATTGCAAAGCCATGACACCATATAATCATGCATTCTTGATTGTTTGTGGTTTTCCCTCTTGGGAAGAGGGAAAAATTTTTATTTTTACAGTTGATCACTAGGTGGGATCATTAACCCTTTAGATAGGCCTGTACAAAAAATGGCTTAGTTTCCGGCTTGTATATGGAGTTATATGGAGTATAACAGCAAATTATAGTGTTTGTGTGTGTGTGAGATTCTTGATTGTTGGTAGTTTTCTCTATTGGGAAGAGGTAACATTTGTTATTTTTACAGTTGATCACAAGGTGGGACCATTAACCCTTTAGATAGGCCTGTGCAAAAAAAAAGCTTAGTTTCTGACTTGTATATGAAGCTATATGGAGTATAACAGAATATTATATTGTGTGTGTATGTGTTTGTGTGTGAGAAAGAGAGAGAGGGTGTGTGTGAGAGAGACCTTTGCACACTCACCTTGATGTATTTGAGAAAATCAAAATGTACACCTCAGCTCTCAGAACTACAAGGAGTAAACAAAAGTGTATTTATGCACCTGCTGCCTTTTGATTGTGGTGATAAGTATAGACTAAACAAAAGCAAAGTATGTGGATTTAAACACTTGCATGCCATCGTGCTGGTCATTTATTGGTGAGAAGAGCAGCAAGCAACACGAGAAAGGGCTTGACTTGTACTGAAGTTTTAGAAATGATTATGCAGCTTGAGCCCTCCAGCGAGCTGCAGGTTATTTGAAGTTGGTATTGCATTTTTGGTTCATAATACATTAAAGGGGGGGTGAAATGCTATTTCATGCTTACTGAGTTTTTTACACTGTTAAAGAGTTGGATTCCCATGCTAAACATGGACAAAGTTTCAAAAATTAAGTTGTACGTTTGAAGGAGTATTTTTGTTCCCAAAATACTCCTTCCGGTTTGTCACAAGTTTCGGAAAGTTTTTTTCGAGTATGGCTCTGTGTGACGTTAGATGGAGCGGAATTTCCTTATATGGGTCCTAAGGCACTTCTGCCGGAAGAGCGCGCGCTCCCGTATAGCAGAGCACTGAGACATTCACTGATCAGAGCGAGAGCGTCGCGAAATGTCACAAAAGAAGTGTGTTTTTGGTTGCCAGGGCAAGACAACCCTGCACAGATTACCAAAAAAAAACAGCATTAAGGGACCAGTGGATGGAGTTTATTTTTACAGAGCATCAACGGAGTTGTGCAAGTGTTTGTTCTCTGCATTTCGAAGATGCTTGTTTTACAAACATGGCCCAGTTTGACGACGGATTTGCGTATCATTTATTTCTTAAAGATGATGCAATCCCAAGGAAAAAGGGTCACGATCGTGTGTTGGAACCGCAGGCGGTGAGTAAAACTGCTTAAAATATTTCTGCCTCCTTGTTAGTGCGTCCCCTCCCATGCCAGAGACCCGGGTTCGAGCCCCGCTCGGAGCGAGTCGTTGCTGCTGCTGCTTTCGTTCAGTTTCAGCCTCTGGATCTGATTCTGGATCATAAATAAACGGCTGAATCTGACTGTAAGCCAAGGTTTGTTTTGGACGATGGGTTTTCCCTCACGGTAATGTCACAGCTTCCACATCCTCTCAACGCAAAAGCCTATTCGCGCTCGTGATTCTTTAGCTCCGCCCACACGTCACGCCTCCAGCCGGTCGTGTTTTTCCGGGAAAAATCGGTACAGACTATCTTTCTCTTATGAATATAATAAAACTAAAGACTTTTTGGATTTATGAAGGATGCAGTACTACTCTATATGTACTCAAGATTAACAGGATATTGAGTGAAAACGAGCATGTCACCCCCCCTTTAAGTTCATAAATTCGATGCAAAGTAGGTTTTTTTACAGGATTTTAAGGTTTTAAACTGGCTCTACCATCAAGAAAAGACAAGCATTTCACACTTAGACCATCCATACTTTACACCATCAAAAGGCACCTGGTGCATAAACACACTTCTTTTTTTATTGTTTACTTCATGTAGTTCTGAGAGCATGAGGTGCATATTTGTTTACTTCATGTAGTTCTGAGAGCATGAGGTGCATATTTGGATTTTTTCAGATACATCAAGGTAAAATAGGCTTTGTAGTTCACGCGTGTTTCAGTATCGATGGGAAAAAAATCATAATTAACAATATGTGGAGTAAGTGGACCACTGCTAATGCTGAATGTCTGGTGAACGACTGCTGTTTCCAGTGAATATGTGCGTGAGGCACCAGTGCGTTCAAACAGCTGAAACAGAAAATACTAAATTTTTGGTCACACATAAGGCATAATTGAAAAATGCAAAGTGTTTGTAGTTTGAAAAAATCAATAATAATAACATAGTTCATAGTAATTATTGCTAATTGCTGCACCGTTCTCATTTCGCTCTGCATATGGAACCCGGAGAATGAAAAGGTCTTCTTTTAATTTTTGACGAGTAGACTGTAGCCTAAGACTATCCTATGTTTTGAAATTAACTCACTGTAAATGTTTTAATATTTTTTAAAGATGTTACAATGTTATATCATAATGTTATTGTTGTTTTACTTCCTCCTTTTATCTCATTTTACAATTACATTCATTTCACAATCCGTCCTTTTGCGCCACCTGGCAGTAGTTTCACGGATGATTTTAAGACGCGACTGAATTACAGTTCCCGACGCGGCACTGTGGCAGCGGTATGTGCAGCGGTAATCCCCATTTAGGTTTTCACCTATTGTAGTCCACACCCAGATAGAGAGGTAAACCGGCATACACACCAGAGCATGTGAGCAGTTATATTTGCTCCAGCAAAGTGGAGAGCACATTCTGAAGGTTCCACTCCACTCGGAACTAGTACTACTAACTGTTGTCTGGAGTTCACCAGGGAGCAACAGGTAAGACCTGGAGAACACAATCAGGAAACTATATATAAAAGTACAATATTACAGTTCATATCTTTGTGATTAACAGATAAAATTGAGGTGTTTAAAACCCACCTACCCAGCCCCTGCACCAAGGAACACAAGAACCACAGATGTTGAGAAATGTTGGCTGTGGCGAGTGGGGCGGGGCCGAGAGGCGTGGGAACGAGGGGTGGGGCGCAGGTGTAGCTCATCTCCAATCACTACACCTGGCCTCACTCCTCGTTCCCACGCCTCTCGGCCCCGCCCCACTCGCCACATTGGCTTTAATCACTCATGTATACCTTTAGTATTTCATATAAAATAGATGTTCTGATGAAACATTTAAAAAAAAAAACATTTTTAAGGAACAGTTCCGGTAAAGATTTTCTGGTGATGTACAACAATATCACAATGTGGGAACTCTAAACTTGTTTTCAAGTTCCAAATGATGACCTTGCTATTTGTTGTTACTTTAAAAATGTCACACCATCTTGAAGGGTTTAGTTCACCCAAAAATGAAATTTCTGTCATTAATTACTTACCCATATGATTTCCAAAACCTGCAAGACTTTAGTTAGACCTCAAAACACAAATTGAGATATTTAAGACTCAATATGGGAGTAATTAGTAAAAAAAAATATATCATTAAGAATCAAAGCAAATCAGGATTCTGAGATGGTCCTTCACTAGATATGGTTGAAAAAGTCTGTTTTTGCTCACAAAAAGTATTCTCATTGCTAAATGAAAGTCATTACATTTGCCAAGTATGGTAACCCATTGGTGGTCTGTATTTGTCCCATCCAAGTGCACACACAGCAGTGAGAAGTGAACACACACCTGGAGCAGTGGGCAGTAATATCCAGCGCCCAGGGAGCAACTGGGGGTTCAGTGCCTTGCTTGCAGTCACTTCAGCCATGGATATTGAGGGTGGATGAGAGTGCTGTTCATTCATCTATAAAATGCGTTGGTGTTCTGCTGCAAGTAATCTTAAAGACTCTTAAATGCATATACTTTCAGAAGGCAAAATAAATGTTTTAGTGGGGCGTGGCAGTTCTCAGAGAGAATATATTTTTGGGTTTGAGACTTTAGTCTTTGCAACTGAGCTTTCCAAGAGAGAAAGAAAAAATTGAAAATCGTATCATGACCCCTTTAATTTGGTAGAAGGACAATCAAAGGTGTTACAGGTTTGGAACAACATGAGGGTAAAGTAATTAATGACAGAAATGTAATTTTCGGGTGAACTAATCCTTTAACCATTCTTACACATTGTAATAGTTACTCAAACCATATCTACAAGTGGATCCATCCACACTCCACATCAAACTTCAGTGGTTTGGACTCAAAAGAGACAAAAAATTTTGAAGGACATCCACTCCGTTTTGTCCCCTTGAACCACCAAGTGGATTTATTTGTGCAACAAGTTGCTCTAAGGCAGCACTGTCCAACGTGAAGTGACTTTGAGGAACAGCTAGTCCCTCTGGCCAGTCAAACACAGGTGACTCCTGGGAGCTTGATTCTGCTGCTGGTGCCTGAAGAACAGTTTCATTTGCTGACCCAGCTGTTCTGCCAAAGATCTCTTCCATTGCAGTGGTTCGCTGTCTTTGTTGTTCAAGGCAGCCTCAAACAAAAATCTGCATGTGTGTCTGGTGTTGTTCCGTTCTCAGCCCATGGTTGTTCCACTGTCGAGTAAAGGCTGATAAATGCCTGTTGATCCACATAGACAAAGTGAAGAGCCCAGAGATGCATTTCATTGTCTATGTCCAAGATACCTTCAGCCTCCAGGAAGTGGAAGAGATTATAATAAACATTAGTCAATCCCCGCCACATGTCACCCCAGAGCCTCTCAATTCTTTGGTTGTGAACGCTCCTGCCTCTTATTGCGCTGCCTCTCTGTGATCCCCTAAAAATGTTCATCATCACACAGACGTCACTGTTTTCTCCTCCATTATCCGTTCTGACTTTAGAAGGCACTCCATACATGGCCATAGCATTCAAAAAGCTATTCATTATGGTGCTGCTTGTGGTTGTAAGCCATATTGTCCATGCTGCCTATAGTCTTGCACCTCTGCTATATATTCATTGAGATCCTGAAGTAACTCATCGGCTTCTGGTGCAGTGATCAGCCTCCCTCTCCCATGCAATGCTTTATTGCATTGTTTCTAGCCTCTTTTATGTACTGAATTTTCAGGATGCAAAATGTTCATCAATATAATGAATTAAAATAGAATATGAACATTCAACTTAATGGGCTAAAGAAAGCACACAAATCTAAGTTTCAGAAACAAGGGTGTCTAAACTCAGTCCTACAAAGTCACTATCCAGCAAAGTTCAGCTCAACTTGCAATAAACCTTCCTGGAAGGGCTTGATTAGCTGAATCAGATGTGTTTAACTGGGGTTAGAGCAAAAAGGTCGCAGGACAGCGCCCATGTTTTACATAATCTGAAACAAAGCAATCCTTACCTCATTAAAGTTGACTGTATTACCCAGAATCTTCTGTCAGCTGTCGAGTGCAATTGTTCAGCGTCTGTTGACAACGCAAAATAAAGTTTCTTCTGGTCAGTCAACTGAATGATTAATATGACAATCGAACTCGGAGATAAACTAGTCTGGTCTTAGTCAGGACATCGTTGATTGGATGAGAACCGTTCAAAATTATTGGTTATAGAAATCAGTGAGCGTGGCTCATTATAATATAAGCAAAACGCTTTAAATAACGCATGCTTTTATGCAATCAGACGACGTCTGTCCTGTGGCAAGCCAAACGGTGTTAGAAGCAGCGCTTTTTCAAACACTAAAACCCCGTTAAATATGCAGTTTTTTATGTTTTAAACGCGTAAAAAAATGGCATTTTGAATGTAAACGCGATTAATCTATACCGTAATTCTGACCCTTTTGGCTTTCCTATATGCATTTAATTAATGGTCTTTATAACGCGGATCAAGTAAAGTACACAGTTCTCAGTGAAACGTGTGCTGACAGACTTTAAGAGTGTACTTTTCATTGTTTTCACTTTTAACATTGTCCATCACCCGTATAATTTCGGTGATAAAAGTATTTCGGCCGAAAACCGAAAATCCACTTTTGGGCTATTTTCGGCCGAAGGCGATTTCAAAACATTTCAGCCGGAATATATATATGTCTCAGATATATTATTAACCTGACATTTGGTTTTGAGTCAAGCGCTTCATTGTAGTACTACGGTGATATCTCTTCAGTGCACAGCACAAGCAGGTCAAACTACAAATGCTGAATATTAATAAATATGACTGGAAATGTTATATACATACTATTATAATTTTATATACATTTTAGGCTAACGTTATAATGAGAACACTATTGTAAAAAAAATCGTTAATTATTATGGTTTCCTCAACGTTAAGTGTTAGCTATCTGTTAATCAAAACATAAAACATTTACTCCATTTATATATTTACCCCATTTATATTAAGTTGTTCATTACACATTTTCCCTGTGTGTTAACATAATTGATTATGTTAGTTGAATGTCTGACTTGACTCTTGTTAATAGGTGCGTTTAAATCGAAGCAGGGATGCACAGCATGATCACTTGTATGACATCAAGGTACTTTGATGTCATACAAGTGATCATGCTAATAATACTAAAGTATTTTGCCCCGCCCCCAAAAACATTATTCAACTATCAGTCGAATATCGGCAAGATTCGAAAATACCGATTTGACTATGAAAATCCTTAGTCGGGGACACACCTAATGTTTACCATCTTGATTGGAAAATGCTGTTTTTAAGGTAAGAGTGCATGTCCTACTTTGCTGATATTAATATGGGGAGCGGATGGAATCTAGCAACCTCTCCTGGATGGTAATAATATTAATATTATAAACTGAAAGCAATCTTTACGTGACTTACATTTTAAATATTTTAAAATTGATCATCTGAGTCTAAATTGATCCAGCATTCTAAAGACACTGCCGGCCATATACAGCAGATTGGTTTCTTATAAGCAAAAATAGATTGCATTAGCGCCCCCTTTTGTCGGCTATCACTTTATCTGACACTTTTTCTTTGATGAACCAGCAGGCCAACGGCAGTTGGATGGACGGCCGTTCTGGACTTCTCCAGAACGTCCAGATGGTCAGTCTGCACCTGCTCATTCCAATCAACAAGCTCCAGAACCAGGAATTTATAGAACTCTCTTTGTGTTTTGGGTTTTTGGTTCCATGCTAGAGCCATCTGCTGATGAATGATAAACGCATTCACCACAGTGATATCAATAAAGTGGTAGAATAGTCTTTCGGAGAACAGTGTAATAACCAATGAGGGCATCAGAAAGATCAACTCCTCCCATGTTCCTGTGTGGAAAATAATAGAGGACATATTTCAAATCTAACAAATCAGTCAAACATTACCAAGTAAATGTGAACATATCTGCACAATTCATTATACAACATCACTAAATAAATTAAACTCACTTGTAGTCAGCCACTGCAGCAGGAATGGGAACAGTCAGCTCCGTCCATTCTCCACTACTCGTCCTCATCCTCCTCTGCACTGTGCGTTCTCCATTTGCTGAATGGACGAAGGAGCACATGAGCACCTCCCTGGTGTCCTTCTATTCAACACAAACAGTTGCTTGTCATTGCGAATCCATGTCATACTTCCAAGGGGAGCAAGGAGAGCATTTCTGGGCAGTCTGTTGTCAGTGGCTTGCTGAAAGCCCACCCGGTTGCTGCGAATTGTCTCACAGGCCCAGATCTCTTTCTGGATGAGGTCTTTAAACAACGATTGTAACGATTTATTTTGTAAAAAGCGCTATACAAATAAACTTGAATTGAATTGAATTAAACAGTGATGGGCTGGGTGTAGAAATTGTTCACATGAAGCTTGTAGCCTGTTCTTAAGATTTTTTTTCATTCACCAGCACCATCACCAATTCATAGCAGAGACCTTTACTTTGTTCTGCTAGTGCCACAGGGGATTTGCCCTCATGGATAAAAAATCCAATCCCCGCCTTAGATGCCACCATCCGTTCATCTACTGCAATGTCTTGATGAGGATGGAAGAAGGTTTTGCAGACATCATGTATCTGCTGATAGACCAGCTTCAGTTTGCCAAGGCGATCATAGGATGGTGTTCCTCTTTTTTTCATGTTCTCAGCTTAATTTTTTGGATCACTGAGATGCAGTGCCAACGATATTGCTTGAAATTACCTGCCTGGAATTACCCTTGATAGCCTATTCTGTCGAGTCTGGACCCATTCCAGTAATCCGTCAGAACAGGAACTTTTACCAGATCCATGTAAATTACTACCAACAGGTAGGAGTATAGATTCCTTTACGGATCTATCCTGCCATGGCTTCCTTGCAGCATCTTGATTTTGTTCTGCATAGGCACCCGAATTCTGAATAATCGTCTATTCTGAGGGTGAAAGACATAGCTGAAAGATTTCTAGAGCAATGTACAACTCCACAGGTATCAGCCGAGGTCCTGGAGTTCTAGCTGTTCGAAACACTGTCACAGGCAGTATTTCATCTGAGGTGTGCCAAAAGACTGGTTCATCTGAGGTGTGCCATTTTGCTGAGATGCCACAAGAAACAACAAGTCTCTCCCACTCCCATTTTCTCTTCCTCTTTCTTTAAACCTCCCTCCCTCTTTATCTCCATTCACTTTGCATTGTAATTCTGTCTCTCTAGGTTGTATAAAAGAAAAAATATGCATAAACTCACAGATCTAGCACTGAATCAGAAATTTATTCAGGCAGAAGCATTTAAATTTGTTAATGTAATTTAATTTAACAATTTAATTACAAATTAAGAATAATAATTTAATTGAATAATTTTGTAAATTTAATTTACATTTAAAGGTCCCGTTCTTCGTGGTCCCATATTTTAAACTTTAGTTAGTGTGTAATGTTGTTGTTAGAGTATAAATAATATCTGTAAAATTCTAAAGCTCAAAGTTCAATGCCAAGCGAGATATTTTATTTAACAGAATTCGCCTACAACGAACGACCCGTTTGGACTACATCCCTCTAGTTCCTGCAGTAATGACGTCACTAGAACCGTTTTTTGACTAACCTCCGCCCACATGAATTCACAAAAAAGTGGCCTTGTTGCGCTCCGACGGAGAAGAGGAAAAGTTGCGTTTGTGTTTGTCACCATGTCGTCAAACCACTGTTATCAATCATCTTTGTTTGGGCTTCCCAGGGAAGCTGTACTTGGAGATCAATGGTTACAATTTGTTTAACTTGGTTCCGGAAAATTATAATCCACATGTAAAACTATGTGCAGCACATTTTGCTGAGGACAACTTTCTCAATCAGTTTAATGCCAGATTCACACAAAGATTATTCTTGAAAGATGGAGCAGTTCCCTCTTTGTCTGGAGAAGGCGTTGTTTATGGACCACAACCGGTAAGTGTATTTTATTATTTAAGTTGGTGCATTTAACAGTTACTGTAACTTATTACACAAAGGGCAACGCTGTTTAGCTTTGTTAACTAGATGTTAGGGCTGTGCAAAAAAATCGAATGCGATTTTCATGTGCATCTCGTCAGTAAAAACGCTGTGATTATAAGTACCAGGGTTCCCACGTGTCCTGGAAAACCTGGAAAATGAAAGACCAATTTTCCAGTCCTGGAAAACACATGGAAAATGGGAAAAAAAGTAAAATGTCCTGGAAACGTTTGCGTTGTCCTGGAAAATAATTTTCCCTCCTTGTGGATGAAATGGTTTAAACATTCGCACAGCGACCAACATGACACAAACCTGCCAATATGTACGCATTTTGTACGCATTACAAATATGACCTGAATAAAATGGCTTTATTTTAAAATGTTCTATATAGACACATAAAAAAAAAATATATACTTGAGGTGACACTATGCTATTAATCCATCAAATTTAAGTTTAAAAAATCTCAAATAATTATCTAAAATAATGGGATTTAAAATGTTGTCTAGACAACTATTTTGCATGTGTGTAGAGAAACTGTAAATATTATAGATCTTAAAATAAATGTAAATAATTACTTATTACTATTCATCAGTACTACTAATATAGAGGATAGAACATCATCTTAATACAATATTGAGCATGCGTGTCACTCAAGACCAACGTATGCGCATTATAATCCATAGATCGGTTGTGCACATGCGTCTATGTCACCGAAACACACCACAGCGCATGCGCGTGACAACGTCCAGTACGTATTGGATCTGATCCATGTCATTGTGATACAGGCTGCAGTGAGGACTTCTTGAATGATTGCACATGTAACAGAGTTAGAATTGTATTTAGTTTTATTGTGAATCCTACTGAATTCAGCAGTAGTTATTCATGTCATGTTAAAATAGTTCCCTCATGTGGTTTGTTTGGGAGCTGCAGACAAAAATGCATGGTTTGATGGAAAATAGCATAACACAGCAGTTGCTATAGGCAATGCGCGATGTTGGAACGTAAATTCATGCAATATTTGTGTGATTATAGCGCAAAATGATTAGCAATTTCAAGAATTTTGTGATTTGGTTTAGCTAATGCTAATGGCTTAAACCATTTAATCCAACGAACATATATTTGATTAGTTATGGCATTTTGTGAACTTCCGTCTGATAGTGCTCTCGTTGGCAAGGCCACGAGGTTGTTAATTTTATTTTATATTTTATTTAGATGTTTAATGTCTGCAGCAAAACACCACTGAGAGGATATTTTATTTCACTTTTCAGGTATGTTTATATATATATTTTTGTGTTTATTATTGCTTTTGTTTTAATTATTGACTCATGTTTCATAAGAAATGTGGTCGTGTGTTGCGTTTCTTTTATTGGTTATAGGCTGTTGTTGTGTAACCGCTGTTGTTATGGGGAATGCGTGCTGTTGATGTGTAATGTCTGCAGCGAAACACCACTGAGAGGATATTTTATTTCACTTTTCAGTAAATACAGATCAACAAAATTATGTGTTCTTGCATTTATTGGGAAATTGAGCCCATTGACTCCTGTTCTTCTGAGTGCACGAAGGATGTGTGAATGAATTGGTCAAATCACAAAGCAGAATATGGGAGAGAGACCAGATCCAGTTACAAAAGTGACAAGATCTGTCTCATTTGGTGCCGTGACCCAGATGGGAGTGAGGTTTAGATTTGGGGTGTGAGAGTAACGGATGCCAGCGAGTAGGTACTGTGCTGGTAAACCTCACCCCCAGATCTCAAGAGACGCACTAGTGACAGACGCTCAGCCATTTAGACTCCATGTTAGTGCGTCCGCCTCGCATGCTGGATACCTGGGTTCAAGGCCCAAGAGCGATTGTGAGGTGTTGCGGTGAGGACCCGGGAGAGAAGGGTTACACACAGATACTATTTAACCTCTTAGACAGCACAAAGACGTCCTCGTCCTCAACTTAACTGAGATGATGACATCTCTGAATTCAATGATGAACTGCCCTTAACTGTCATTTTGCATTATTGACACACTGTTTTCCTAATTAATGTTGTTCAGTTGCTTTGCACAATCTTTTTTGTTTAAAGCACTATATAAATAAAGATGACTTGACTGTTTCAAAATATTTTCGTTGACGAAAAAGCAAAAACAGACAACAGTCAGTAACTTATTGTTTATTGAACTGTCGTAGCCTATTAAATCAATATCACATTTACAAACTCCCTTTATAATCATTAAATCTGTCACTCCTTAGTTCATCGCGATCTCACAAAGTTCCATTATAGTCCATCAAGCTCTTTAAACTGCACGATGAATCTCTTATTTACATTATGTCTTCTTTGTTTATGTCTGTGATACATTTCTCAACACTGCAAATACACTTAGAAACCTATAAAGCACGCCTCAGCGCTAACACAAATATGCTCTGGTCAGTCGCACTGGTGCACCTAAAAAAACATTCAGTCGTACGCATTAGTTTTCAGTAACATTTGTGTGCGACTCAGAATATTAGAGCTCGTCACACAGCCTTGTGTGAATCAGATGAGTGTGACGCAGGCCACGGACAGCATGCCACTGCTACACGACTCAATGAGAGTCAGAGGAGGCCTGTGCAGTGCTGTTTGTGGAATTACTGTAAACTTAGACTAAACATACTCGAATAGGTCTCTCTGTGGTGTGAACTCTCATGTGGGTATAAAGGGTTGTTTTCTGTCTGAAACTCTTTCCACACTGTTCACATGTGAAAGGCTTCTCTCCAGTGTGAATTTTCATGTGCGTCTTGAGATTTGCTTTTTTCGTGAAAGTCTTTCCACAGTGATGACACATAAAAGGCTCCTGTCCCATGTGAGTTATTAAATGGCTCTCAAAGAGTTTCTTGTCTGTGAATACACTTCCACACTGAGGGCAAATAAAACAGCTCTCACTTGAGTGAATCTCCATGTGCTTACTAAGGCCTTCCCTACGTACGAAACTCTTTCCACACTGATCACATGCAAAAGGCTTCTCTCCAGTGTGAACTCTCATGTGAGCCGTAAGATTTCCTTTTCGATTCACAGTTTTGCCACACAGTTGGCAGGTGTAAGGCTTCTCTCCAGTGTGAATTCTCCTGTGAGTATAAAAAGTTGCTTTATGTGGGAAACACTTTCCGCATTGACCACATACAAATGGCTTCTCTCCAGTGTGAATTCTCATGTGAATCTTAAGATTATCTTTTCGTGGAAAGCTCTTTCCACACTGCTGGCAGGAGAAAGGCCTCTCTCCAGTGTGAGTTCTCATGTGAATCCTAAGATTATCTTTTCGTGGGAAGCTCTTTCCACACTGGTGGCAGATAAAAGGCTTCTCTCCAGTGTGAGTTCTCAAATGAATGTTAAGGTTTTCTCTTGATTTTACACTCTTTCCACACTGTTGGCAAGTTAAATGACTCAGAGTTCCAGTCTTCTGAGCACTTTTTTGAGAGGACGTCTTTTCAGTCTTTGAACAACAAAAAGAAATTTCTCCAGTAAAGAAATCTTGTTTTTCATGCAAATCTTTCTCATCTGTTTCATTGGGATCTTGACTGTCCTCTTTCACCGCCATCAGGTCTAAAACAAAAAAAAACAAATACATCTTAACCCCAGTTTAATGGTATAAAGCAATGGACATCAAAATATTTAGACATTTAAGGCATCAAAATCAACAACTTAGCTGTAAGCAGAGATGATGGGCTCAAGTACTACAGGGCCATTCTAACAAATGGGGGGCACGTGCATTTAAGTGCGTAAAATACAGTTTTGCCAGTTGGTGGCACTGTGACCATGGTTTACAATAATAAAACCCATGCTCAACTTTCATTCCCATTTTTCACTATAAAATGCATTAGGGTCACTCCGTATCAAATCAAACAAATTTTAACTTCCCCGGCTCAAATTTTTGATTCTTCTAAGATTTTTTCTAAAGAAAGGTAAACATATTAAATTAAATTAAACAAATTAAATCCAAAATATTAAATGTCATGGATGTACATTTACGGAGTAATCCAGTTTTTCAAAGGGAGGTCAAGATGGCAATTTTCACTTGAGATTTATAGCCAAATTACAATTTCATAAAAATTACTTTAGAAGGATGGCAGCATCATTGGTTTATTTTTACACAGAGATCTGTAGGTCCATTGGTAAAATCTGTTGTATTTAGCAATTCTTGATGCATGATGCGTCAAAGGGGACACTATAAAAAATTTGAAAAAGCACTTTCACATTTTCTCCCCCAAAGTTTGCATGCCTGTAACTCAAGAAGAATTAACTAGATCTCAACATCCTTTTGGTTTGTGGTTCTAAATAAACTTTTACTTTTTTGTCTACATTTTTAAGGCCCTGTCTTGACTATTTCCAGAGATATATGAATCTCAATATGGCTCCATGAATGAAATGTTAAATTGTACACATTTTCACAGGTCAAAAACCAAATGTGGGTCAATTTGCATTTATCTGATACTTTTTTGATACTTTATCTGATACTTTTTCTGATACAGGAAGACCTGAACAACAAATAATGTTAAAATTAGAGATGTATCTATATTTCATTCCGTCAAAATAATTGCATCGAACATACCTAACTGTCTGATTGGTGAAAACTCTGTATTTTTAAAGTTTGTGTGGCTGTAACTCAAAGTATTAAAGCTATATAAACATAATTTTAATATTTATATTCTAAAGCTTTTCTTTTGGTAAGGTTCTATGGTACAGTCCCAGAGATATGTGGATCACAATGCAGCACCATTGGATACATTTGAACAATTTTCAATGGTTGAAATATTAAGTGTGATGAACATATCATACAGTTGATACCTGTATCAATGTAAGTAGATAGAAATGTTTGGAGAACAAATAATGTTGAAAGTACAAATGTATTTTTTTCTTCTATCAAAACAGTTGCATCTGATATTGAATTTGAACAATGTGTCTACCATAAATACTCTGAAATTGCCTTTCAACTTGAATTGGCAGAAGCATAGATTTTCTGTCCATAGTTTATTCAGAAGATTCTGTATTTTAATCAGTTTCAAAGAAAATTGGGAGACACGATTACAGCAATACGTATAATTGCATAGACATGAACAAACATCAATCACTTAATTAACCCTCACATTGAGATCCTAAATGAGGTTAAAATTATATTAGATACACCAGTACAGATCAGAGTCTGGAGGTACATTATTTGCGTTGCCTGTGTAAAGGGGGTTCCCTTTGTTGTCTAGAAAAGGGTTTTATCTGAGGTTGCTGGTTGGCAAGTGTTCAGTAGTCGTTGAAATCACATATTGGGAAATCTGTGAATGGCCATTGTCTGAAGAGACAGAGTTGTGGAATGGTTGTTGTTTCAGATGGGCACTCGAGGTCAGACTCGGAGACACAGCATTATAAAACAACTCAGAACACGAAACTCTCAATGGAAAAGAAAAGAAACTAAAGTAAAAGAACTGAAATTTAACGAGACTAGGTTGCGTTTCTTCTGATCGTGGCGAAGTAGCAACAGGCGTGCACTAAAACAGCACTAAAAGAACGCTAAAAGTGATGACTAAAAGCAAAAGCCAAATTTGATGGTGTCCTGCGTATTTAAAATAGCCACGCAAACTTTGGAAATAATGTTTTCACCACTTACGTATGTTCGATGCAATTATTTTTATAGAATGAAAAAACAAAAATACATCTCTAGTTTATAAATTATTTGTGTTTCAGGTTTCCTGTAAAAAAAGTATCCGCTAAATGCAAATTGACCCACATTTGGTTTTTGAGATCCCAATATCTCTGGAAATAGACAAGACAGGACCTTACAAATGTAGATACCAAAGGAAAAGTTTATTTAGACCAATAATCCAAATGGATATTGAGATATTTTTAATACTTCTTGAGTTACAGACATGCAAAGATTGGGGAAAAACTCTTACGTTGACATTAGTGCACAAGAATTAGCATAGTTTATCCGACCACTGTCACTCTGTGTTTTAAACACAAAGTATGGAGTGCCACAAGGCTCAATATTAGGTGTTCAGCTTTTTCTCCTTGTACATATTCCCCCTGAGGGACATTATCATTTATGCTGATGATACTTCGGTTTATATGATATGCCAGTTTATATTTTAACATGACAACACTGAACAACCTAACCAGTTAATGAAGTGTATCATTGATATTAGGGGTGCAATCGATTATTTAATAAAATAAACAATAAAAATAATAACCAATAATGTTTAAAAAATAATGAACCAAAAAATACAAACTCAATTTCAAAAATGTTGGGACACTGTACAAATTGTGAGTAAAAAAGGAATGGAAGAATTTACAAATCTCAATTTATTTTTTATTCACAATAGAATATAGATAACTTATCAAATGTTGAAAGTGAGACATTTTGAAATGTCATGCCAAATTTTGACTCATTTTGGATTTCATGAGAGCTACACATTCCAAAAAAGTTGGGACAGGCAGCAATAAGAGGCCGGAAAAGTTAAATATACATATAAGGAACAGCTAGAGGACCAATTTGCAACTTATTAGGTCAATTGGCAACATGATTGGGTATAAAAATGATTGGGCCTCTCTGAGTGGTAGTGTCTCTCAGATCACCAATTCCCCCAATGCTGCAGAGAAAAATAGTGGAGCAATGTCAGAAAGGAGTTTCTCAGAGAAAAATTGCAAAGATTTTGAAGTTGTTATCATCTACAGTGCATAATATCATCCAAAGATTCAGAGAATCTGGAAAAATCCCTATGCGTAAGGGTCAAGGCCGGAAAACCATACTGGATGCCCGTGATCTTCAGGCCCTTAGACGGCACTGCATCACATACGGGAATGATACTGTAATCCACCGTGCCATTCGCCGTTGCCAGCTTAAACTCTATAGGTCAAAATAGGTCCAATTGTTATCGGCGCTCAGTTCAGAAGCCTGCATCTTTGATGGTATGGGGTTGCATGAGTGCGTGTGGCATGGGCATCTTACACATCTGGAAAGGCACCATCAATGCTGAAAGGTATATCCAAGTTCTAGAACAACATATGCTCCCATCCAGACGTCATCTCTTTCAGGGAAGAACTTTCATTTTCCAACATGGCAATGCCAGACCACATACTGCATCAATTACAACATCATGGCTGTGTAGAAGAAGGTTCCGGGTACTGAAATGACCAGCCTGCAGTCCAGATCTTTCACCCATAGAAAACATTTGGTGCATCATAAAGAGAAAGATGTGATAAAACAGTTGAGCAACTAGAAGCCTGTATTAGACAAGAATGGGACAACATTCCTATTCCTAAACTTGAGCAACTTGTCTCCTCAGTCCCCAGAGGTTTGCAGACTGTTATAAAAAGAAGAGGGGATGTCAAACAGTGGCAAACATGGCCTTGTTCCAGCTTTTTTGAGATGTGTTGATGCCATGAAATTTAAAATCAACTTATTTTTCCCTTAAAATGAAATGTTTTTCTATGTTGTATTGTAAATAAAATATTGGAATTTGAAACTTCCACATCATTGGATTCTGTTTTTACTCACAATTTGTACAGTGTCCCAACTTTTTTGGAATTGTGTTTGTAAAACCATTTTCCAAATAAAATACATTTTTAATATCATTAATTTCTGTAGAGCTGGACATTTTTAAAAGGATCAAATGAGTGAGTTCAGCTTTGAGAATGAAAACCAACCTGTTTGTTCCTCAAAATCTTCTTGTTTGACTCTGAATGCTTCTATCTTCATGTCTTCACTCTCCTCTTTAATAAATGCCATCTTTATAATTCCGTGTCACATGGATCTTTATTGCTTCAGCAGGGGCTTTGTTCTGTTTGAGATGAGAATAATTAACAAAAAGAAATATACATTAAACTAAATTTCAGGGTGTGTCTCAATCAGCTCCCTAGCTCAGTAATCAGTGCACTGGTCAGTGACATTTTTATTATATTTAATATTAAACTTCAGTTAAAACAATTGGTTTTCAAGTCATTACACGTTTGTTGTTCTTGTGGAGTGCGGAGATTCAAGCACTTCATTGAAAGTTGCTGTGTTTGAAATTTCATATAATCACACTACTCATACGATTCCTGCAGTATCCAGTATATATTTATGGCTTTCAGTCACGTGACTGGCTCAAAGACCTGGAGGGTGAAACAACCAGAGTACTGCAGCACAAGCCTGTCAATTTCCCATCTGTTTCCAAGCCGCAAATATTTAGGTCACCTCTCAAAAGAATAAAGCAAAGATATGAAAACAAAATGCAAGATTTGGCTCTTTTTTTTTGTTCAAAATGGCATGCTACCATACCCGTGCATCTAGAAAGTATTCACATTGCTTTACTTTTTACACATTTCGCTATGTTACAGCCATGTTATTCCAAAACGGATTATACATTTTCCTTAAAATTTTAAAATCAACCCATAACACTGTGAAAGAGGTTTGTTTGAAATCTTTGCAAATGTATTAAAAATAAAAAACTAAAAAATTACTCAAGTACATAAGTATTCATGTAATGAAAGACAAAATGAGCCCAGGTGCATCATGTTTCCATCATCTTTTGAGATGTTCTACAACTTGATTGGAGTCCACATATGGTAAATTCAGTTGACTGAGCGTGATTTGAGATGCACACACTATATAAGGTCAGAGCACAAACCAAGCCATGAAATCCAAGGAATTGTCTGTAGTCTTCTGAGACAGGATTGAACCAAGACACCAATCTTAGGAAAGGTACAGAAACATTTCTACAGCATTGAAGGTCCCAAAGTTCACAGTGGTCTTCATCATCTGGAAATGGAAGAAGTATGGAAACCACCAGGACTCTTCCTAGAGCAGGCCGCCCGGCCAAACTGAGTGATCGGGGGAGCATAGCCTCAGTCAGGGAGGTGAGCAAGAACCTGATGGTCACTCTGACAGAGCTCCAGTGTTTCTCTGTGGAGAGAGGAGTACCTTCTCTGTAGCACTCCACCAATCAGGCCTGTATGATAGAGTGACCAGATGGAAGCACATGACAGCCTGCCTAGAGTTTGCCAAAAAGCGTCATGTCTGGAGGAAAGCAGGCACCGCAGCCAGCCTGAGCCCAGACTTGAACCTGATTGAACATCTCTGGATAGATCTGAAAATGGCTGTGCCTGATGGAGCTAGAAAGGTCCTGTGAAGAAGAATGGGCGAAACTTCCCAAAAACGTGTACCAAGCTTGTAGCATCATACTCTGACTCAAAGGTGCTTCGAAAATATTTAATGCACATCTTGCCAATAAAGCGAGTTTTGTAATCTGCTATAAATCTCCATCACCTGCGCGCTTTCACATGGAGCAGAGCAGGATGCACGAAATGACCATGTTTTTGTGCAGCTTGTCAGTGCAGCCTTTCTCAAAGTGGGTGCTTTCAGCCACATAATGTTTATTTTAGGTTTCAGACATATAAGTACTAAAAAAACAATACATTTAGAGTTTGTAAAATAAACACTGATGTCAAAGGAAGAGGCAATAATAATCCTTTCCATTATATTTAGTTTTATTCATATCAGATACACATTGTGTAAGTAACTTTAAAGTTTACTCTATTCATTTCCCAGTTCACCTGCCACTTACTTTTATGTATTTTGGGAGAAGTGGATGAATTCACGTGTTGTAAATCCAACAGATCCGAATCTCTGAACTGCGTCTGCGGCGGCGATGGTGGCGCCCATCGTGCATACAGCTAAACTAGGGGGTCAGCCAGAATATTTTAAACGTACGTTTGAAAGGGTTAAACATATGAACGGATTAATAAAATTGTAAATTCATTTTAGATAAATATATATACATATATATATAAAAATCCGTCTCACATCAGTAACTGTCATGACGTCCCCACCAGGGTCGCGTGATTGTGCAGTTGGCTACATTGTTTGATAATTTAACAGCGAAAATACATTTGATTTCACAAAGAGCAAGAAACAAGCAACAGCAGCATGGATCGTTTTTTTTAAAAGAAAAGCCCCACAAGAACCGGACAATTTTTACTGTGAAATGGAGCCTCAGCCTACTACTTCCTCCACCAGCTCTGAGTCGGCACCAAAGGTCGCAAAGGTAGACAAGGCTAAAAAGAGAACATACAATGACAAAAAACTAAAATTTGGCTTCATCAGTACTGGGGATGCAACATGCCCTCTCCCTTTGTGTCTAATATGTGGGATGAAACTGTCAAACCAAGGGATGTTTCCGAGCAAACTTAAACGACACCTGACCACCAATCATCGATCAACACTTGCTGACAAGGATCCTGAATATTTTGTTAGAATGAAAAGTCAACAAAGCCGTCAAAAACAAATGATGATTAAATCCGCTAAAGTCTGGGAGAAGGCACTATTTTATTTTAACGGCATCCTGCACTTCATTTTAGTTCTCCTGGTCTGGATTTGTTGTTGGGTTCTTGTATTGGGCAGTCCACCTCTTACGGTTTTATGGCATTTATGTCTCCGATTAATTATTTTGTGAATTACTTTACAAACCTGTGTTTTTAAAGTTGCTATAAAGTTGTTATTATTATTGTTATTTACATTTCGTATTATGCTCTGGTCATTACTGTCCTGTCTAAATAAACCGGACATTTACATTTGGGTTATGCAGTGTTTTTAAATTCTATTTTACACTGGGGTTCCTTGAGATATTATGCACTTTTGAAAGGTGCCCCGACTGAAAAAAGTTTAAGAAAGGCTCCGTCAGTGAACAACAGCTCTGTGTAGTAAATACTGCTCCATGTGAGAGGGCGCAGGTGATGGAGATTTACCGATGATTAGATGCGCATTAAATCACATGTGTTTTTTTTTTTAATCATTCAGCGCTACTTCAAAGTATTGAGCAAAGGCTGTGAATACTCATGTACATGTGATTTATTTTCAATAAATTTGCTAAAATTTCAAATAAAATTTCACGGTATCATTATCGGGTGTTGTTTGTAGAATTTTAAGGATTTTTTTTTTTAAGATATTAAATATTGCAGTAATATATTAATAGCATATAAATTAATATTACAATTATTACAATTATGCAAAAGCTTTAAAATTAAATGGAGTGTCTGTTCAATCTTAAAGCAAATTCAAAAGATTCAAAAGACACCTGATTATCATTAATATTAGTGGTGCTATCAGAATTATCGTAAGTAAATGAGTTTCCTAATCGGAAATTAGACATGATTGTCTCTCAAGTCGTATTTACTACAGGGAAATTACTACTAAATTCTGAAATAGTTTCTGGGTTGGGTGCATAAACATGGTGGAGAGGACAATCATTGCTGCTTTTCTCACAATAACTACATCCCTTTGTCTTGTCACTAATGTACTGTATTTATAGGCTAGATAAGAACAATCATTTGATGCATATTGTATGTTTTACACACAGTTAATTAAGCATGTATTTGTCTGAAACTCTAGAATTGTCAGCAAACTATGTGTAGCGCGATGAATGTTTATGATAGTCAAATGGGATGCTACATTTGATTCTTTCTGACATTAAAGCATTTCAATACGTGAATTAAATAGGAAACTTCCAATAGTACATGAATACCCAAAGCTATTTCATTCAACATAAACAAGCACAGTTCAAATCTGCCTTTTGCCAAATTCATTGAAACTCTCTTTTTCACATCACATCTCTGATTGGAAAGGCATTTATTTTCATTACAGATAAAGGAAATTATCGATATGAGATGCATCTAAAGAAAGGAAACAGATGTCATCAAATACAGCATTTTATATTACAGTATACCATGCGAAACTAAACAAATTATTTACTGTATTGGCAGCAAACTCTGTTCCAACACAAAATCTAATGACTTTATTATACTTCATTGCAACTTTTAATGAAACACTGAATAGATACAATAACAAGCTAAATATTAAATACAGAAATGTAGCCTGAATATGCCTGGAAATGTATTGAATTAATATATATATATATATATATATATATATATATATATATATATATATATATATATATATTTTATTTTTTTTTTTTTCTTCATAAAACTGTACCAGCCCACCCACCAGGGGAAATCTTTGGCAGCCTTGCATCAGTTGCATTGAATGCAACTACAGCCATTTCCACTTAGTGTAAGTGCTAAAAATCAACTCAATCAATCAATCAATCAATCACCTTTATTTATATAGTGCTTTAAACAAAATACATTGCGCCAAAGCACTGAACAACATTCATTTGGAAAACAGTGTCTCAATAATGCAAAATGATAGTTAAAGGCAGTTCATCATTGAATTCATTGATGTCATCTCTGTTCAGTTGAAATAGTGTCTGTTTTAATTTGCAATCAAGTCAACGATATCGCTGTAGATGAAGTGACCCCAACTAAGCAAGCCAGAGGCGACAGCGGCAAGGAACCGAAACTCCATCGGTGACAGAATGGAGAAAAAAACCTTGGGAGAAACCAGGCTCAGTTGGGGGGCCAGTTCTCCTCTGACCAGACGAAACCAGTAGTTCAATTCCAGGCTGCAGCAAAGTCAGATTGTGCAGAAGAATCATCTGTTTCCTGTGGTCTTGTCCTGGTGCTCCTCTGAGACAAGGTCTTTACAGGGGATCTGTATCTGGGGCTCTAGTTGTCCTGGTCTCCGCTGTCTTTCAGGGCAGTAGAGGTCCTTTCTAGGTGCTGATCCACCATCTGGTCTGGATACGTACTGGATCCGGGTGACCCTCTGATCTGGACACAGACTGGATCTGGTGGCCACGGTGACCTCGGAACAAGAGAGAAACAGACAAATATTAGCGTAGATGCCATTCTTCTAATGATGTAGAAAGTACGGTGTTATGTGAAGTGTTCCGGTTCCAGTTTACCTAATTAATGCAGCCTAAAAATCCTTTAACGGATTTGGATATTAAAAGCATATTAGTATGTTATGTGTATGCCAGGTTAAAGAGATGGGTCTTTAATCTAGATTTAAACTGCAAGAGTGTGTCTGCCTCCCGAACAATGTTAGGTAGGTTATTCCAGAGTTTAGGCGCCAAATAGGAAAAGGATCTGCCGCCCGCAGTTGATTTTGATATTCTAGGTATTATCAAATTGCCTGAGTTTTGAGAACGTAGCGGACGTAGAGGAGTATAATGTAAAAGGAGCTCATTCAAATACTGAGGTGCTAAACCATTCAGGGCTTTATAAGTAATAAGCAATATTTTAAAATCTATACGATGTTTGATAGGGAGCCAGTGCAGTGTGGACAGGACCGGGCTAATATGGTCATACTTCCTGGTTCTAGTAAGAACTCTTGCTGCTGCATTTTGGACTAGCTGTAGTTTGTTTACCAAGCGTGCAGAACAACCACCCAATAAAGCATTACAGTAGTCTAACCTTGAAGTCATAAATGCATGGATTAACATTTCTGCATTTGACATTGAGAGCATAGGCCGTAATTTAGATATATTTTTGAGATGGAAAAATGCAGTTTTACAAATGCTAGAAACGTGGCTTTCTAAGGAAAGATTGCGATCAAGTAGCACACCTAGGTTCCTAACTGATGACGAAGAATTGACAGAGCAACCATCAAGTCTTAGACAGTGTTCTAGGTTATTACAAGTAGAGTTTTTAGGCCCTATGATTAACACCTCTGTTTTTTCTGAATTTAGCAGTAAGAAATTACTCGTCATCCAATTTTTTATATCGACTATGCATTCCATTAGTTTTTCAAATTGGTGTGTTTCACCGGGCTGCGAGGAAATATAGAGCTGCGTATCATCAGCATAACAGTGAAAGCTAACACCATGTTTCCTGATGATATCTCCCAAGGGTAACATATAAAGCGTGAAGAGTAGCGGCCCTAGAACTGAGCCTTGAGGTACTCCATACTGCACTTGTGATCGATATGATACATCTTCATTCACTGCTACGAACTGATGGCGGTCATATAAGTACGATTTAAACCATGCTAATGCACTTCCACTGATGCCAACAAAGTGTTCAAGTCTATGCAAAAGAATGTTGTGGTCAATTGTGTCAAACGCAGCACTAAGATCCAATAAAACTAATAGAGAGATACACCCACGATCAGATGATAAGAGCAGATCATTTGTAACTCTAAGGAGAGCAGTTTCAGTACTATGATACGGTCTAAATCCTGACTGGAAATCCTCACATATACCATTTTTCTCTAAGAAGGAATATAATTGTGAGGATACCACCTTTTCTAGTATCTTGGACAGAAAAGGGAGATTCGAGATTGGTCTATAATTAACTAGTTCTCTGGGGTCAAGTTGTGGCTTTTTTATGAGAGGCTTAATAACAGCCAGTTTGAAGGTTTTGGGGACATGTCCTAATAACAATGAGGAATTAATAATAGTCAGAAGAGGACCTATGACTTCTGGAAGCACCTCTTTTAAGAGCTTAGATGGTATAGGGTCTAACATACATGTTGTAAGTTTAGATGATTTAACAAGTTTATACAATTCTTCCTCTCCTATAGTAGAGAATGAGTGGAACTGTTCCTCAGGGGGTCTATAGTGCACTGTCTGATGCGAAACTGTAGCTGACGGCTGAATGGTTGCAATTTTATCTCTAATAGTATCGATTTTAGAAGTAAAGTAGTTCATAAAGTCATTACTGCTGTGGTGTTGGGAAATGTCAACACTTGTTGAGGCTTTATTTTTCGTTAATTTAGCCACTGTATTGAATAAATACCTGGGGTTATGTTTGTTTTCTTCTAAAAGAGAAGAAAAGTAATCAGATCTAGCAGTTTTTAATGCTTTTCGGTAGGATATGCTACTTTCCCGCCAAGCAATACGAAATACCTCTAGTTTTGTTTTCCTCCAGCTGCGCTCCATTTTTCGGGCTGCTCTCTTTAGGGTGCGAGTATGCTCATTATACCATGGTGTCAAACTGTTTTCCTTAACCTTTCTTAAGCGTAAAGGAGCAACTGTATTTAAAGTGCTAGAAAAGAGAGAGTCCATAGTTTCTGTTACATCATCAAGTTGTTCTGAGGTTTTGGATATGCTAAGGAATTTGGATACATCAGGAAGATAACTTAAAAAGCAGTCTTTTGTGGTAGAAGTGATGGTTCTTCGATACTTGTAACAAGAAGTAGAATTTACAATTTTGGCTATATGAAGTTTACACAGAACTAAATAATGATCTGAGATATCATCACTTGGCTGAATAATTTCAACACTATCAACATCAATTCCATGTGACAGTATTAAATCTAGAGTATGATTTCGACAATGAGTAGGTCCTGAAACGTGTTGTCTAACACCAATAGAGTTCAGAATGTCTATAAATGCTGATCCCAATACATCTTTTTCATTATCGACATGGATATTAAAATCACCAACTATTAAGACTTTATCTGCAGCCAGAACTAACTCGGATGTAAAATCACCAAACTCTTTAATAAAGTCTGTATGGTGCCCTGGTGGCCTGTATACAGTAGCCAGTACAAACATAACAGGGGATTTATCATTAACATTGGTTTCTCTGGATAATGTTATATGAAGCACCATTACTTCAAACGAGTTATACTTGAAGCCTGCCCTCTGAGAAATCCTGAAAACGTTATTATAAATTGAAGCAACACCTCCCCCTTTGCCTTTTAGACGCGGCTCGTGTTTATAACAATAATCTTGGGGGGTGGACTCATTTAAAATAATGTAATCATCAGGTTTTAGCCAGGTTTCTGTCAAGCAGAGCACATCTATATTATGATCAGTTATCATATTATTTACAAAAAGTGTTTTCGTAGAAATGGATCTGATATTCAATAAGCCAATCTTTATCATTTGTTTATCCATATTGCATTTGTTTTTTATTTGTTGAACCTCAATTAAATTGTTAACCTTAACTTGGTTTGGACGTTTTTTGTATTTTCTAGTTCGTGGAACAGACACAGTCTCTATAGTGTGATATCTAGGTGAAAGAGTCTCTATGTGCTGAGAATTAACTGACCTCTGTGACGGGAGGCAGCTAGCAGACGGTCGGTTTAGCCAGTCTGTCTGCTTCCTGACCTGGGCCCCAGTTAGTCAAGTATAAACACTAAGACTATTTGCCATATTTCTAGACAGAAGAGTGGCGCCACCCCAGGAGGGATGAAGACCATCTCTTTTAAACAGGTCAGGTCTGCCCCAAAAGCTCGTCCAATTGTCTATATAACCTATGTTATTCTGTGGGCACCACTTAGACATCCAGCCATTGAGTGATGACAATCTGCTATGCATCTCATCACCACGGTAAGCAGGGAGGGGACCAGAGCATATTACAGTGTCTGACATCGTGCTTGCAAGTTCACACACCTCTTTAAAGTTATTTTTAGTGATCTCCGACTGGCGAAGTCGAACATCATTAGCGCCGGCATGAATAACAATCTTACTGTATTTACGTTTAGCATTAGCCAGCACTTTTAAATTTGCCAAGATGTCAGGCGCTCTGGCTCCCGGTAAACATTTGACTATGGTGGCTGGTGTCTCTATATTCACGTTCCGTACAATAGAATCGCCAATAACTAGAGCACTTTCATCAGGTTTCTCAGTGGGTGCATCACTGAGTGGGGAGAACCTGTTTAATGTTTTGATCGGAACAGAAGAGCGGTGTTTTGACCCACGACTACGCTGCCTCACCGTCACCCAGTTGCCCTGCTGCAGGGGCTCTGCTGGAACCGGACAATGTACAGGAATCCCTGAGCTAGACGCATCCAAAGCCATATCTAGAGCCCTAACATTCTTACTGTCCTCAATTAAAGTTTGGATGCGTGTCTCTAATTCTGAAATCTTCTCTGTCAGCCTAACTGTTTCCCTGCATTTATCACATGTGAATCCCTCATCAGCGACAGAGATAGATAAACTGTACATGTGGCAAGAGGTGCAAATAACAATTGTAGGAGAAGCCATTACTCACCGTGCTTGATGAAATATTCTTACTGCGGTTGTTTGATGAACTTGTGGAAAACTGCAGCGTGAGAGAGGAGAGGAGAGGAGAAAAGAAAACGCTAATGACAAGCTAACGAGTGCTAACGCTTTGCAGGTGTGCTGCAGTCACGGAAGAGTGAACGGCTGTGTCCAAATTCAGGGTCTGCAACTAATATTATAGTTCGGTTAAAAAGCTCAGTGTTGATTTGGTTCTGTTCAAACTGTAGTTCATTTATCACACGAGTTCATGGTTTACTAGTATGAACACTTATTAACAAGGCTTTGTAAAGAGAAGTTGAAGCATTTATTTGTAGTGCTGAAGCAGGGTATCTTCACATTTTTTAACAGCAAATTTAATGACTTTTAAGACCTTTTTAAGTCCTCTAAAAGGAAAATTTAAGACTTTATCTAAACAAAAAAAAAAGGGAAATGTTCAGTCCGACAACACAGATTGATGTGGCGAAGCATTAGTGTGGCACAACTCATCACAACCACGCTCAAGACAGGTCAAAGGGGCGCGAAAACTTTTATACCAAGTGCTGATTGACCTTACAACCCTGACATGGTTGACTATGTATAAACTATCAGCCTTTAAGGTACTTCAGGTAATTTCTAAATTCTGGCCCCTCATAGCAGTTTGAAAAAGACATGGAAGACAGCCCCAGGACATTACAAAAGCCCATTTCATCATACTTGATCTAAATTATGGTTAAATGTTGCTGCCTAATAGCCTTGAGCTGGGTTTGGGGGTTCTCCCCCAAGAAAATGTTGTTCAGGGTCTGATTAGTGTTTTCTATGTCATTTCAGACACAGATAAATGCAAGCACATTCAATAATCTATGCATAGACCTAATGAATGACAGACAATTGTAGGAAAGATCAGGATCAGAAATTTATTGCATGTTCCAGTTGTAGGAGATCCATGACTTTCCAATTTACTGTGGATACATCCATTGACACAGAAAGCATGTTCCTTAAATTAAGTTCCTTGGTGCCCTCCTGAAATTATAAAAAAATAAAATCAAAACAAAGTCCACCTCAAGAATGATAACATTTTCATTCATGTTCACTCAGATTAAATTTATGCATTTAGCAGACGCTTTTATCCAAAGCGATTTACAGTGCATTCAGGCTATAAATTTTTACATATCATGTGTTCCCGGGGAATTGAACCCCCAAACTTGCTTGCTTGCTAGATCAGTGCTCTACCAGTTGAGCTACAGGAACACTAGATTAGATGGTTTGTCTAAAGTAGTGATTCTCAAACTGTGGTCTGGGGACCAATGGAGGTATGCCAGATTACCAAGGAGGGTCTGTGAGCAAAAGTCATCAACCAAAATGACTGACATGGACTGTGACACCGTTGAACATTTCCAATTCACTTCTCATGACTTGTTTTCTAATCATGCACATTATTAGCAGGTGAAGTTAGCCATGGTTTCAGAAGACTAAAATGGCCTACATTTTTACATGCATTAGGGATGATCATTAAGCCAAATATGTCAATTTTTTTTTTTTTTTTTTTATTGGCTAAGTGGTCCTTGATTTGAAAGAAAAAATGTTTGAGAAACAAGTTAAGCCATAATAGTGAATGCTCACAAATTTTTTTAACTGATTGGCTGGGACAATATATCGATCGAGAAATTATTCTGGATCGATTCCAATTTTTCTGAATGCATCGCGATTCTCTCTCGAATCAATTCTTAGTTTAGTTTTTAACAGCAGATGCCACTGCATGATTTATATGCCTTACACACACCACTTGAACCTACTATAAAATAATAATTAATAAACTTCGAAAAGGTTGAAGCGAAGTACAAGGGTGTTTGCAGTGGGGCATTTACATTAATCTCGCGTCATAAAAGCAATATATCAATTACATAATCAGACTCAGCAGAACGCACGAGCGCTCTTCGTCGTGAGCATTTGAGTGCTCGGTTAAAAACTAGCCTAGAGCGCAATGTGCAAAAACTAAGCTCAGAATCAATTCACAATGCATTCGGAAAAATTTAAATCAATCCAAGAATTGTGACGCATCGATATATTGTCCCAAATATTCATTAGGAAATAACAAAAACACATGAAGCATTTTAACATATTCAAATAATTTTAAATGATACTTTTAGAGTCTTACCTTAAAGTGCTACAGCAAGTCTTCTGCCGTTGAGGGGCTCAAAAACTGAGAACCAAGATAGCGAGACCTGACAATCGTGGTCTTGTCCACAGCTTTATCGTCTTTGCCCATGCTTGCGATTTCGCAAACTGCCGTGGTGGCGAACCATCATCGCAACGCGTTCATCAATCACTTACTCGTATGTCACCTATGGAATGATGCAGGTTGCACCTACGAAGTGCTGCCCCCAAATGTTACGCTGGTCAAATTGCGGTTGAAAAAAATAAATAAAAATGACGAGTCGGACATGAAATTTAAGATCCCACATGAAATTTAAGACATTCATATGGAAAATTCCAGGATTCAAGACATTTTCAGACCTTAAAAATCGAAAATTGTATTTAAGACATTTCAAGACTTTTTAAGGACCCGCGGGGACCCTGTGAAGTAATATTAAGTGTCATGTAACAACACTCTAGCATACTACTATGAAAAATTATTTGTTGCTTATTGTATAACTTACCGTTTCACACAGCATTCTATAAAATAAACATTAACCGGTGTGCAGTGTGTACTGAGCAGTGTGTGACATTTCGAACACAGCAAGTGAATCATTCTGCGAATCAAAGTGTTCTGTTTTTAAAAGCTCCCTTTCTCCATCACGACTCGCCAGTGACTGAAACCGTATTTTTAAAACGGATTAGCCTACCGATAAACTGAGCGAAATTAGACGCATCTTCTGTTACTCGTTTGTAGATGCGCTTTAACTCGTGTTAAATGTAAATAGAAGAATAATAAAGCAACAGAATAAAGCATTATCATGTTATATTTATTAACACAGTTCGTTCTGCATCGCTAAAAACAGTAAATGCAAAAAACACACTGTACCTTTCTAAAAACAGATGGAGGAGCACGACGCATCCTTATGACGCCACATGGCCAGATCAAAATAAAAGGGTGTTTCTCAAACTGAAGGTTTCAGTCCTTCAGAGGCTTGTAGGCTGACGTTCTTCTTCTTTCTTCTTTGGTTGCTTAACGGCGGATGCGGACTAATTTAGCGCACTACCGCCACCCACCAGATTAAATTGTACCCAATCACCACTATGGTTTACAAATTTGAAAATAATGTAGCCTGTAAACTACAAAAAAAAAAAAAAAAAAATTTCCTTTGTTAAACATAATTAAATTCCCTTCTATCAATGAGTCCAGTGTTCTTTAAAAATTCAAACATATACTTTATTACTTTATGATCGGAAGCCTTAGACAAAATATTTCTAAAGCTAAAACTTTCCCCACTGTCCTCTATTTTCCTTTTAATTAAAATCCTTTCTCTGTTAAATTTCCTACACATCATAAAGACATGTTCCACTGTTTCTGGCACATTAAAGCTCCCACAATTTCCTGAATTATGCTTTCCTATCAGCTGCAATGTTTTGTTCAGTCCAGTGTGTCCTATTCTCATTCTTGTAAAAATTGCCTCTTCTTTTCGACATCTTATTATCAAACGGCCCTGACCAACCTTAGGGTTTACAATGTAAAAGCCCCTCCCTTTATCTCCCCTATCCCATTTATCTTGCCATAACTTTTTAACATGTTTTTTAATCATTGACTTAGCCTCTGATTTTGATATTTTACACTGAATAGACACATTTGTTGCTTTCAAAGCCTGTTTAGCAAACTTGTCTGCTAATTCATTACCAACCATACCTACATGAGCCGGAGCCCACACAAACTTTACATGCGTCCCCCCATTTTGAATACTATGAATCAAAGTCAATATCTCACACACAATATCATACCTTTCACTTGAGTTACCAGATTTAAAATTTTCTAAGGCTAACAACGAATCTGAACATACAACTGTAGGCTGATGTTACAGTCCTCCTCGTCATTAAACGCTCGAAAGATTATGGAAGGCTGTATATGGAAGGCCAAAAAAGGGCGTTAACACGTAAATTGCGTATTAACCGAGCGGCAACCACCCGCTCTCTCTCGTGAGGCCAATAAGGAAGTGACTAAAACTGCAATTCATCGACTGGCCGCTTGAGGCTGGCTGCAGAAGAGAGTCAGTCCCATAGACTCCCCATGTTAAAATGCCCAACTTTATAGCACAAAAAAACATGTTTACAGCCTGGTTCAAAAAATGATTTTGGACTATATTGCTAATTTTGCCCTTCATGACAACTGTGAGGGGGGTGAATTCTTTTTATAACTCATCCGTTTAAATTATATTAAGCCTTAAAGTTCTGCATAATTAAGGGTGTGGCCAAATGAGTGACAGGTGGATTGCCGCTGCTGACAATGCCGTCGTGCTAGGTGGGTGTGGCTTCATCAATCAGCTCCCACCTTTTTGCCCATTTTCGATTATCCGGGAGAGTCGCGCGGTGACACGCTGCCAAGATGACGATGGCTCGCTCGGCACACTTTAGGCTTCAAAACCGCTATTGAGGAGTCTATGGGTGACGTCACGGACACTACGTCCATATTTTTCTACAGTCTAGCATGTTTCAAACATGCTGAAGGCCCTTAAATCCTTTGCGCAGACTTTAGTGCATTTTTCCAAAACACATCCTTTGCTTTTTTTGGTACTACACCCAATATAAGAAAAGGCGCCACTGAAGATTGGGTCAAAACCTTTTTACCACACGACCTGGTGTGCTTTAAAAGATGGGATGTGCCACTTTTTGCTGAATCAAATTTCAACAGTGTGTCACACGTATTACACTTAACTGCACTCACTTTTTTCTGATGTTCGTCTACAATATGTATGAAGGATGCCCAGACAGAAGAGGTGCCCGTAGGTTTTACCTCTTTATACTCGTTGTTTTTTAGCTTTTTTCGCACATCGCTCATGAATGTATCCATTATTACCGTGCGTACACTTGCATTAACCCTGAGTCTGCGTGCTCTGCTTCTAACGGCAGAGAGAGAGAGAACGTTTTTTTTTTTTTTTTTTTTTGGCTCACACTTTTCTTTTTCCTAAGTTTACAAGTTGCAAGTTACAAAAAACACAAGCAGTGTCTGATCACGGCAGGATGTTCTCCGAGTCCGATGACTCCGATCGCACGGATATTACAAACAATGTTAAACAGATCTGGGACCCGAGGTAATAGATTCGGACCCGACCCTGACCCGGCAGATCATTTAAAATATAGACCCGAACCCGTACAGGTCCCGGGTCAACAGGCCTCGTGTGCACTGTGAAGACCTCTAGTTCAGAGAGCATGAGGTGCATATTTAGATTTTTTCAGATACTGTACATCAAGGTAAGTGCACAAAGGTCTCTCTCACACCCTCTCTTTCTCTCTCTCTCTTTCACACACACACACACACACACACACACACACACACACACACACACATACACACACTATAATTTGCTATTATACTCTATATAACTCCATACAAGCCAGAAACTAAGCCTTTTTTGTACAGGCCTATCTAAAGGGTTAATGGTCCCACCTAGTGATCAACTGTAAAAAAAAAATTTTTTTTTACCTCTTCCCAAAAGGGGAAAACCACAAACAATCAAGATTGCATGATTATATGGTGTCATGGCTTTGCAATCAAAAAATGTCGTTATAATGGAAGTCAATGGGGCAAAAACAGCCACCAATATAAACAATTAGGTTTACTAGATAAAATGTATGTCTAAAATAATGCATGCTGATAAAAAGCAATTTTCCAAAACGAAATTCTGACATTCTTCCTAATTTTATTAATTGTATTAGGCTAATTAAAATGTATTTAGGGGGGGGGGGGGGGGGGGGGTGAAATGCTCGTTTTCACTCAATTTCCTGTTAATCTTGAGTACCTGTAGAGTAGTACTGCATCCTTCATAATTCCAAAAAGTCTTTAGTTTTATTATATTTATAAGAGAAAAGAAACATACTCTGTACCGTTTTTTCCCGGAAAAACACGAGCGGCTGGGGGTGTGACGTGTGGGCGGAGCTAAAGAATCATGAGCACGAGTAAGCTTTTGCGTTGAGAGCGTGTGGAAGCTGTGACATTACCGTGAGGAAAAAACCATCATCCAAATCAAACCATGGCTAACGGTCAGATTCAGCGTATATTTATGATCCAGAATCAGATCCAGAGGCTGAAATTGAACAAGAGCAGCGACAGCAACGACTACAGCAGGACATCTCTGTGGTATGTATTGAAACTGTATATATTTTTGCTTTGTCGTCTTTTTTTTTTTTTTTTTTTTTTTTTTTTAAGCTGTAACTGTGGAAAGTGCTGTTTGATGACAACATCGCATGTTGTTTACTTGATGTGCTTACGCGCCGATAGCTAAGTTAACAACACAGAGATATTTGAAGCAGTTTTACTCACCGCCTGCGGTTCCAACACACGATCGTGACCCTTTGTCGTCACGAAAAACAAAAAACAAGCATCTTCGAAATGCAGGGAACAAACAAAAACACTTGCACAACTCCGTTGATGCTCTGTAAAAATAAACTCCATCCACTGGTCCCTTAATGCTGTTTTTTTTTTTTTTTGGTAATCTGTGCAGGGTTGTCTTGCCCTGGCAACCAAAAACACACTTCTCTTGTGACATTTCGCTCTCGCTCTGATCAGTGAATTGCTCTGCTTTTTTTTTTGCTTTTTTTCTATGAATTGCTCTGCTCTACGGGAGCGCGCGCTCTTCCGGCAGACGTGCCCTCAGGACCCATATAAGGAAATTCCGCTCCATCTAACGTCACACAGACCCATGCTCGAAAAAAACTTTCAGACACTTGTGACAAACCGTTCAAATGTACAACTTAATTTTTTTAACTTTGTCCATGGTTAGCATGGGAATCCAACTCTTTAACAGTGTAAAAAACTCAGTATGCATGAAATAGCATTTCACCCCCCCTTTAATATAATAATCAAACCGCCTACCTGAAATGCAAACACTGAAGAAGTGTATTTGATTTTCGTTCACTTTAAGTTTATTTCAGTGAAAATAGCAGCTGTTGTTGTGCAATAGAACATTCAAAACAGGCTCATTAAAACACAAACACACACACATGAGATTAAATGTGTGTAGATCTTTACAAAATACACCTAGATTATAAAGCCTGTGAAAAGCACACAAGATAAAATGCACTTAAAAAATGCATAGATTGTTGACTGGGTTGAGCGAGCAGAGCAGTATCTCCAGAAAGCGCTCGGTGCTCTTCAGGAAATTTTAGCACTCCGATCCTCTCACATGCTCTGGCAATGCTCAAAATAAAACACATTTTGTTTGTTTCCAGATGTTTGACTTGCCTTACTTTGATTTTGTCAAGTAAACAGCAGCTTTAATTTTCTTCTCAACTTCTTGTGTTGACTTGTGTTGACTCCATTTCTACTACACACCACTGTTCCCCGCAGGTCTCCCGAGAAATTTGCTGCATGAGTCTGCGTGAGAATTTGGGGGTGTGGCGTGAGAGTGTGAGAATTGGGTCGATTTCGTGAGTCTCACGCTGAATGCGTGAGAATTGGCAGCTATGTAATATACTAATGTTTATATTTGATAAAAATATCACAAATTCTCTGGAGTTTATGAATTTAAAGCACTTCACATTTGGTTATATTCATATATAAGATTAGATATAAAGCTCGTCTGGATTGATGGCTCTTTAAAAAGAACTGTAAATAATCTCTTCAATTCTTCTTCTGTCTTAATATTTGTTTTCTAGTGTGATGTACAAGCACCAATAAGTAGAGCAGAGGTTAAAACCATCATAAAGCAACATTCACGTAAAATATGGCAGGAATATTGGAAGACAGTGGATACAGGACGTAATTTATACAGTTTACAAAATCAAGTAATCACAAGCATGAGGAAGAGCAGAAGCCCAAGGGACGAGATGTTACATCTTAGAATGAGTAACACTGGTTTAAATACAACAGAAATAAATGCACAAATGGATGAACGAACCATGACACTTGAGTATTTATTAGGGAACCATCTGGGAGAATAAACAATTTCATTAATTGCATTTCTGAAAAACACAGGGTTAAGTGAAAGAATTTAATAGGAGGGGTTTTTTTTTGGTGCATTTTTTCCCCTTTTCTCTACCTCTCATTTGACGTCATTCTAATACCCACAGTCCAGTCAGGTACGTGGCAGTAATGCACCTTTGAGATGAGTTGGCAACGGCCATTAAACGTAAAAGAAGAAGCGAAATCCTTTCTTTTTAGCGAACAAGACTTTTATTTTGGTTTGGCGATGTGACGTCATACGGTCGCGCCGCTCTACTGCGTCTGCGATTCGACTGAAGAAAGGTGTGTGTTTTTAATCATTTAAAAGTGGTTAAATCAATACATTCCGATAAGTGTATATAAATATGTGTAATGAAACTAGTACATAGTGTAAGATTGTAACGCTTTACCTAGTGACATATTATCTGTGACTAAAGCGCGAACACATAAGTAAACACGAAAGGTCCGTCTAATTTCTCTCATTATATCGTGAATCAGTTTATAATAAACACGATTTCAGTCACTTGCAACGAAGTACTAATAAGATGAACAGATCGTTTTAAACCTAACGCTTTAAAACCTTAAAATAGACTGCACGCTGCTCAAAACAGTGTAAATGCAATAATGACATTTAAAATAAACTGCAAACGTCTCCATGAAAATGTAATTTATTAAATATAAAATTGAGAAAATACCGAATAGAAATCTTAATGAACCTTCTATATATTGTATCACTTTATTCATTTGAGTTTTTATTATTCTTTATCTTAGGTCACCATTAACTCTCACCAGTGTGCTGACTAAGTTACTGAACTGGGGAACTGATTGATTGAACCCAGAGATTTAGTTACCATTTATTTTTTATTTTTTTTATCAATCTCATCTTAAACAGGACAAAGTGTCCAAACACACAGAAAAACTCCTGCTGAAGCGACAGCGATCCACATGACACTCTGTTATAAAGATGGCATTTATTAAAGAGGAGAGTGAAGACATTAAGATTGAAGAAGCATTCAGAGTCAAACATGAAGATACTGAGGAACAAACAGGTTGGTTTTCATTCTCAAAGCTGAACTCACTCATTTGATCCTTAATTAAATGTGCAGCTGTACAGAAATTAATGATATTTCTAAACCTGCGATTCTCAACTGGTTTGCCCATGGGACCCTCATTTCCACCCGGTCATGACCTTGCATGACACTTAAGGGTAGGGCTTGACGATATTGGGAAAAAATTACGTTGCGATATTTGATTTTTCTCTGATAAATATTGCGATATGAAATCTAATCAAATTTTTCCTTACAAACAAAAATGGGGTGAGCACACTTACATTCTCCCTTACGAAAAATAACCATGGTTTTATTATAGTAAAACTGTAGTAACCCATGGTTTTTTGGCGTATTGACTGCCATTTGTAAAACCACAGATTTACTACAAATACCATGGTTAAACTATGGTTAAAATAGCAAAACCATGGTTAATTTGTGGTTACCATAGTTTAACTACAGTAACCATGGTTTTTTGCTTTTATTTGTAGTAAAACCATGGTTAATTTCCGTAAGGGCTATTCTATTAAACATCAGAGTATTATTTAAATTAGAGTAAATTATTTGTTTGTAACTTTGTTAACAAATACTGTACAACTTTTGATTTCAACAATTAAGGCTATAGCCTAAATGTTGAAATTAACAATATTGTAGAAGTGCAGTTTAGTAATAGTAAATGTTAAATAATGTAGTTAAATAGTTTAATATATAGAACATCATTGTAAAGTGCTACAGATTTTTTTTTATACACCAATTCAGACGTCTCGTGAGTTCAGTGTTGGACGGGTCAGTTGAAAACAAAAAACAAAAATCAACACAGAAAACATTTTATCACTGGATAGTGATGTTCGACACCATCGGGTCAATTGATTTTGATTAATATGCGCGAGGGAGAAAGAGTAAGACAGCGATCGTGTTGTTTGAAGACGGTGAAGGTGAATATGTGATTCACTCACATATTTTTGAACATTGACTTTGTAGTGCACGATCCAAACTTAAATTTTTATTATTCATGAATGAAAACAGTTTGTAACAAGATATTGATGTAACATTTACGTGGTAATGCAATGTCTGATTTTAAAATGAGTTTTAAAGGATGAATTTTGAGATTTTAAGTTTTCAGTTGATATATAATTTCTGATAATTTCTAAAATGTGATAGAGAAAAAGGCAACAAAGAAGTCTTTATTTTTAAACAAAGGTCAAAATTCCTGTTATAAATGTAGATTTTTGAGGGTGCACTCTTGTCATAAATTAATCTATTACTTTTCCTACATAATTTTTTACAAAAAACATTGATAAAATATGTATTTGGGAGTCTTAGACCTTTCCAACCATATATAGTTTGTCAAGATTAGATTAGATTTAATTGTAATATACTGAAGTAAATGTAGGCGTCCCACAGAGCGGACGGGTGACAGTTAACAGGTTAAACCAATAGAAACCCTTTATAAGCAAACCTTAAAAATATTAGATCAAAAACCTATTAGCTATCGTCATTGGAATATTATTACTAAATATAATTTAATAAATTTTGATTAAAAACACTCAAAACTGCAACCATTAATAGTTGGTTTATCTTATCTTAGGTACTGCCCTTTTTTGTAAAAAAGAAAACAATTTAACAAAAAGGATGCATAATAATAAATACAATACATGTATTTTTTTTTTTTTGTATTATGATGCTCTGTCTACCTGCCAAGGGACTACGGATGAAAATTAGCTCTCTAGCTAACTCTGGCGCATTTACATTTTGAGTGTAAAACAAATAATTGTAATTAATGTGCATTGTTCCTTTTAAATAAACAAAAAAAGTAGTTTTACATGCATTCTAATAAATGTCTATTTGATGACCTCTGACAGAAAAAATTTTGGAGACGTACTGCAGATGAACAAGCACTCTTAAAAATACATCTTGTAAATGCAGACATTAAATAGACATCTCCGAGATGTAGATGTGTGATAAGCTTGAGTGCTTTACTGTCAGGTGATGGAGACTCCTTCTGTAGATCTTAATGGCACTAGTGTTGGGGTCCTCAAACGTTAGTCTGGAGACCTGCAGTGGTTCTCGAAGTCAGAAAAGTCATAATAATGTTAGAAGAATGTTCTCTGTTGTATATTTTCACTGCAATACAATAAGAAATGCCGCAGCAAAATCAGTCATTTTGATCGCAAAACTCAAATAATGTGTCAAATCCTGGTTGGACTGCCTAATGTTTGGTAGACCTATATGCTTACATAGTTGTTTTTTGTCATTTTATTATTTAGCCTACTGTTGATTTTCGGTAATAGTATATTTTCACTACAAAACAATAAGAAATGCCGCAAATTTTGAGAAAAGCGCAGCAAAATCAGTCATTTTAATCGCAAAAATTACAAAAAAGTAATGTCAAATCCTGGTTGGAATGCCTAATGTTTGGTAGACCTATATGCTTACATAGTTGTTTTTTGTCATTTTATTATTTAGCCTACTGTTGATTTTCGGTAATAGTATATTTTCACTACAAAACAATAAGAAATGCCGCAAATTTTGAGAAAAGCGCAGCAAAATCAGTCATTTTAATCGCAAAAATTACAAAAAAGTAATGTCAAATCCTGGTTGGACTGCCTAATGTTTGGTAGACCTATATGCTTACATAGAATGTTTTTTGTCATTTTATAATTAAGCCTACTGTTGATTTTCGGTAATAGTAGCTATAATATTGTTAAATTTATTTAATTAAATGGAGATTGGAGTAGACTAACTTACCTGTTAAATAAGCAAATTCAGGATTAATAGCTCCAGTTTAGGCCACAAGCAGGCAGGACATGGGTCCTGCTCCACCTCTAAAATTGACTAAATATCTAGGTCAGTGGTTCTTAAACTTTTCACAGAGTACCCCTTCAGAAAATATTAGGCTTTCCAAGAACCACCATTGTGACTAGCATTGACATGACTTGTGATGGGCATGGTGTTATAGACTTACTGTAATGCTTAAGGAGGGACACTGCAGGCAAAAACAGTTTTTTCATGCACCTGTCAGTTTTTAAATTTTAGGCTTTTTGGCTTTTCATAAAGTGTTTTTTCAGACTAATGGAAAAAAAACTTCCAAAAGACACCGTTAAGTATTTATTTTTATAGGACTTTATCTATTTGTGTCAATAGATTTCAATTACAATACATATTTGTAAAGGCCATTTTCGCAAAATGATTTTTTTTCACTGAGCCATAAATCTCCACTTCAGTAGCACGTACACACACCACACATTACATATTTACTCCTGTATATATTCCGAAGTTTTTTACAGAGGGATGTGTTCATATATAATTTTCTTGATTAAATACAACATTTTATTCCCCCCAAAATTGCATATTTAAACTTGTAATACAAAAAAAAAATATTTGCATTTATCAATGTAATCAATCAACTTCGTAAGTAAAGTGATAACTAGTAGTTTATTCACCTGCAGTGTCTCGCCTTAATCTGAAGGTTTAGCATGGCTCTGATAAAGCCAAACATAAATAAATGATTTTGTTTAAATTATTGTATGTTTAATCGCATCCTGAGTACCACCAATAGTGAGTCACAGCTGGAGAACCAATGATCTAACTTTGACATATCTATAACTTTCAAATGTAGCCCAACACTTGGCTCATGTTTTACTTTAGGTTAATAATGCTATAATTATAGGCTAAGGTTGTCTAATAAAGCAATAAGCCCTGCGAAGCTGTGTTTTCTGCTAAGCTTGGTCCAAAACTATAGACAAAGACCCATTGTGACATCTTGATTAATCCCTCTGCTTTACTTAAATGTATCAGTTTAATTTATTTTAATAACACCTGTGCTTACTTGACCTTTTTTAGATTGCTCACACATCAGACTTACTGACTAATGATCTAAGAAGAAGATGTCTCCTTCCTCTTCTGTCTTTATTTCTGTTCTTATGTCTGTGGGCAGTTTTTGAGTCCAGTGTTGATGTTAAATTATAATGACCTTGTTACATTGTGATGCAATATGTTAATCCATTTGGAAAGATATTTAATTTACGCCCCAACAGTTGGAGCTTGAAGTCGCGCTGGTATTAAATAATATTTTGAAGTTATTAAAAAAAAAAGGCATTAAAAGGTATTAAATTCAACTTAAGAAGTTCTGTATATACCCTGGATTAATTTTTCCAAACCCCTCCTTTGCATGATGCTAATCTGTGGTGATTGGCCTGATGACTCAGTCTGTTGTGATTAGTCTAATGGGTGCAGCGAATGTCTGAAATGGAACGCCCATCAACAATACTGGATTACTGCTTATCAAGTATTGAAGGTTTTATAGTTTATGAACGGATGACATGGCTTCAATATTCAAATACTCTGCAGAATATCTACATCTATAAAAGTGACTAGTACAGTCGTAAGAGGCAGAACATCATAGCAGTAAGTATAGTCTGATTAAACATCGCTTAATCTTTTGACGATCTGTCATACTCTGTACAATGGGGTGTGTAAATGGGAATTGCCTTCATTTCATCCACAAATGGAGAGGGTTCCATAATAACTTTGTCAAAGACACGCTTCAGTGGCTCGACAACATAATCTGTAAGAAAAAAAAGGGACATTACCAATTATTTATTACATTCTTCTAATATGTTTGTTTGAATAAATCCGCTTCACTAATTACTATATATATTGTCTTTTTTAATGCCCGTGTTTATCATTCCCTTTATAAGATTTCAGGAACACCATTTTGTACACCACAAGTCCTGTTGATGTTGTGGCTTGTTCTTGGTTTCCATTTTTGTTATGATGAATCACAGCAAGGTACAATCTACAAGAACATGACCGACATTAATTGAAACGACATTAATTGAAAGCCCCATTACAATGTTTTTATAACTTTCTTTAAAGCTGTATAGACCATTTACGCAAAAACCGGAAACACGTCAACGAAGCATAATCCCAGTTCCAGTGTGAGCTTTGTTGGCGAAGAAATGGCAGCTAGAGTATTTTCGACGAGCCTGAGTTATCTTCCGAAGTTCACCAATGCCGATGTGGTGAAGAGTGTGGAGGTGCATTCGTCCACTAAAGGGAACAAATTGGACAAGGGATATAAATTCTTCCACGAAGAGTTTATCCACAATTACCAAGGTAAGCTTTAGCTAGCTTTAGCCATAGCCGTATCACCGGTTATAACTCTGTTAACGTTAACTGTAAATCTTGGGTGTTACAAATTTGTAATATAAGGTATAACACATCGTAGTGAAAATGTTGTGTGTATGTTTAAGTGAGAAGGCATGAGATTAACATAACAATCAGTAATTTGGTGAAGCTGTACTAGGTAAATGTGAAATGTTACTGACATTGTCTTTTAATGTTGTGTATTTCTATGTGAGATAAAACGTAATGTTTTCTTATTGCATGCGGTTATAGTATCAAATATACTCCAGGGACAGGTGGTAGTGAGAGGTAGATGCTTCAGGTCAATGAGATAGCGAGGAGCCTCAAAAACTGGAAGTTTGACTATAGACAGACAGAATGCCGGTTGGCAAAATTTGCCCGTTCTTGCGTGTTCACTCTTCTTGCTGCGGTTGCGGCATTTTCTTCACTTACTATTATTTTACTGAAAGTAGGGTGACCAGACATCCTCTTTTTCCCGGATATGTCCTCGTTTTTGATGCCTATATAATAAAATAACATTGAACGTACATGAAATGTAATCATATTTGCATTATCATATTGCTATTACCAACTCAAATCTAGTCACCCTACTGAAAGTTTCCTGTTATTATGAACATTGATGTAGCAACATAAGTATGACTTAATTCCAACCTATTTAATTTATTGTGTCTAGATATCGCTGGATGCAGAAAGTGCCAACCTGAAAGCTTTCTCCTGCAGTCGTGCGGCTGGTAAAGGATTCTGCAATCACATAGTTGCCATCTTGTACCAGACCGCACATAATTCACAGCTGGGTCTGCAGGCTGTTCCACTCTCCCTGGCCTGCACAAGTGGCTTGCAAAGATGGCACAGACCAAGAACACAGGTGAGTTTGTCATTATGATTTAAGAATCGATGTGTATGTATAAAAACTGTAAATTATTATGAATACACCCCCAGTAGTGACTACAGACTGTAATTGCTTTTTGTCTTTTACTTTTAAGGGACCATCCTGAACCGGTTAGTGAGCGGGTGGTGCAAAAGCCTTGAGGTCCACTCTGTACAAGGCATATACAGGTGATTAACTTTTTTTTTTTTTTTATGTTATGACTAAAATGCAGTAACCAGTATGGTTACTGCAGATATAATGAATTAAATTTAAATATAGTTATGCACTCATGTCTAACTTTACTTTTGTGTGACCAATAATCTCGTGTTTCTCTTGTCTAGGAACACTGCCAGATCCATTTGATGGCAACAAGTGCATCCCCAACTTCTCATGTCTGTTGTATTGGATGGGGTTTCTGAGATGGAGCTGATGCCATCTATATTGGGGTCTTTCCCTCATGGCGGAAATGAAAGAGAAATTGGATATATATTATAACACATACATGAATGCATACCTTGAATTAGACTAATCTTGTCTTTACCAATCAGTTTGTCTTGCTGTTAATGAACTGTAATGTTATTTTTATTGTAAATGTTTGATGTTATTTGAGTTGCTATTAATCAGTTGATGTTACCATACCAAAAAATTAAATGCACAATTTTGACCAAAATTCTTTTATTCATCTATTTTTTTAGTGAAATCAAAGTCACATTTCAACAGAAAATATTAAGAATATAACAATTATATTTAATTAGAAAAAAAAAAGAATATATATATATATATATATGAAATTTGGTGTAGACACATATTTGGTCATCTGACGAACAGTATCGGCTGAAGAGAGTAGGGGGTGGTAGACCAGTGTTTTGCAACTTGGCTTCTAAGTCATGGATGTAATCCAAAGCCTCATCCAGAGCACCTTTAAAGATAAAGAAATTAAAAACCATTCTTAACATTTATGCTACCTTTCAACACAACATAGTAATCATGTTTTAAAAAGTATTTTAAGTATTTAATTACAAATTGCATTTTATTTTTGTTAAGGATGACAAATGACAAAGTATTAAAATAGGGGAGAGTGGAGCACAACCTAACACGGGGCCAGTTGTAACACTTGGTTTAAATACTTCCACACATGCTAGTATGATGAAAGTTAGTGTATTTACTAGAGCTGCCACATCAGTAAATTCTTTCATTATTTAAAAAAAATTACATTATTTTATATGAACATTTACTAATTTTATTTTGAGAAAATATTTTAAGATTTCTTTTTTTTTTATTATTAGTTCAGATTACAATTTAAACTATTATATGGTCATCTTATTAAATTAATTTGGGTAAAAATAAATACTCTAAACCCAAAGTAGGTTTACAAAAATGGAGAAAGTCAAAGGCGTTATGTTGTGCCCCGCTCTGCCCTACTGCCCATCCCTTGCCCCTTACAGCTAGACAGCATGAGACTGTTACATATGTAGGCTACCGTTAGTTGAATTTCGTGAACAGTTTATATTATAAATATTCATTTGTTCAGGTAGAAATGCATTTATCCAATGACGGTACACATAGTTGACTAGTGTTAACTAAACACATTATGAACAATCTTACCTGCAGGTGGGTGTGTCACGTAGTCGTGATCCATCCTTACTGCCTTAGCCACAATGTTGCTATCTTCACAGCATAGCTGGACTGACTCCCTTATCAAAGTACTAGTAAAGTTGTTCCAAGGGATAATAATAATAATTTTGGTTAAGTGTCTTGCTCAGGGACACATTGGTGTCTCACAGTGGATTTGAACTCGGGTCTCTCACACCAATGGCATGTGTCTTATCCACTGCGCCAACATTATTTTGGATAGCCAGGGACACTGCATTGTTAGAAACTATTGTCAGTAATGGGATTGTCGTAAGTGTGCACATTCTTGAGGTGGTTGGCCAGTGAAGTCCACTCTTTAACCTTCTCTGGTCCTGATGTGGAGGAAGTGGCACACCAAAAAAACATGATTTCCGATGCTATGCTGCCACTTTCCAATCAATCCACATTTTTTATTTTTAGGGTGTATTCATACTAGGCACGGTTTCCTTGAACTGAGCTCGAGCGTGATTAGCCTCCTCCCCCACTGTCCTGTACTCACACTTGCACTAAACTTTCCAGACCGAAACACACTTGCGTCAAGTGTGAAATAACAGAGAAACCCACCTTGGCTAAAATTCTGCCCAATTAATTGAATTAATGTTGTGCCTTGATTTTCACTTGTAAGTAACGTTATCCGAGAATTATTGGTATCCACTGAAGTTTAACCTTCAGTCTGCTTGTTATGGTCAAAAAAAAAAAAAAAACACACCTTAAAACAGTTGTATCATTGTATGCAGTTGCCTAAATGAGACAGTCCATGATCACTAGATTTTTTTTACAGGTGTCACTATACCGATTTAGCAACCAAATGTTTATAATGTGGAAGTTACTGCCTTTTGCCTTGGTGTGATTTCTCACGTTTTGCAGACAATGCAAAAGCAGAGTACATTAACTTCAAAGTAGGAGTAAAAAATCAAGTTAGAGCTCACAATTTATTTATGTAGATAATTTTCGATACCAAATCATCTCATTGTTAAATTTCCAGTGTTCTACCTATAATTAATTTGGCTGGACAAGTAAAAAACTGTACAGTCGTTTTTCTCAGTTGCACACTCTAGCGAGTTCAGGTCTTTTGCTTTTGTAGAGCAGTATTGCTGTGCATGTCCATAAGTGTGTAGCTTTCATACTTGGCAGGTGGGAACGTAACTATTCTTCAACGTGTGATTATATAATTTTCATACACAATACACAATCAATAAAATAATACACACTTAACGAACTTATGGCTTACCTGGGGAGTGCATGCATATCTCCAGTTACAGCAATCTTTCCTCTGTTTTGTAACTTCTGTATTAGGTTTCGCTGTTCACGTATATACAATTTCTGCAATGTCTCTGGAATGTGTTGTACTGGTAAATGTGTAACTCCATGGCCTTGCAAATTTATGAATGTGGAACATTAAAAGTATATTTATAAAAAATATTAACTATTTTCATGTTATGAAAAAAAAAATATTTATATTGCATTGTTTATTGATTTACTACAGGCATATTTTTGTTTAGTTGGATGAATGATCATCCATTAAAAAAAGTTGCTGCTGATAAGAGGAGGTTTCCGATGGGTGTAATTCCAACTATGGCCTGGCTCTGCCTGTGCATGTGCAAAAGAAATGGCTTTGATTTGCAAATTAACTTATGGATGTGTATTAATTATGACATTAAAGATTCACGTAAAACAGAGTCGCATGGGTTGAAAGTTGAGTCATGTGGTTCTGTCTCGAATTTTCTGATTCTTCCTCTTCCAACTGAAAACCAGTCTGAAACCAGGAGTCTTTATAGGTGTTGATGAGAACAGTAAATCCTAGGAGGTTGATGTGGTTATAGTGCCAATAGTCAGTTGCCTGTGAGCTAAAAAAAAAAAAAAAAAAAGCAACATACAATTCTGACTTTTTTTGCTTGAAATGACATCACCGGAGATATCCGGTCCAAAATCTGTGGCCATTTATTAAAATTGAAAGCTTTGTGCCATTAAAATAAGATTAACTTGTATTGTTCTCTTTTTACTTTAGACATCATGCTCCTGAAAGAGGAAAGTGAAGAACTAACTGAAGTGGAAGGCATAGATCCATATGAGAAACATGATTTTATTGGAGAAAGTTTTTATAGTTGCTCACAAACTAAACAGATTGTGCAAAACAAAGCTCAAAAGACGGGAGATTTAACCTGCCAACAGTGTGGAAAGAGTTTCACTAAAAAAGGAAGCCTTAAAGACCACATGAGAATTCACACCGGAGAGAAGCCTTACTCCTGCCAGCAGTGTGGAAAAAGTTTCACTAGAAGTGGAACCCTTCAAAGGCACAATAGAGTTCACACTGGAGAGAAACCTTACACCTGCCAACAGTGTGGAAAGCGTTTCTGTGAAAAAGGAAACCTCAAATGCCACATGAGTGTTCACATTGGTGAGAAATATGAAAAACTAAATGAAATTAAAGACAAAGATCAGCCTGAAAAACCTTTTACTGGAGAAAGTTTTAGTTGCTCACAAACTAAACTGACAACACAAAAGAAAGCTCAAAAGACAGGAGATAGAAGTCATTTCACCTGCCAACAGTGTGGAAAAAGTTTCTTTGAGAAAGGAACCCTTAACAGGCACATTAGAATTCACACCGGAGAGAAGCCTTACTCCTGCAAACTGTGTGGAAAGAGTTTTACTGATACTGGAAACTTTAATTCTCACATGAGAATTCACACCGGAGAGAAGCCTTACTCCTGCAAACTGTGTGGAAAGAGTTTCTTTCGAAAAGGAAACCTAGAGAGCCACATGAGAATTCACACTGGAGAGAAACCGTACACCTGCCAACAGTGTGGAAAGAGTTTTAGTCAACAAAGAAACTGTAATTTTCACATGAAAATTCACACCGGAGAGAAGCCTCACTCCTGCAAACTGTGTGGAAAGAGTTTCATTCAAAAAGGAAGCCTAAAGAGACACATGACAATTCACAATGAGAAACCGTTCACCTGCCAACAGCATGGGATGAGTTTTAGTCAAAAAAGAAACCTCAAAGGCCACATAAGTGTTCACACTGGAGAGACATGTAAAGAAGTAACTGAAATGGAAGACAAAGATCAGTCTGACAAACATGATTTTACAAGAGAAATTTCTTTTGAGCTCTCTTTTGTGAAGTCTGTTTAGTTTGTGCGAAACTAAACAGACTTCACCAAAGAGAGCTCAAAAGATGGTAGCTACAAGTAATTTCACCTGCCAACAGTGTGGAAAGAGTTTCAGATGCATAATATCCCTTAATAACCACACAAAAATTAACTTGAGAGCAGTTTAAAATGTTCTCAGTGTGAAAGGGGTTTCACAGCCAGGAAACTCTGCAACAGTCATGTAATAAGAAAGAAGCCTTTCACTTGCTGTCACTGTGAAAAATCTGGCTCAGGCAAAGCAAAAACCTTAGGATTAACATGAGAAGTCACAGTGAAGAAAAACCCTTTCACGTGTCAACACTGAGTAAAAATTTAGGCCTGAAGAAAACTTCACAGATTTGGTGTAAACAGAAAATAATAACAAAACACAGAAATGGTGAAAGCAGGCCCAGAACTCTTTATTCATGATACCTCCTTGACCATAGTTGGTCATAACAAATAACTTCATTAATTTAGCAACAAAAAAAAAAAAAAAATTCTTACATACCTGACTTACATAAGTTTTTGTTTAAACTCTTCAGTGCACACTAGGTGAAGACCATATTATTATACTTATAAAGTTGTTTGGAAGGAAAAGAGATGCTCCTCCTATTGTTCAACCTCTGTTTACCTTGTCTAATTGGTCAGTGCTACAGGAACCGGAAACTTTTTCCATCTATTATCCTGAAGCTGTTTGTGACCATCAGGGGTGCTTCATTGGCCCCTACGTGGCCAATGAAGCACTAAATAAACAGATTTATTTTTTGAAGATGTACTTAGGTTTCCTTTTTTACCATTTCGGGTCCTAAAAGCCAGTGTCATCCTCCATAACATCTGCCTTGGGGTTGGTGACATCATGGCCCCAGAGAATGAGCACGAGGAGGAGATGGCTGAGGAGGAGGATGAAGGGGAGGATGCTTTGGAGACAGTCAGTGGTGCTCTATGGTGTGACCAGCTGTCTGCCCTTGAGGAGGTACCTATTTGAAGAAAATGGGTATCTATTTGTTACGGCCAAGTAAGAGAATTGTAAAACTATGTCTAAGATAAAAATGGAACGGACCATAAAATTGTTTTGCATAGATGTACTTTATGGTTTGATTTGAGAGTGCAAGTCAATTTAAATTTTTTTCTTCCCTTTCTGAAAACATCTCAGTGACATGACAGCAAGCTCCTATGTAGCCTGTGTGTTAACTTAGTTTTATTGAATATTATTATGTGGAATAGGTTTACAGCAAAGTGTCTTAAGTGATTCTTTATCAATTGTAGTAAGAGGTGTAATACAATGATTTAATAAGAAAGATTTGCATCAATATCGTGTTTAATTTGTGATCATCTTAGCACTTGATTATTATTGTATAATAAACCTGGCATTGTGACTGACTCTGGAGTAATTTGTTTCTCTTTTGTAAGTCATTTTGGATAAAAGCTTCTTATGCATAACCGGTATTATAATATATAATAATAATAGTTATTTTTATTATTATTTTAATTTATAGGCTAAATAAATGAGTGCAATGCTTTATTTTTAAATAACCTTTTACAGTTTTGGAAATGTGTTTTGTGTACTATTCTTTCTTAACATGAAGACTTATTTTGATGATTTTATTATACTAAGCTTACCCCCCCAGATTTAGATGCTTGCTTCACTGTTAATGTTATCATTAAATAATTAGTCCTATCATAACATTGCATTCCGTTAGAGAGCAAAGGAATGACAAAATGGAATAACTGGCACATTATTCGTTTTGCTTCTCTCGAAACTCCTTTTTTTTCTTAGAAAATTTATATAATTTTCTATTCTCATTTTGAGCATTTATTTAGGCTATAAAACACGGGCAGCGGGGTCTTATCCTACTGGTGATTAATGTAAAGTAAACACTAAATACAGTGTTGGGAAGTTGTGGTGGTTTTCTGTGAACATACACTCAAGATTTTATGATGTTCCGTTATTTTGTTTTATGTCTATTATATTTATGTTGGTTATGTTTTATGTGAACAAATTCCAGCATTACAGAATTGAGTTCCCTTTCAGTCGGTCACGTTCGACTTTACGAATGGGATCTAGCCCAATCACCTTCGAGTGCTACAAAACGAGCCAATGGTACACAAAATACCTTGGTCTGCGGGATTTGCATTGCGAGCTCTGCAAATTTCTGCAAATTTCTTTCACAAAAGAGATATGGGCCGATTTGCGTCTTTTTAAATATGTAATTTCGCCCGTGTGTTTTTGGGTGCGGGCGATACATCGCTCCTCGTGACAGCCACGATCACTGTGTCATGTGTCTGTGCTTCCAGCACGCAGAGACTGCGTTCGTGGAAGGCTCATGTTCTCATTGCGGGGACATGACCATCTCGGCGTTGAGATCGAGAATCAGGGCTGGATGATTGGTTCCTGGTGGCTGCTCATGCAGATGCACCCCCTCTGGTTCCTTTCTTTGCGGTAGTGCACCAGGAAGTAACCAGTTCATGGAAGGCACCTTTAAAAGCACGAGGGCAGTGCTGACCCAGGGATTTTGCAGGAGGTGCGCACTGCTACCGACCTCCGGGGCTGTCTGCTTCACCATGCTGCCCCACCGTGGGTATGCCTGTAGTCCCCTTGATCCCGCTGGGTCGGTTTCTGGGAGCCTGGCTAGAGCTCCCCAGGTCTTCCCGGTGGCTCATCCGGACGCTCAGGCTCGGCTACGCGATTCGGTTCACCCGGCGTCCCCCCAGATTTCGGGGTGTTAGTGCGACGATGGTGGGCAAGGATGGCCCTGTCATGTGCATGGAGGTTGCGACCTTGCTGGCAAAAGGCGTGATAGAGCCGGTCCCTCCAGCCAACATGAAGTCCGGCTTTTACAGCCCTTACTTCATAGTACCCAAGAAGACAGGTGGGTTATGGCCAATCCTGGACTTGCGTGCCTTGAACCGAGGTCTGCACAGACTCCCGTTCAAGATGCCAACGTCCGAGCGCATTTTTGAATGCATTCGTCCGAAGGATTGATTTGCAGCGATCGACCTGAAGGACGCATACTTCCATGTCTCCATTCTTCCTTGACACATACCATTTCTTCGGTTTGCTTTCCAGGGCCAGGCATATCAGTACAAGGTTGTCCCATTCGGGTTTGCCTGTCTCCCCACGTCTTTACGAAAGTCACAGAGGGAGCCCTGGCTCCTCTCAGGGAACAAGGTGTCCGTATCTTCAATTACCTCGACGACTGGCTCATCCTAGCTCACTTTCGAGAGCGGTTGTGCGAGCACATGGATCTGGTGCTCAGACACCTCGCCCGACTGGGTCTTCAGGTCAATTTGGAAAAGAGCAAGCTCTCCCTTATGCAAAGGATCACTTTTCTCGGTATGGAAATAGACTCGTCGCCCTGTTCGCGCAGCTTACGAACGAGCGTGCACAGCCACTGCTGAATTACCTGAGACGATTCGAGGGCAAGAGAGCGGTTCCACTGAAACCGCTTCAGAGGCTCCTCGGGCATATGGTGTCCGCGGCAGCCGTCATACCACTCGGGTTACTCCATATGAGACCACTTCAACACTGGCTTCATGACCGAGTCCCGAGATGGGCATGGAAACAGGGCACGCTCCGAGTGACCATCACTCCGGCCTGCCTCCGAAACTTCACTCCGTTGTTGGACCCCTCGTTTCTACAGGCCGGCGTGCCCCTAGAACCGGTGTCCAGACATGTTTTTGTGTCAACAGATGCCTTTGCCACGGGCTGGGGGTGCCATGTGGAACGGGCATGCCCCGGGGAATGGAGACTCCACCCCCAGTTGGTTCAGCTGATTTGGGACAATTCAGAAACGCTCAGGTAGACTTGTTTGCCTCTCCAGAAAATTCCCACTGCCAGTTGTTTTACTCCCTGACCGAGGGCACTCTCGGCACGGACGCCCTGGCACATAGCTGGCCGCTGAGCCTGCGCAAGTATATGTTTCCCCCAGTGAGCCTTCTTGAACAGATGTTGTGTGAGATCAGGGAGGACGAGGAGCAGGTCCTCATGGTTGCGCCTTTTTGGCCCGGCTGGACCTGGTTCCCCGAACTTGTACTCCTCGCGACAGCCCCTCCCTGGCCAATTCCTCTGAGGAAGGACCTTCTTTCTCAGAGATTGGGCACCCTCTGGCACCCACGTCCTGATCTGTGGAACCTACATGTGTGGGTTCTGGACAGGTCATGGAAGGTTTAGGTACCTTGCCACCACAGGTGGTAGCTACCATCACTTCAGCTAGAGCCGTGTCCACCAGACACACCTATGCTTTGAAGTGGAACCTCTTCGTCACTTGGTGTTCTTCACGGCGCGAGGACCCCTAGAAATGTCCGATTGGGTCAGTGCTTTCCTTTCTACAGGAGGGGTTGGAACGAAGGCTGTCTCCTTCCACCCTCAAGGTCTATGTGGCCACCATTTCAGCTCACCATGACCCTGTTGAAGGTAAGTCTCTGGGGAGGCACGATCTGATCATCAGGTTCCTGAGAGGAGCAAGGAGGCTTAATCCGCCTCGCCCTCAGCAAGTCCCTTCTTGGGACCTTGCAGTGATTCTATCGGCACTGTAGAGGGCTCACTTCGAACCCTTGCTTTCAGTTGAATTAAAGTTTTTATGTTTAAAAACTGCACTCCTGACTGCTCTGACTTCGATGAAGAGGGTCGGGGACCTGCAGGCACTTTCAGTTGACGAAGCGTGTCTGGAATTTGGGGCGGCTAACTCTCACGTTATCTTGAGACCCGGCCTGGGTACGTGCCCAAAGTTCCCACCACTCCTTTTAGGGATCAGGTGGTGAACTTGCAAGCGCTGCCCCTGGAGGAGGCAGACCCAGCCCTGGCGCTGCTCTGTCCAGTACGTGCGCTCCGCAACTATGTGGACAGAACTCAGTGCCTTAGGAACTCAGACCAGCTCTTTGTCTGTTACGGAGGCCAGCAGAAGGGAAAGGATGTCTCCAAGCAGAGTTTATCCCACTGGATAGAGGATGCTATTGTCCTGGCTTATCCGGCTCAAAACCTGCCATGCCCCATAGGGAGGAGAGCTCACTCAGCTAGGAGTGTAGCTTCCTCCTGGGCGCTGTAGAGCTGAGGGCTGGGCGGCACCTAACACATTCGCAAGATTTTATAATCTCCGTGTAGAGCCTGTGTCCTCCCGGGTACTCGCTGCTATCACTCACACGGGTTGTTGGAAGACAGGCATATGGCATTTTGTAAGGGACCCCATTCGTAACGTCGAATGTGACCGACTGAAAGGGATCGTCTTAGTTACGTATGTAACCCTCGCTCCCTGAAGGAGGGAACGGAGACGTTACGTCCCCTTGCCACATTGCTGTCCCGCTGAATGGCCAGGTCGCTGGCTCGTCTCCTCAGCGAAGACTTGAATGCGAGTTGCTCACGTTGCTCCTTATATACCCGCTCTGCGGGGCGGAGCTCGCGATGCAAATCCCGCAGACCAAGGTACTTTGTGTACCATTGGCTCGTTTTGTAGCACTCGAAGGTGATTCGTAACGTCTCCGTTCCCTCCTTAAGGGAACGAGGGTTACATACGTAACCAAGACGTTCCCCTCGTGTCATTTTGTACTTTAATTGTTTAAAAGACACCTGAGTGTTTACACTGGCAAGACTTAAAACACATTCAAATAATGCAGTCACAAATGCCAGACAACTTAGTTTTTATCATACCTTCCCTGTTTCTAAGCTTTCTTCTACGTATGTTGAAACAGTAAGCCTGCCCTTTCCTGTTCTCATGCTAGAGTTATGTGTGCTGCATTTTGATTGTTTCTTATTGCAGACTGATGAGAGAGGCAAAGAAACACTTCCAGCAGTTGAAATTTTATGAATCCAACCCAGTGTCACAGCATTTCATGAGTCACAAAATTTTAATCTATTGATTCGTGTTCATGGACTGCACTGCCACGGTTCACGTGAAACAATGTGAAACCAGACCTCACACCAATCAAAAGCATATTTACACTATCGGAATCGTTCCCCATCACCTATACTGTGCACTAGTGGCCATTAACTGTACAGGAAATACTACACTGTGAACAAGTGACTGATCTCAGCTGGCTCTTCCGCTTCAGATTCTAGAGAGCATTTGATTGGTCAGAAGATTTGATGAGATGTAGTATAATGTGACATCAGAATTTGTTGTGCCGTTTTGGTGGAAGAGATGAACTGCAAGCTTTGAATGCTTATATCTTCTTAAAGGTTTTTTTATTTTCACTATTTTGGAGCACACTGCCTAATAGATAACCATTTGATGCTAACAACCAAAAAACATAAATTTAGATTTCATGGGGACTTCAGATCTTCTTCGTATTTGTAAAACTAGAAATTATTGAGGATTTTTCGCTTATCTTGGGGAGGCTATTCCAAAAAGCAGGGCCTCAAAAGACAACTAAAAAGACCAGAAAAAGGAGAATGACAGGAATTTTTACAGACACACGTGTCAGGAATTCCCTTAAGGGTGAGCAGGAGAAGAAATCCTGTCCAAAGTAAAATGAAAGATCTTTGGTATAAAAAAAAAGGGAGAAAATGGCCAAAAACAGGAAATAAGTACACAAAAGAAAATGAGGATGAGACTATGGAGTAAGAATTTAATTCACCAGAGGAGCAGAGGAGAACAAAACCTCTTCCTCAAATGTAATGAAAAAGGTCTCTGCAGAAAAGGAAAAATAAGAAAAGAAAGAAGTGTACAAATGAAAATGATGAGGAAAGTGAGGAAGAGGAAGAATACTGCATTGCCTGCCTGGAGATGGCTGTCTTGTCAGTCCTGGGAATACTTGTTTAACATTTTAATTAACCTTTTCGCACGTAAGTTCTAAAATAGTCAGACCAGCAGTCTGGTGTGAGTTTTTTTCTGCGACCATTATTTTGCAATCAGTCGCGTTTTAATTTCCATGGAGACGCTTGAACCTTGTCATGTGACATTTCAGTCAAAATGGCGCGCACACGATGGATAACCGTCTGCAGGTGAGTAGCTTGAATATTTCGCTTTATTTAATTTTTTTATTCAAAACCTCTCAAATAATTTGTTAGCGTGTACCGACTATGGTTGAAATGGTTCTGTTTGCTGCCCCCCACCTCCACTGCTGTGAACTTCGCTTGCACATGGTACTTTGCATCTCCCCCAGAACAGCCGCATGACAATCGGTGCATCTCCCCAAGAAACGCCGCGTGACAATCGGTGAGTATTAGTATTTAGTTGTTAATTTTATTCTAAAGCATCAAGAATTATTTACAAGCATGCAATAAATATGAATAAAGATTTTATGTCATAAAAATTATCTTGTAAAACGGGTCGCTCAAAAATGTGGTCGTTCATGTCATTACGATTTGTTTGTCTGTTTTGCATAAGTTATTGCAAAAATGTTCCATAATCCGTGCATTCAGGAGGTTCAGTTGAATTGATACGTTATACATAACGTGAATATACCAAAGCACATATTTGACGTTAAATCAGTTTTCTTGTTTGTTTTAGTATATTGCTCACCGAGTTTTATATCTCTCAATTGCAAAGCACATCAATTGCAAAGCAAATCAAAAGATGCCATGTTAAAGCAGAGTAAACCTACATGGTATGACATTGTTAAATGATATTTTCCTAGCCTACAAAACATTTGAGCAAGCTAATAAGTGAAGTGTGACCATATAGTCTATACAATTATATTAATATATGGTCACACCTCACTTATCAGCTTGCTCAAATGTTTGTATAGGGAAATATAATTTGATGATGTCATACCATGTAGATTTTACTTTTTTTGGTAGTGAGAGATATGTATAGCATATGCACAGCTGCACTACTTCCTGAACTTCAGCTAGCTCCTTTGTTTTCTGTCTGCCATTATTGGACAAACTGACTAATCCAGGTGTGCCTGACATAAGGAATCACAGCAACAATAATCCGACAAACCTGGATTAATCAGTTGGCTGAAGTTCAGGAAGTAGTACAGCTGTGCATATAGCCCAAAAAGAATGTATGTTTTGGACTTCATGTATGTTTTATTAAAATGTAAGGTAAATGTATAATAGTTTGTATTAAACAAAAACGTTTATTATTACTATTACAAAACAGAAAACAAATATATTTACAATGACTAACAATTAAAATAGTATCATAAACAAACACAAAATCTGTAAAAAATACTCAGAATTTTGGTAAATGTTTTTGTTTAAAACAAACTATATTATACATACTGGAACCTTTTATATTTAATAATATAATTACAATAAATTATAAAGTATTATCATAAATTCATTAATATAGGCTACTCTGACTTTTTACAGGCTTAATAATGCTTCATGAAAACCAGTCATCATATCAGCTTTGTAAACAAATATAAAAACAAATATATGTACAATAAATATTAAACAAAAAACTATAAATACACTGACTTTTAATAAATGGTTTTGTTTAAAGCAAACTATTATACACACTTAATAATATGATTACAATAAATAATAATTAACAATGTATCATCATGAATTAATATACTCTGACTTTTTACAGGCTTAATTATGCTTCAGTGTGTGGTACTCCTCAAAACACGGGACAGCACACAAGGGAGTGTTGCATGGCACACACATGTGCTTGGTGAGGCGCCTCTGCTTGCCCTTGAGTGTGCTGGAGAGGCAGACCTTGCAGTGCCGCCTGGTCTTGCTGCCCTGGGAAGTGGTCTGAGGGACTTCAGATGGGAAATGCCTGGCTGTAAGGCGCAGAGGAGTGTCCAAGGCAGGACGCCCGCCTTTGGTTGGACCTCGCAATGTGCTGTACTCCTCCAGCAGCCCTCTCATCAGGTTCGTCCTGAATTGTAGGGAGGTGATTTCCTTTCCTACTCATAGTAGAGTACATCAATAGGAAGTGAGAAAATAATAGTATGTGACTGTGTGGTCTGTTTATTATTGTGAATTTGTAAACACTTTAAATAACATTAATTAAAAATGTTAGCACTTTTTATCTTGTTTATATTTATTTGTATCCATTTCTCACCACTAATTTGCTGGTAGACGATGTGGCTGTTGAGTAAAACCGTGTCGAGTACATGAAAAAATACTTTCTTGTACCACTTGGTAGACTTTCTGGTGCATTCATGAAAACCAGTCATCATATCAGCTTTGTCAACTGCACCCATCTTTTTGTTGTACTCCAGCACACAGACTGGCTTCATCATTGGCTGCCCAGTGAGGTGATCCAGCTTGCCTGTGGCTGCCATACCAGTTGGATGGACTGTGGTAAGGACATGAACATCCCTCTTGTCATGCCATTTTACTGCCAACTGTGACCCATTCTCTTTGAATTCCACCTCACCTTTTTTCATCGTGCAGGTGAACTTTGGCATCCCTTTTCTGTGTCCGCGCACGGTCCCACAAGCTCCAGTGCCAAGTGACAAGAGGTGCTGGAAAAGTGTGGGACGACTGTACCAGTTGTCAACATATAGAACATTACATTTGCTTAAGTAAGGTGCTAAGAGTGTCATCACAACAGACCCAGAAATCCCAAGTCCTGGGTAATGTTGGATGTCAGTGGAGGATCCGGTGTAAATGATCATGTCCTCCACGTAACCAGTTAGCACATCACACAAAACAAAAAACTTGATCCCAAATCTGTGCCGTTTGGATGGAATGAACTGACGAAATGCCAGCCTGCCTTTCCACTTCATCAGAGACTCATCCACACACAGATCCCTGTATGGCACAAAAATGCGACGAAAAGAGGAGGTGAGCGCAGTGAATATGTGTCTTGATTTTTTTCAGCGGGTCATTGGAAACTGCTGTCGCATTGTTTGCAAAGTGAAGACAGCGAAGGAGCAGAAGGAAGCGATCCTGTGAGAACAAAGACCCAAAAAATGGGGTCAAGAGCATGGCGTCTGTGCTCCAGTAATCACTAAGTGATGGTTTTTTGATCACACCCATTAAGAGAACTGACACTAAAAATGTGTACATTTCAGGGATATTTGTTGGAACCCATTTAACCAGCTTCCCTTTCATTTCCTTCTCTTGCAAGTCCGAGGCATAGCGTTTTTTTCCTCCACAATTTCTCCTATGACATCTTCCGTTAGAAACAATTTAAAACAATTTACCTCACTGGGTGATTCTGGTGGATTTTGCACACCACAGTGCTGGTTGTTAAAATTGCCTGGGCCAGGAGGATAAAAAAAGGTTGGTTGCCTTCCACAACAATGTGTTTAACGTTACCTCTTCTGCCTCATTAGGAACTGGTGTCATCTCTTTGTCTTCAAAGTTGTCCAGAGCTTCAAGATTTAGGGGAAGATCCTCATTCACTCCAGGAGCAGCGTGTGAGCGTCAAGCAGGAGCGTCGCGTGAGATGCAGTGAAGCGGGGGTTACAGTCATATATTTCGGGAAACATGGATGATTTTGCATGTTAGAAATCCAGCAGGCTCTAAGTCCAACTCTCCATCAGTGTTGTAAACAAGTGATGGCGGCGCCCATTGTTTTTAATACAAAACATTGATTAACATGCACGCACGTCTGAAAAAATACCCACTGTTCACGCGTCGCTGACACTTGCGTTGTGAAACAGCTGTTATCTACAAAGTATGTGTTTGACTTGAATAAATATTAATATTACATGTTTAAAATGTTATTTTACTGTTATAAATGAGTGTGCAATAACAACCTATATTTATGTTATTGTGTAGTGTAATTTAAAGTGAATGAAACATAAAATAAACATTTAAATACACTGAACAGTTGTGATAATTGTAGCTGAGCACGTCTGTCTCTGGCTCAGTGCCAGTCAAAGCGGGAAAGCAGTGAAAGCTAAAGTTTGAAATTTTGAATTTAGCAGTTGATCACGTGTTTTACTGAACGTTCTAATCACACCGGTGTGATCGTACGCTCCAGGGACCAGCCAAGACTGATCACACAGGTGTGATCGTACGTGTCAAAGGGTTAAGAATGGTAAATCATTATGTCATCGTTTAATGTGTAACACTAATAATTTCCATAAACAATGTGTTGCTTTTAATCTTTTTTTTATTTTTTTTTTAAATACAACAAATATGATCTCCTCATGCTTTCATGGATTTCAATGTTAATAATGTTTATCTTGTACCATTTCATTAAAGTCTGGTTGAAGACTGATCTTGACTGATCAGCTGATTAATGTATTTGAGTAAAATATAATTTAAATAATTAAAATCTAGTTCCCACTAGAATACAGTAGTTGTCTTGTCTTCTACAAAAACAGAAATAGAATTCGCTTTCTGAATGCATATGATGTCTGACATCTAAAAGAATTTTAACTATATACCAAAAAACTTAGGTAATGTTATTAGAAACTACAGCAAAGTGATTACTTCAAGGTAGTCTTTCATTTAAGATACAGTGGGTTTATATGACTTATTTTTCATTTACAACCGCCCTAGTATTGTGTAGCCAGACCTTCTTTGGCCAAGGCCCACCCATGAAGCTGTTGATCAACATGCCAAAAAACAATCACAGTTCGATTAGTTTAGAGTCAGGTTTTGGTGCATGGAAATGTTGCCACAATAACAGACCAGTGTGTTAAACTCTCAGACGTATTTTAAAGAAACTATGCTGCTAACTTTAAATATTTCACATACTTTTGAAAACCCATTGTTTAGTTGATCCAAATAAGCGTCATCACAGTTGTAAACACTACGACTTTCTTCTTTTCGTGAGGGTTTGGCACCACGGCATATTTTTTTTCAGGTGAAACGTTAAAGAATGTGACCGTAAACAACAGTAAAACATGGTAGTGGCAGTGTTCTTGTGTGAGGCTGCGTGAGTGCAGCAGGTTTCAGGGATTTGAATTTCATAGATGGCATCATGAATACACAGATGTTCTGTGAAATACTAAAAGAGAAAATACTACCTTCACTCCACCCTTTGAACACGATTATGCCCAAAAACATTCACCTAAAGGCCATTGGTTTATTTCTGAGGAAAAAAATGGTAAAAGTGTAAATGTTATTAACCCTTAAATGCATGAACGGTGTTGTATGTAGTTCAGATCATTTTACTGACTTGGTCCTTTGGGTCTCATTCAGCAAAATGAACAAATCTTTTTTTGAGTCATTTCGTTCATTTTAGCAAAATGTAATTAAAATGTTATATGTTACTTCCCCAACACATCTAGTATTTACGCAAACGTTGATCACACTACAAACAATACAAAACTATAATGCTATAAGAAAGAGAAAAGTTTAATTCATTATTTACCTGGGTCTTCAGTCTGTGATTAGCTCACCTCACCAATTATCAGACAAGTCTTCGGGGTTTGATTATATTGATATAAATGTGTGAATTTCTGTCATGATGGTTCTTTTCCATAACACTGAACGCGGTGACAAAGGTAAAAAAAAATTGTTGGTTAATATTATTAAGACTCTTTCCAGCTCAGACTGCATATATAAGAGGTGAATTACTTTAGTACAGAATCCATAGGATGTTGCGAGTGAACTAATCACTCCTCGAGATCAAAGATTCATTCAAAATGAACGAATCGTTCAAGAACGACCCTTCACTAGTTGTCAGTGATGTGCGGCTCAATGTATAAACAACCCGCACCCGACCAATGTTTTCAACTAACCTGCCCGCAACTCGGAGCGCAAAAAAATTAAAATAAAATATTGTACCCAACCCGCTTCCTAACTGTGACGGTTGGGTTTGGGAAAACACAAGGAGAGGGTAGGATCCAATTGCAAGTATGGGTTTTATTTACAGAAGGGTAAAAATACAAAATAAACAGTCATGAGAGACAAACCAAACAAAAGAGGGAACCGGATGAAACGGATAGGAAACTCTGAGGAACAAGAAGGTAAAGGGAAACTCGGGAGACGAGCACAACTCACACATAGGGTAAGGACTCCATACAGACAACAGAGAAAGACAGCTCTATATAGGGAGATTAATGACAAAGGATTATCAGCACCTGTGCGATTTAATTGGAGTGCAATTACTGTGATGACATGACCAGACTAGCGGAATTAAAGTGCCTATGGTGAAGTGCCTAAGGAGAAGTGAGCTCACTAGGGGACACCCTGGAAAACAGAGACTGACAGCGTGACATTACCCCCTCCCCTACGGAGCTCCCAGATGCTCCACCTGAAACCCCGTAAAACCCAACAAAAAAAAGAGGTAGGAGGGAGGTGAAGCGGCGGCGGACTAGGGGGAGGGACGGAGGGTCAGAAAACAGAGACATTAGGTGATGCCCACCAGTGTTAATTTCGTTGACTAAATATTTTCGTCATTATTTTCGTCACGAATATATTTTTGCCGACGAAAACGAAATGAAAACTAAAATAGAAGGCACTGATGGAGACTAAAACTATGACTAAATTGATTGACATTATCGTCAATGAATAAAGGACGAGACGAAAATAGACTGTGACGAAAATCAAATCAGCAGACGGGAGAGATGCGAGGAATGAGCAAAAGAACCGGCAAAACAGAACAGACTGCATGAGAGAAGAGAACCAATCAGAGCCTGACTTACTGAGACGTGAAGCGAAGGTTTTCAGTTTTTATGAGCTCCCGGGAAGACGGCATTCGAAGAGGTGATAGGGACTTTAAGCAACAGCCTCTGGTGGAACGGCAACGCCATTCTGGCGTTGTATTGCGCCTGCGCAAATTTAACTGCTACTTTGTGACGTTCTAATTTAACTGTCTACTACGGGAGAACAGCTGATTTGCCGGAGTCGCTACAACGTGAGAGGTTAGGTAAATAAATGTTATGTTTTTAGACTTATTTACATCATACAATATTAAAAACTCCTCTTCTGACAAAAGATTGTCATTTGACGCTAAAAGCAATCCTTCTCTTGCTTTTTTAAATTATATATTTTTTTGGATCTCAATAAATGAATTAATGCTGCGTTGCGCTGTTCTGTTTTACCGTTGCTTAGTGACTTTTACCTTCTTGGCTACAGCGGTGTGACGGCAAACTTCCGGTCGCTGTAGCCATTCCATTCGCAGCTGTTGCTTAAAGTCCCTACTGTCTAAAAGAGCGACAAAATGTCCACAGCTCACTTCACGTTTGACGACGAACAAAACAAAACAAAGTGTAAAGCACGCAGAGCGCTCATTCGTGGCAAGAACACAACCAATTTGAAAAGACATTTACAGACGAGCCACCCGGACATTTTCTCAAATGTAATTTCACAACGATGTTCTTTTGTTTATTGAGCTTAGCAAAATTGGAATAGTGCAGTGCGTAGATGCTGTAGCATTAAATATTACGAACTGAAAAGTACTGTAAAATAGCCCCTTCTTCAAGTTAGATGAGAGCACAATACTAATACGTAATATCATGATAAATACATTTGATTAATACCAATGTTTAGTATATTTTATAATGTTCTACTTGTTGACAATATCACAAATGTTTCTATATTAGTCATGTGAAACATGAATGTTCACATCCTATCATTATACATACAAATCTAGCAATATTGTAGTATTTAAAACATACAATATTGCTAGACAAATGAATACCTTATAAAATCTTGTTACTTTTTTTATCCACCTAGCTGCCAACTTATTAAATATTTACTTTAAATGTATGCACTTATTGTTCAGCTCAGCTGTAAGCTTTAAGGTCCTGGACCTAACTTTATTTTTCTTTTATTGATGGTCAATTGGCAGCTAGTTATTGTTTACATTATCATGACAGTGTTTGTTGCTGCATAAAAGCTTTTGAATCGAAATAAAGACACAGTTGTGTTGAAATAAAGTTGAATTTGTGTTTTATATATTTTGGTTAAGTTTGTTTCCTATACCAGCTGTAAAAAATTGTCTAGTAAATCTGTTATTGATTTTAGTCTTATTTTAGTCGACTAAAATACCAAGCAATTTTAGTCGACTAAAATACCAAGCAATTTTAGTCGACTAAAATTAAAACAAATCAGATGACTAAAACTTGACTAAAACTAAAAAGAATTATAGTCAAAAGACTAAGACTAAAACTAAATTAAAATTTTGTGTCAAAATTAACACTGATGCCCACCCGGGCGGAACAGAGGGCCATCACACCCATGTGGTCAAGGCAGAAGCCCCCCCAGGGCGGAGCGGAAGACCACCACGTCCTCACAGTCAAGGCCAGAGTCCCCCAGGGCGGAGCGGAAGACCACCACATCCTCGTAGTCAAGGCCAGAGTCCCCCAGGGCGGAGCGGAAGACCACCACATCCTCGTAGTCAAGGCCAGAGTCCCCCAGGGCGGAGCGGAAGACCACCACGTCCTCACGGTCGAGGCCGGAGTCCCCCAGGGTGGAGCGGAAGACCACCACGTCCTCACGGTCGAGGCCGGAGTCCCCCAGGGCGGAGCGGAAGACCACCACGTCCTCACGGTCGAGGCCGGAGTCCCCCAGGGTGGAGCGGAAGACCACCACATTCTTGTGGCCGCCCCCATGGGAGGACGAAGATCACCGGTGACTTGACTCAGTCCTCGATGATCACCGGTGACTAGCCTTGTCTCTGGAGAGTTCATGGAAACCTGACTCGACTCTGAAAGGTCAATAGTGACAAGCCCTGACTCTGGAAGGCCATCGGTAACTAGCCCTGACTCTGGAAGGCCATCGGTGACTAGCCCTGACTCTGGAAGGCCATCGGTGACTAGCCCTGACTCTGGAGGGTCCACGAACACCTGCCTTGACTTAAGACTGCCTGTGGAGACGTGAGACACCTCTGTTTCGGGCACTGCCTCTGGAATGGCCTCGGTCAACGCCTTGGCCTCCGGAACAACAGCGGGCACCGCCTCGGCCTCCGGAACAGCATTGAGCGCCTCCTCCGGAACGGCCTCGGGCACCGCCTCGGCCTCGGGAACTGCATCGGGCACCGCCTCGGGAACTGCATCGGGCACAGCCTCGACATCTCGAACAGCATCGTGCACCGCCTCGGCATCTCGAACAGCATCGTGCACCGCCTCGGGAACGTCCTCCTGGACGGCAGCGGCCCGCTCGGGAACGTCCTCCTGGACGGCAGCGGCCCGCTCGGGAACGTTCTCCGGACCTTGAGGAACGGCAGACGCCTGTCTCCTCCTCCGTCCCTTATGATGGCGAGTCGGTGGCACCTTATCAGGAGACTCAGGCATTGAATCGGCCATCTTGTGCTGTGGTGCTAGGCTGGCGGCCATCATGGGTTGTGGCGCTGGACTGGCGACCATCTTGTACTGTGGCGCTGGACTGGCGGCCATCTTGTACTGTGGCGCTGGACTGGCGGCCATCTTGTGCCGATGCACAGAACTGGCGGCCATCTGGTTCCACGGCGCTGGCTCGGCCGATCTGCGTTTCCCCTCTCCTCTCGGGACAAACTGGGCAACTGGCAGCTCCCAACCGAATCCCGGGTCGACGGGCGCCCACAGTGGAGATCGCTGCCGGATCTCTTCCCGGCTGTTTGTTCCGGAACGACCTCCCCTGGTTCCCCGGAACACCACTAGGCGAGAGCCCTCGAAGCCACCTTTCTCCCGCTTGCTGGCTGGGGAGAACATGGCAGCAGACATACCGCTGGATCCTTGTGGATGGAGTCCTTCTGTGACGGTTGGGTTTGGGAAAACACAAGGAGAGGGTAGGATCCAATTGCAAGTATGAGTTTTATTTACAGAAGGGTAAAAATACAAAATAAACAGTCATGAGAGACAAACCAAACAAAAGAGGGAACCGGATGAAACGGATAGGAAACTCGGAGGAACAAGAAGGTAAAGGGAGACGAGCACAACTCACACATAGGGTAAGGACTCCATACAGACAACAGAGAAAGACAGCTCTATATAGGGAGATTAATGACAAAGGATTGTCAGCACCTGTGCGATTTAATTGGAGTGCAATTACTGTGATGACATGACCAGACTAGCGGAATTAAAGTGCCTATGGTGAAGTGCCTAAGGAGAAGTGAGCTCACTAGGGGACACCCAGGAAAACAGAGACTGACAGCATGACACTAACCCGCATTTTTTAAAAGTAGTAAATGCGTCGCCCCTTTACATTAATTTAATTACTTAAATAGACTATAGCCTATAATAAGCATTATGACCGCACACATAAGGCTTCCCACAAAGAACCGGTTTAAGTAATGATAATGAATGAATGTGTTTAAATTAGCAAGGACTCATGTAATTGTTTTGTGATAAACTGGTGTTTTCTGTGTCGCTGCAAAGTTGACGATGCGGACTCGCCATGAACGCATGAGAGAAATGCACATTTCATATGGATTACATAATCAGAGAGTATCCTATTTATTTTGGTTTTAATATGTTCGTTTAAAAGTAGACATTTCAAGCTTTCTGTAATATATTGGCTATATTTCTTTATAAACCCACCAACGAAATAAGACACTACCTGTCCCAAAATATCACCCAAAGTTTCTACAGCTTTTTCTTAGCTATTTCAGAATCTGGAAAAATGACTGGGGCTAACTTACTGCAGTCAGAGCGATATGAATGTTTGTGATGTACGTATAAATGTTTGTCACTTCTGCTGCCCAAACTTTGTCAGATTGTGGGTCATTTGGTTTATTGTAAAACGATTGCACTGATTTGCATGTTTCTTGATGATACGCTTTTTTCTGTCGTACTCACATGCACCATGTCACTCACGTCGTATTCTCCACCATGTCCCACGGAAAAACTGCTTTTGCATAAAATGCGAAAAGCTCACTCTGCTTTGCCATCTACAGGTCTTAACCAAGAGTAGGCTATGTAGCAGTCCATTCGCTATTAAAAGTGCATATTCTCTTTTTCGTGGCCACACTGGCCATGGCTGCTTAACCTGACCCTGCTTAACCTGATTTAAGATTCTTGAGGAGGCGTTCGTGCACCAGTCAACCGTTTGATTGACGTATGATTCAGCCTATCGACTAACGCTTTTATTGCCTCCTCTGAACTATTGGACCTAGTTAACAGTACACCCATGGACGTATCCTCTATGCTTTTTAGTTTGTTTGTTTTTTATGTCTTCTTGAATGTTTTATTTTGTCCTTGCCAGTCACTGTGGGTTTACGACTATACTACCCTGTTTCAGATTCGTTCGCATGTTGCGGACTTGTCGATAAGCAGTGCAAACAAGTGTGCCTTTTCCTATCACACGCTGCCATCGTATTTACAGCGTTCTTTGGATGGATGTACGTGCTGCAGGCAAAAGCGGCGCCGACGACGAGGGAGACGTGCAGGTGCTCACGTGAAGCAGAGATTCTTGCGTAGGTCTTGTTCTGTTGGGCAGTTTGCAACAGTTGATGGCATTATAGATTGTGCAGCGGATATTCGGGGGTTGGCGATGTTCTTATTTGTTGCCAGTGTATCCAGATGGAGGTTCGTCAGTGCTGCGGTTTTATCAGGATGCAAAGTTTTCATCACATGTCAGAGGTGCAGTTTTGAGCAACTTGATCGTTCTTAAGAAGGTAAAGTCGGGCCTTATTACAGCGGCCCCCATAGTTGGACAGACTTTACAGATGTCACTTGTAAATGCGCGCTCGATTTCAAACAAGACATTCATCTTAAATGATTTTATATTGCATAATGTCTTGGACTTCCTATTTATTACAGAGACATGGATAAATTGGGATCAGTGTAGTCCTTGTGAGGAAATTTGTCCACCTGACTATATGTTAATTAATACCCCGAGACTGATGGGTCGTGGGGGGGGGTTTAGCTACTGTTTGTAAGGGGCAGTATAAATGTCACCGATTATCGTCCGCATGTTACTCGAGCTTTGAGGTTCAGTTATTGTTATACTGTTTCGGGAGTTGTTGTTTATCGACCTCCAAAGTATAGTCAAGTTCTTCTCCACTATTTTATTATTGTCTGAACATATTTACTTGTTGGGGATTTTAACATTCATATTTGCTGCCCTAGGACGCCTTTGGAGAAGGAGTTTTCTGATCTGATGGACTCATTTAATTTTATACAACATGTATTCGGTCCCACACATGAAAAAGGACATACTTTGGACCTTGTTTTTTCTTTAGGTCTGTCTATCTGTGATGTTGTTGTTAATGATGCCTGTATCTCAGATCATTTGCCTTTTACTTTTAATGTAAATGTGCAAATTGAGAAGGTGGAGCATCAGTCTTCTTATATACGCTCCCGTACAATCACTCAGTCTACACCTCAGGCGTTTAGTGATATTTTTATTACTCTTTCTGATGTATCATGGCCTTAGTCTGTAGCTATTACGGCAGATCCAGATGAGTTACTTATGGCTTTTAACACTGTGTGTTCTGGAGTTTTAGACTCTGTTGTTCCTTATAAGATCAAGCATAGTAAGGTTAATCATCAGCCGTGGTTAAATGACCAAACTCGGGATCTTAGACAGCAGTGTAGGCGAGCAGAACGGGCTTGGAAAAAGGATAAACTTATGATCTCGCAACAGATTTTACGTGATTTACGTATGCGATATCAGAAGGCTGTAAAGGATGCTAAAACAGCCTTTTTTCCTAAAATTATATCACTGCATTCAAAATCACCTAAAATTTTGTTAATAGGTTACAAATTAATAGGTTTTTAAATTTAAATACTGTCTCAATACTACCATCCACTGAGTGTTGTGAGAAGTTTTTAAATGTCTTTTTAGTTAAAGTTAATACAATTGGATCTGGTTTTCATGACTGGAATGGCTTGACAGGAGACATTTTAACTCTTTAACTGCCGCACGACCAAATGGTTGAGCACATTTTGAGTCACTATATTTTATTGAGAGGAGTACCTAACTTAATTCAAGCTGATTGAGCCATCTCTACCATCTGGTAGAGGTATGTTAAGCCAAAAAAAATCTACAGCATTTGTCACAACACTTCTTCTTTGATGGATGTCAGAGAGAAAGAAATCACTCCTGCCATGTAAACTGTTTTTGGTGAAATTTTGCAAGGTAAGCATATTTTTTTGACATATTACACTGTAAGAGCCCTAACTTTACAAAATTATTTTACTTGGTGCCATGAAAAAACTTAAGTATGTTTTCAATAATTTTTCAAAAACGTGCTCAACCAAATGGTTGATTTGTCACTTTATGGTAAACGTAGAAAAGCTAAGCTAATGTTTTAAAAATTATGGGACGTGTTGGAAAGAAAATACATTGAGTGTGGTAACTAATGACATAAGGAGATAAGAAATGCAAACAAAAAATGCTTTTTTCTTGGTGGGGCAGTTCAAGGGTTAAAAAACGTCAGCACGTTTGATAAATTTGATTTGGTTTTAGTTAAGGATATTAGTCTTATTATTGGTAAGTTGAAACACCCAGCTGCTAGTTGGGATGTTTTGCCTTTTGATTTGTTGGCTGCGACATTCGATTATACTGGGCCTTGTATTACTGCTATTGTTAATTGCAGTCTTTATACAGGCACTTTTCCTTTAAGTTTTAAGCAGGCGGTTATTCAGCCCCTTCTTAAAAAGACTACCCTTAACCCCTTGGATTTTAATAATTATCGGCCAATTTCAAAGCTGCCTTATATCTCTAAAATTTTGGAAAAGGTAGTTTTATCTCAGTTAAGTTCTTTTTTGGCTAAAAACGAGGTGTTAGATGTCTTTCAGTCTGGTTTTCGGGCAGGACACAGTACTGAATCAGCTTTATTGCGAGTCTCAAATGATTTATTACTTATTGCAGACTCGGGAAATACTGGGGTTCTAATTATGTTGGATCTTAGTGCAGCTTTTGATCTAATTGATCACGATATTCTTATTAGTCGTTTGGAACATGTTGTAGGGCTGAGAGGGACGGTTTTAAAATGGTTTTCCTCATATTTAAGGGGACGTTCAATTTCTGTGAGGGTTGGGGATTTTTCCTCCAGGTCAGTTTCTCTGGATTGTGGAGTAGCTCAGGGTTCAATTCTGGGACCTATTTTCTTTTCTTTGTTTTTGCTTCCTCTAGGCCAAATTTTTAAGAAATATGGTATATTTTATCACCTTTATGCCGATGACATTCAGATTTATTTACCGATTGGAGCTGGAGGATCAAGCCCTAATTTATCCCTGGTTGCTTGTTTAAAGGAGGTGACCAGCTGGTTACAACAAAACTGCTTGCAGTTAAATGCCAGCAAGTCTGAAGTCATGGTGTTTGGGATGAAAAAGGATGACAGTGGTTTAGCCGATTTTCTAGGTATATGGGAAATATACGTTCAGCCTAAAATAAGAAATTTAGGTGTAATTTTTGACTCTGCTCTTATGTTTGACCATCAGGTTAAAAATGTGGTAAAAAATTGTTTTTATCAGTTAAGGACTATTGCGAAAATGAAATCTTTTTTGTTTGTTCCTGATCTGGAAACAGTGATTCACGCATTCATCTCTACACGCTTGGATTACTGTAATGCTCTATATGTAGGAATCAGTCAATCTCTCATCTCAAGATTGCAGCTGGTTCAAAACGCTGCAGCGAGGCTCCTGACTGGTATTAAGAAAAGGGAGCATATTACACCTGTTCTGAAAAGGCTTCATTGGCTCCCTGTGAAATATTGTATACAGTATAAGGTTTTGTTATATGTTTATAAAGCTGTTCACGCGTTGGCCCCGGAATATATCAAGGATTTGGTGCTTATGAATTCTGGTAGATCTCAAAGGTCCTTTAATTGTTTACTTCTCGTTGTTCCAAGAACTCGTCTTAAAACTAAAGGGGATCGAGCTTTCTCAGTCGTTGGACCTAGACTGTGGAATGCTCTTCCTCCTGATATAAGATCTGCACCGTCAGTTGATGTTTTTAAAAACTCGTGTGAAAACGTATTTGTATTATGTTTCTTTTAATTCTTGACTTTGTCATTCCATATTTTGTGGGTTTTTTTGCTTTTAGATGTACAGTCCTTTGGTCTACCTTGTAGTTGAAGGGGCTATATAAATAAACGAGACTTGAGACTTGAATGAAAAAGTGTGACAGATGCTCAATTTGCTTGAGGCGGGTAAAATTGCTGTACAGTACAACAAAGCGTCACAGGTGGTCACTCTTATTCGCGCCAGTTATTCAGCCAATAAAGTGTAGGCCTATGTATTTCTCAATTGTGTCTACTATATAAATTACAAAGGTATTTCAAACGACCCACGACCCGAATATCATGAAAAATATTTTTGGATGACTCATAACCGCGGGTAACCGCGGGTGACCGCAGGCACCTGCTCATTTCGGATCAACCCGCGCATCACTGTTAGTTGTATGTAGGATTGACACGGAGTGGTTGAACTAAGTATTGCAGTCCAAATTCAAAATACTGGAGAGGGGTCCCTCCTCATCAGACTTGACACACACGTAGGTTGCCAGATTGATGAAATTAAATATTCTGTGTTTTCCAACAGCTGGTTACCCGGGATGCTGAAATACAATTGGGTAAACTGGCAGTGGATGTGTTTCACAAACCAAAACTGGCACATTTTCAAAGGAGAATAACTGACTGTAGCATTGTTTTTCAGATAAACAAATATGTTAACTTGGCATGTTTCTTAAATATCTGCAAACATATTATGGGATTTTTGAGGAATGACTTGCTGTAGCCTGCAGTGGACATCCAGCCAGGCCCACATCCAAGTGTGACGTCACGTCACAGACCACGCCCATGTCAAAATACATCACATTCTCATTAATTTTGAAAAAGAAAGAAGCATCGATAAGAAGATAATTTGTATTGTTTGCCAACCGCTAAAAAAGAAGCTGCTATTTGCAGTGTCGGTAAGTAAAAAAAACAAAACAATCTTTGGTCTTCACTAACACTTAAAACGTTGACAAATGTGGTTTTATTAACTAAGTTCAGGAGGAGCACGATCAGATAATCATCCAATTTGGCACAGGTGCATCTCGTTTAGTTAATCGAGCTAAACTGAGACCAGGACAACTAGAGCCCCAGATACAGATCCCCTGTAAAGACCTTGTCTCAGAGGAGCACCAGGACAAGACCACAGGAAACAGATGATTCTTCTGCACAATCTGACTTTGCTTCAGCCTGGAATTGAACTACTGGTTTCATCTGGTCAGAGGAGAACTGACCCCCCAACTGAGCCTGGTTTCTCCCAAGGTTTTTTTTCTCCATTCTGTCACCGATGGAGTTTCGGTTCCTTGCCGCTGTAGCTTGCTTAGTTGGGGTCACTTCATTTTATCTTAAAACTTCAACTTCATTAATATAACATTCATGTGGACTTTTTTATATCATTGTGTGCTTGGACAATTTTAGTATTTCTAACTGGAATTTTTTTAATTATTATTACTGACATTTTTTTTTACTAAATTATTTTAGCCATTTTCATTTTAATAGTCCCTATCAGTCAAAATCAATTGTTTTAAAATCAGTATTGTGGTATTCCTTCCCAGTCATTGACTTTTAATAAAATCCTCTTTACCAAGAAAAGCTGAAATTTTATTTCTTTATATTCTTGAGAGACACTGATGGAATGAAATGAATACAATTTCATAATGATTTAATATAATTTAATAAATTAACAGATGGTTAAGTCTCTCTGCAACCACAAATTTAATTTGAGTTTGCAATATTCAGAAGTTATTTCTGAAGATGTTTATATTTGATAAGAATATCACAAATGCTCTGTAGTTTATCATGAATTTAAAACACTTCACACTTGTTTATATTAATATATAAGATTAGATATAAAGCTCATCTGGATTGATGGCTCTTTAAAAAGCACAGTAAATAATCTCTTCAATTCTTCTTCTGTCTTAATATTTAATATTCGTTTTCTAGTGTGAAATCCGTTCAGATGTACAAGCACCAATAAGTAGAGCAGAGGTTAAAACCATCATTAAGCAACATTCACATAAAATATGACAGGAATATTGGAAGACAGCGGATACAGGACGTAATTTATACAGTTTACAAAATCAAGTAATCACAAGCATGAGGAAGAGCAGAAGCCCTAGGGATGAGATGTTAGTCTGGTTTAAATACAACAAAAATAAATGCAAATAAAAAGTGGATGAACTAACCATGACAGTTGAGTATTCATTAGGGAAGTATCTGGGAGAATAAACAATTTCATTAATTGCATTTCTGAAAAACACGGGTCTAAGTAACAGAATTTAATAGGAGGGGTTTTTTTGTGTTATTTTTTCCCCTTTTCTCTACCTCTCATTTGACGTCATTCTAGTACCCACAGTCCAGTTTAGTACGTGGCAGTAATGCACCTTTGAGATGAGTTGCCAACCGCCATTAAACGTGGAAGAAGAAGAAGAAACGCAATCCTTTCTTTTTAGCGAACAAGACTTTTATTTTGGTTTGGCGATGTGACGTCATACGGTTGCGCCGCTCTCCTGCGTCTGCTATTCGACTAAAGAAAGGTGTGTGTTTTTAATAATTTAAAGCGGTTAAATCAATACAAGTCATTCCGATAATAAATATGTGTAATGAAACTAGTACATAGTGTAAGATTGTAACGCTTTACCTAGTGATATAAGGGTGTGACTAAAGCGCAAACACATAATGAAGTAAACACGAAATGTCCGTCTAATTTCTCTCACCATATCGTGAATCAGTTTATAATAAACACGATTTCAGTCACTTGCTACTAAGTACTAATAAGATGAACAGAGCGTTTTAAACCTAATGCTTTAAAACCTTAAAATAGACTGCACGCTGCTCAAAACAGTGTAAATGCAATAATGACACTTAAAATAAACTGCAATCGTCTCCATGAAAATTTATTAAATATAAAATTGAGAAAATATCGAATAGAAATCTTAATGAACCTTCTATATATTGTATCACTGTATTCATTTGAGTTTTTATTATTCTTTATCTTAGGTCACCATTAACTCTCACCAGTGTGCTGACTAAGTTACTGAACTGGGGAACTGATTGAGACGCACCCAGAGATTCAGTAAGCATATATATATATTTTTTTATCATTTTAATTTATTCTTTATATTTTTATCATTCTCATCTTAAACAGGACAAAGTGTCCAAACACACAGAAAAACTCCTGCTGAAGCGACAGAGATCCACGTGACACTCTGTTATAAAGATGGCATTTATTAAAGAGGAGAGTGAAGACATTAAGATTGAGGAAACATTCAGAGTCAAACATGAAGATACTGAGGAACAAACAGGTTGGTTTTCATTCTCAAAGCTGAACTCACTCATTTGATCTTTAATTAAATGTGCAGCTGTACAGAAATTAATGATATTTCTAAATAGAGCCCGACCAATATGGATTTTTGGGGGCCGATGCAGATATTAACTCGAAAAGAGACGATTTATAAGCCGATATTTTGATTTTGAAAATAAACTGGATATTAGACCCATTTCCTATAAACTGCACTTACACAACATTCAATAGCAAAATATCTGCCTGTTCTATGTATGTGTGCTGAATAAATGATTTTCCAGAAGGGATTTATCTTTAAAAAAAAGCCTTAGATTACGGTCTCAATGACTAAACAATTGCACATCAAAAGTATATATATTTTTTAATGATAAAAAAACAGTCTGATTTAAAACATTTAACACTTTTACTTTGTTCCAGTTGAAGCTGGTTTTAACAGTCTGTGTGTGTACTGTAAATAAATTATAATACTAAAGTTAAAGTATTTGCAGAAGTAGTCCCACACTTTGCTGCTACAGCATTCACCTTTTTCAACCATCTGTAGGGCAGAAAGAGAGACAGAGAAAGAACAAGCATGTGTATTAATAATATCACCATGTATCATTACTCGTACCATCATTAGAATTATAATAATAATAAACAGGGATCTCCTACATAGGCAAAATGTATGTATATATATATATATATATATATATAATTTTTTTTTTTTTTGTCAAGCAATAGGTATTACCTATTACCTACTTATATTTAACAATATTATTACAACATTTTCCTGTTATGTCTGTAAAGCTGCTTTGAAACAATCTGTAAAAAAAAAGAAAAAAGCGATTGTTCAGCTCACATTTATTTACATGTCCCCTCTGGTTTAATCATTTCTGACGCACCTACTGTAGTTACTGTAACTACACTATATTTTTCTCTAACAGACACATTCACAACGGACCCGTATATCTCCTCTTCTCTTTGTGCAGTCTGAATCAAAACATCGTCATGCACTGGCGAACGTAAAGTTAGCCTACCGTTACCGGAAGATTACGGAATCAATTCGAAGTTGAATGGTTAACGTTAGTGTCATGAACACACCGCTGTCAATTTTGAGAAAAAACACCTTCAAACAATGCATTTAAGGGGCCTGCTAAAAAGGAAGCTATATTAGCTTTAGAATAACATAACAGTTGTTGTTTTTTCGAGGCACGCTGTACATAACTTCTAGTCATTGACTACATTCGCCCCCCTGCCACAGTTACGCGGTCATTATGTGGGAAACACTGCAGATATATTTAGAATAAGTTAAACGCTTACGTTATAGTTTGAGTGAAGCGTGAGACTCTGCTTCTCATGTTTCGGCCGATGCCGATTTAGTGCAATAAGCTCATATTGGCCGATAATATCGGCCGGGTAGGGCTCTATTTCTAAACCTGCGATTCTCAACTGGTTTGCCCATGGGACCCTCATTTCCACACGGTCTTGAAGCAGTGACCCACACACAAGTACTGTACCTTACATGACACTTAAGGGCACCTTACAACAAAACAATCAAGAGTAAATAACAATAATCACTATAACCTCTTAAAAGACCCAATACAAACAATCACATTTAAACGAATCCCCAAAAAGACAGTTGTGAAAGGGGTTAAAAACAATCCAACAGATGTCGCTGTGTGAAATTACAATTTGCGCCTTTACTTCTCTTCTTCACTCCTCAAAGTAACAAATTCTAAACGGCTGGCGGCATAAAATATGTGAAAGAAAAAATAATAATAATAATAAAAAAATAATAATAATCACAACTGAAAACTGAATATGTTTTTCATGCAGTTATGAAGGTCTCCCTCTGATATATAGTCTCAATTAAATTTGATAATTCCAAGCCAGATTGCCTGAAGTCTGTATGTTAATGTAACTTGCACACATACATTTGCAGTTTTGTTAATAGTTTTCTATCTTGAAAAGCTACAGCTGGTATGAATGACAGTTGAACTATATGCAGGGTAGTGTAGGAAATGAATCCTTGAAAGTAAATCCAGTTATTGTAACCTTAGAGTAGCCTAGGTAAGACAGGCCTAGCAAAAATAAGTATCAGGCCTTGAAATAGGCTGTCAAAGTAACTGTAGAGTAGCCTTATACATATTTGCATTGCATTAATTTGTACCATTTAATCATGTAACTATGTTTAATTGCAATTGTCCAAAGTGTGGCCCTCTGTTTACTTTGCCAAAGTATCTGTGGCCCTCAGACTAAAACTGTTGCCCACCCCTGGTCTAGTTGCAGATTGTAATCTACAAGATTCTGTGTAGTGTTTTTTGGTCCAATAATGAATATCTCTGTCTTATCCGAATTTAATTGGAGAAAATTATTTGTCATCCAATCTTTTACATTTTTAACACACTCTGTTAGCTTAGATAATTGAGAAGTTTCATCTGGTCTCGTTGAGATATATAGCTGAGTATCATCAGCATAACAGTGGAAGCTACTTCCGTATTTTCTAATATTACCAAGGGGCAAAATGTATATTGAAAATAGAAGGGGACCTAGGACGGATACTTGTGGCACTCCATATTTTACTGATGATAAATGAAATGACACCCCATTTAAGTTAACAAAATGGTAGCGATCGGACAGGTAGGATCTAAACCATCTTAGAGCCTGCCCTTGAATACCTGTATAGTTTTGTAATCTATCTATGAGTATGTCATGATCCATAGTGTCGAACGCAGCACTAAGATCAAGTAAGACTAGAAAGCAGAGTACATTAACTTCAAAGTAGGAGTAAAAGATCAAGTTTGAGCTCACAATTTTTTTTATGTAGATAATTTTCACTACTAAATCATCTCATTGTTACGTTTCCAGTGTTCTACCTGTAATTAATTTGGCTGGACAAGTAAAAAACTGTAAAATCGTTTTTCTCAGTTTCACACTCTAGCAAGTTCAGGTCTTTTGCTTTTGTAGAGCAGTATTGCTGTGCATGTCCATAAGTGTGTAGCTTTCATACTTGGCTGAATGCACTACAAAAAAAAAAGATGGGAATGTAACTCTTCTTCAACATTTAACTATATAAATTTCATACATAATACACAATCAATAAAATAATACACTTATAACGACTTATGGCTTACCTGGGGAGTGCATGCATATCTCCAGTTACAGCAATCTTTCCTCTGTTTTGTAACTTCTGTATAAGGTTTCGCTGTTCACTTTTCCACGTATGAACAATTTCTGCAATGTCTCCGGAATGTGTCGTACTGGTAAATGTGTAACTCCATGGCCTTGCAAATCTATGAATGTGGAACATTAAAAGTATATTTATAAAGAATATTAACAATTTTCATGTTATGAAAAAAATGTATTTATATTGCATTGTTCATTGATTTACTACAGGCATATTTTTTGTAGTTGGATGAATGATCATCCATTAAAATAAGTTGCTGCTGATAAGAGGAGGTTTCCGATGGGTGTAATTCCAATTATGGCCTGGCTCTGCCTGTGCATGTGCAAAAAGAACTGGCTTTGATTTGCAAATTAAATTAATATATGTGTATTATGACATTTCAGATTCATGTAAAACAGAGTCGCATGGGTTGAAAGTTGAGTCATGTGGTTCTGTCTCGAATTGTCTGATTCTTCCTCTTCCAACTGAAAACCAGTCTGAAACCAGGAGTCTTTATAGGTGTTGATGAGAACAGTAAATCATAGGAGGTTGATGTGGTTATACTGCCAATAGTCACAGTTTCCTGTGAAAAAAAAAAGAAAAAGGAACATACAATTCTGACTTTTTGGTAATACAAAGATGGGCTTTATAAACTGCTAATTAAACCAAAAAATAAGTGTGTGTGTTAAGGCTGGTTCACACGGCAGGATAATTAGGCTGATTTTAGCCCCAATTCACCCCTTCCAACAATCTTAGGATGCTCCGATTATCGTAAAATAATCTGATCAAATACTCCTGCCGTGTGTGGTGTGTTAAGACTGCTCTCCTCTGCTCGGAAGAATGTCAGGACCGCTCCGATCTCAAATCGGGGATATCCAACATGTTGGATTTATTTGGCCGATTTCTTCTCGTGTGTGTTGTCCCCGGAGGACAAACAAATCACGCAGCCTGTGGACTGTGGCGTGTAGCCAATCAGAAAGCGAGGTGACGAGGCAAGTGAGGTAATACCGAGAAACAAAATCAAAACAGCCGGCGTATATAATATAACAAATATAACAAATACAAATAAAGTCGATGGGCTTGATGTAGCAAGTATAGTCCATGATCGCGTTGTCTCCACCTCTTTGAACATCGCCTTTTCTTGTTTTTCTTATGTTTTTTTTTCCGTTAAAAACAAAGCACAAACTATGGCTACTGCATCCTCTTCGTCCGCCATGATTGTTTACTCTGAAGTCACGTTTGATCTCGAGGGATTTTGCGAGATTTCCCGTGTGACCTGGGAATGCTCGGGATTCAAATCGGTTCGTGTGTGATGTGTTGATATTGCCGTGTGGCTGCACACCACACACTGAACGACCAAAACTGTTAGACCCGTGATTTTTTATCGCCGTGTGTGGGGTCTCTCAGGTTTGGAAAATAGGCCGACAATTTTAAAATCATCCCGTGTGAACAAGGCCTTAGAAAGAATGCATGATCGATTTGCTTGCAATGACATCACAGGACACCTCATGTCCAAAATCTGAGAACATTCATTAAAATTGAAAGCTTTGTGCCATTAAAATAAGATTAACTTGTATTGTTCTATTTTTACTTTAGACATCATGCTCCTGAAAGAGGAAAGTGAAGAACTAAATGAAGTGGAAGACAAAGATCAGTATGAGAAATATGATTTTATTGGAGAAAGTTTGTATAGTTGCTCACAAACTAAACAGATTGTACAAAACAAAGCTCAAAAGACAGGAGATTTAACCTGCCAACAGTGTGGAGAGTTTCACTAAAAAAGGAAGCCTTAAAGACCACATGAGAATTCACACTGGAGAGAAGCCTTACTCCTGCCAGCAGTGTGGAAAAAGTTTCACTAGAAGTGGAACCCTTCAAAGGCACAATAGAGTTCACACTGGAGAGAAACCTTACATCTGTCAATTATGTGGAATGAGTTTTACTGAAAGAACAAACCATAATGTTCACATGAGAATTCACACCGGAGAGAGGCCTTATACCTGCAAACTGTGTGGAAATAAATTCAATCGAAAAGGATACCTTTATAGCCACATGAAAATTCATACTGGAGAGAAACCTTACACCTGCCAGCAGTGTGGAAGGAGTTTCACTAGAAGTGGAACCCTTAAAAGGCACAATAGAGTTCACACTGGAGAGAAACCTTACACCTGCCAACAGTGTGGAAAGTGTTTCCGTCAAAAAGGAAACCTCAAAGGCCACATGAGTGTTCACACTGGTGAAAAATGTGAAGAACTAAATGAAATGAAAGACAAAGATCAGTCTGAAAAACATTTTACTGGAGAAAGTTTTAGTTGCTCACAAACTAAACTGAAAACACAAAAGAAAGGAGATAGAAATCATTTCACCTGCCAACAGTGTGGAAAAAGTTTCTTTGAGAAAGGAACCCTTAACAGGCACATTAGAATTCACACTGGAGAGAAGCCTTACTCCTGCAAACTGTGTGGAAAGAGTTTTACTGATAATGGAAACTTTAATTGTCACATGAGAATTCACACCGGAGAGAAGCCTTACTCCTGCAAACTGTGTGGAAAGAGTTTCATTCAAAAAAGAAGCCTAAAGAGACACATGAGAACTCACACTGGAGAGAAACCGTACACCTGCCAACAGTGTGGAAAGAGTTTTAGTCAACAAAGAGACTGTAATTATCACATGAAAATTCACACCGGAGAGAAGCCTCACTCCTGCAAACTGTGTGGAAAGAGTTTCATTCAAAAAGGAAGCCTTAAGAGACACATGACAATTCACAATGAGAAACCGTTCACCTGCCAACAGCATGGGATGAGTTTTAGTCAAAAAAGAAACCTCAAAGGCCACATAAGTGTTCACACTGGAGAGACATGTAAAGAAGTAACTGAAATGGAAGACAAAGATCAGTCTGAGAAACATGATTTTACAAGAGAAATTTCTTTTGAGCTCTTTTGAAAAGAAGCCATTGAGTTAACTAACTGGAATTTACAAAAGAGAGCTCAAAAGATGGTAGCTACAAGTCATTTCACCTGCCAACAGTGTGGAAAGAGTTTCACTAAAAAAGAAACCCTTAAAGTCCACATGAATGTTCACACTGGAAAAAGCCTTTTCATCTGCTAACAATGTGGAAAGAGTTTCAGAGTTTCAAAATTAACTTGAGAACAGTTTAAAATGTTCTCAGTGTGAAAGGTGTTTCACAGCCAGGAAACTCTGCAACAGTCATGTAATAAGAAAGAAGCCTTTCACTTGCTGTCACTGTGAAAAATCTGGCTCAGGCAAAGCAAAAACCTTAGGATTCACATGAGAAGTCACAGTGAATAAAACTGTTTCACGTGTCAACACCGAGAAAAAATTTGGGCCTGAAGAAAACTTAACAGATTTGGTGTAAACAGAAAATAATAACAAAACACAGAAATGGTGAAAGCAGGCCCAGTACGCCTGATACCTCCTTGACCCTAGTTGGGGTCATAACAAATAACTTTATTCATTTAGCAAAAAAAAAAAAAAAATTCTAACATACCTTACTTCTATAATTTCTCACCTATTTTATATATAATTTTTTGTTTAAACTCTTCAGTGCACACTAGGTAAAGACCATGTTATTATACTTATAAAGTTATTTGGAAGGAAAAGAGATAATCCTCCTATTGTTCAACCTCTGTTTACCTTGTCTAATTGGTCAGTGCTACAGGAACCGGAAACTTTTTCCATCTATTTTCCTGAAGCTGTTTGTGACCATCAGGGGTGCTTCATTTGCCCCTACGTGGGCTGGCCCTGTTCAATGCATGATGCACAAGTGCTCCTCCATAGCCCTCTGTACAGGAGGTCAGTGTACCCTCCTCCAGGGCACTTTATCCTGGAAGACGGAGGATACTCATGCCTCTGACAGCCACTCCCCCTTATCACTCCCCATAAGAGTCCAGTATTCACCTTATTTTCCATGGCAACAACTGTGCCGCCATTGCGCTCTTTTTGTCATCTTACTTCCGTCTGAGGGACCGGATGTAACGTAACTAAGCTTGTGGCTGGCTAGAGATAACAGAACGCAGAACGAACAGAAGTATGATATATGGTCAGTTAGGGGCTGCATAACAATTGTATTAAAAAAAACAATTGCACCAACGATGTAGCAAACCCATTGTGACGCGGTCGGAGTGTTGTGGTGCACTTTACAATTTACACCCACCACCTAAAGAAGAGAAGCACCTGAGGAAATGGATGAAGGCGCTAAATTTGAAGCGCCCACCCAAGCGCTCTTATGTGTGTTCGTACCATTTCATGGACGGGAAGTCGACTGACGAACACCCTTACCCCGAGAAATGGCTCGACTATGATGTCTCGTTAAAGAGGTCACGCCGGGGATGAAAAGTTTGTCAGATTCGGGTAAGCTAATCTTAACTAGCTATGTGTTTGCCCGCCTAATGTTAGATTTATGAAGTCCGTTCTATGAATACATTTATGATCAGTAACAGGCAGTTAACAAAGTACAACGAATTTTCCATGATTACCATTGTCCACCTATTTAATATATACGGTAGTACAAGATATTATAGTACATTACAATAGCTCACATTATTCCTGTTACAGAGATTGCAGGTGATAGCAGGCCAGCTAGCTACATTTCTCATTCAGATACTGACCTACGTTTGAACACTACAGTTAAGAGTGTGTATACTGTTTTGTCTCTAATGCATCTCTCTCTCTCACACACACACACACAGTTCTAAGTTCAGGTCACTTAATATATTAATTCTCATGATATATTGTAAGTACTAATGTAAAAATGTTTAATTATTTACACAGATGTATCGATGACCGCCAGTGATGCAGTGGACAACTGTGACAGTGATCAGATCCACATGCCTCTGATCTTGCTGAAAGTCACCAGAAGTTACCTGCTGTGATAGTTATTTTTTATGAACCTTTACAAAGTCACCAGAGGTTACCTGTTGTGATAGTTATTATGAACCTTTACAGTGTCACCTGACATTACCTGCTGTAAATAGTTTTTATTTATTTATCTTAATTTGATCTTTTTTTCATCTTTAATCTCTGATTTGAAGGAATAAGTCATGTCAAGTTTGCAAGTTAATTTCATCTTGGTTTATTACATATGGAAATTAAATTTTGAAATTTTATAGGATGGTCAGTAGAAGGTGTCTCTTGCTTCCTGAAAACAACAAACACTGATCAACAAATCACAAATGATTTTATACAACTTACACTAAATTATCCATGTTCTAAAAAACAAATCACAGTCTGTCTCTTGTTTAACACAACTGATTTAAAACAACTTATTTCATATAGTTAGTCTTCACCCACATCCTCTACATCCCATCCCAATTTCCTAATATCCTATCCTTAACCTAATTGTTTTCATTCCTTCTTGCTTAAAAAGCTGCAACTATCTTGTGGAAAGCAGCAGGTTGCCTGCCTGAAACTCATCTGACATGAGGAAGCATACACTTAAAATAAAAGGTTTGTAGTCTAGCTACAGTCTTGGCTCAGAATCGCTGATTGTGTGGCACATGTAACTTGCTGTGATGGACCCCAGATGAGCAGCTTACAGGTCCTCAGCCCTGTACAGAACATGGCAAACCTAAAATACATTTCAAAGCTTTCACAGTTGTCTTATTTCAGAATCATTCATTATTATTACACTTGACGTTTACCTACATTATTCATTGATTAGACTTAATGTACACCTACCAAATATTACCTTTACCTTACTTTTTGCATATACACTGTGCAGAATTAAGAGGCAAGCTGATTTTCTGATCATATTTTTGGGTAAAATTTGCCAATTCCAAACCAAACCAATCTTAACTATTAATTTTTCATTAAGTTTTTTATAAGTGATATATAATATTTTTTGGCTTGTTTTATCTGTAAAATAAAATCTGCCTAATAATTATGCATACCTGGATATAAGGCGTTTTTCACTTCCAAGTTCCAGCCTCCTCGTTTTCTAATGTATAATTGATAAACGTTCACTTACCTTACTCCACTGTACAATTAAGTTATTAGACAAAATACTTAGTCTGATGATGGTCATCAAACATGTTATTATACTTTTAAACATTTATAACTTTGTGTATATTAACATCACACACACAAACACACACACACACACAAAACTAACCAGCACCATGCTGAGAGGTTTAGACTGCTCGACTGGCTGGTTGCACGTTCAATTTTAAAAACACGAAAAAACCCTCGCTGTGTAACAGTACACGACCCACTGTCTCACTATGTAAATACTGGTAAGCCTCGGTACATTTAAAAAAAAATCATTTTTCCTTGCTGCTCCATCAACTCCTCCTGACAGGGTAGGTTAACTCTGGCCACTTCTTCATATCGTCTAACATTACCCACGTTAACAGCGACGATGGATGGGACAATTTGAGACCATTTGATCCTCGTAAGACGTTTTCATCGTGCTCTCAATTTATAACATAACGTTCTTTGTCATTTCGCCACAGTTATAGCTAGCTACAAACAATCTTACAACTACTAAACTCGTAACCGGACGTGCCGTATCGGTTTAGCGGAAGTCGGATGACAAAATGCGGAAATGCGGAGTATTAAAAGTGGGCGGGGCGGAATAAGGTGAATAAGGTTACCTAACCAGCGCTTTAACTTCCATCATTCCAAGGGGATGATGAGGACCAGATTCAGGGCCATCTTCCTCCAAACACTGGAGGTGCACCAAACCTACGTAAGTAATTAAGCAACTTACATAAGTTTGCCAAGACATTTTTAAAATGCTGTAAAAGAATAAACAGCTGTCTGCCCTGTGACCAGCTGTCTGCCCTGGAGGAGGTACCTTTTGAGAGTTGTTGTTAACTGAGAAGATGCGCAAATCCATGTTCATTTTCAGCGTTTATTTGCGCATCTTCTCAGTTAACAACGGCTGTGTGTAGTAAGAGCTGCTCTATGTGAAATCGGCACCTGAGGGAATTTACCGCTGATTAGAGAACCGGCTTTACTGACGAGATGTGCATTAGCAATCGGCCGATCGTGACCGGAGTACCACTAGTTACAGCCAAGTAAGAGAATTGTAAAACTATGACCATAACAGACCATAAAACTGTTTTGCATAGATATATTTTATGGATTGATTTGAGTGTGCAAGTCGATTTAATTTTTTTCCTTCCCTTTCTGAAAGCATCTCAGTGACATGACAGCTGTCGATTGTGTCAGCCCTGCAAACCTGTTGGAAGACGATGCAATGGAGAGTGGTAATAATGCACCCAAACACTCAGGAGACAATCCCAGATGATGTCCCACCAGCAGAAAGGCCTTACCAGGGACTGTATTGTGGCAGCCCTTCCAGGTCCTGCAGCTCCACCAGGGCCTTCCTGCTCAGCTGAATGACAGCTTGTGCACAAAAATGTTAAATATTCTGTTATTATAATATTGTATGTTGTTTTTCTGAAGGGAAACCTAAGTTATGTTGTAAATAGTTGTAAAAAGTACTTTCAGTAATATATAGAAAAATTTTAATGTGTAGGACATAATAATAAACATATAGAATAATGTTTTGTATAAAAAATTATAAGCTGCATTAAAAAAATTAACAATGTACATAATTCTCTTTTAATGCATCTTTTAATTACACATGCAAAACAAAGTACTCATTTACAAATAAATTAAACTAAAGAATAACATATACAACTTAATTTCTGTAGATTATGTGATACAAGTTAAAATTTAAGTTGTTTCATTGGCAATGTGACATTTAAAAATTATATATACAGAAAATTTGTAACGTGCCCATTTTTACCACTGTTTTCCCTTGGCTAATGCAGAATGTATTTAAGCGTTCTCTCAAGAAGAGAAAACATTCCCTTCATTCTCTCCTTGCTCTCCTGTGCTTTTCTCTCCTCTGTCTCGCTGGAGTTTAAAGGGGGGGTGAAATGCTATTTCATGCATACTCAGTTTTTTACACTGTTAAAAGAGTTGGATTCCCATGCTAAACATGGACAAAGTTTCAAAAATTAAGTTGTATGTTTGAACGAGTATTTCTGTTCCAAAAATACTCCTTCCGGTTTTGTCAAGTTTCGGAAAGTTTTTTTCGAGTATGGCTCTGTGTGACGTTAGATGGAGCGGAATTTCCTTATATGGGTCTTATAGCAGAGCAGAGAGAGGCTGAGCACAGATATACACTGATCAGAGCAAGAGCGTCGCGAAATGTCACAAAAGGAGTGTGTTTTTGGTTGCCAGGGCAAGACAACCCTGCACAGATTACCAAAAAAAAACAGCATTAAGGGACGAGTGGATGGAGTTTATTTTTACAGAGCATCAACGGAGTTGTGCAAGTGTTTTTGTTTGTTCCCTGCATTTCGAAGATGCTTGTTTTACGCGGGATTTGCGTATCGTTTATTTCTTAAGGATGATGCAATCCCAACGAAAAAGGGTCACGATCGTGTGTTGGAACCGCAGGCGGTGAGTAAAACTGCTTAAAATATCTCTGCCTTCTTGTTAGTGCGTCCGCCTCCCCTGCCGGAGACCCGGGTTCGAGCCCCGCTCAGAGCGAGTCGTTGCTGCTGCTGCTCTCGTTCAGTTTCAGCCTCGGGATCTGATTCTGGATCATAAATAAACGGCTGAATCTGACTGTTAGCCATGGTTTGTTTTGGATGATTTGTCATGGTTGTTTTTTTTTTCCTCACGGTAATGTCACAACTTCCAAACGCTCTCAACGCAAAAGCTTACTGGCGCTCGTGATTCTTTAGCTCCGCCCACACGTCACGCCTCCAGCCGCTCGTGTTTTTCCGGGAAAAATCGGTACAGACTATCTTTCTCTTATGAATATAATAAAACTAAAGACTTTTTGGAGTTATGAAGGATGCAGTACTACTCTATAGGTACTCAAGATTAACAGGATATTGAGTGAAAACGAGCATTTCACCCCCCCTTTAATGTCCTCTCTGAGCCGTTCCACCAGCTTCCACTCACTCCCTCACCTGTCCCAGGACACTTGCAATCTTAAGGCAGAGCAAACAAACCATGCCTGTTAACAACAGCACAATGATTTTCAGTAAAAATGTGTCTATTAATTTGCTTTGTATTTTATTTTTGTATTTCCCCGGCAGGCTCATATTCTCCAGAACAGTCCTAAAACAAAAAAAAGACAGGTTTGCAGTCTTTAACATGAGAAAATATGACCACAGGACATGCATAGGAAATACTGAAGTACAAGATTTTGGTTAAAACTTTAGACATCTTGAATGACAGCACAATAAAAACGCAACAAAGGATAAGACTATTGACTTGTATAATGGATGTCTTATAGTTTGTGGGCTTTGTTTAAAAAAAAAAAAACCTGGCTTTTAACACTTTTGCTAGGTATTTGAGTAAATGAAAACACAATACTTAGATTTCAATGTGAATTCCACCACAGATCTCTTTCATACTCCATGTTCTTTGAATATAAATTCCATTGTCGTCTGCTTGCAATTGATTATGTACGGAGCCCGGGGTGTCACCTGTAGGAGAAATAAATGCAATCCGTCCCCTCAGTTTGTAAACCGTACTCACAAATTCTTTAACTTTTACATCTGTTTAACAAATCATGCCCACAGATTAATAAATCGTCCCCACGAATTTCCAATATGTGCTCTCAAAATTTGGAAACTGTATCTTCAGTTTTTGAATCCATACCCACAAATTCATAATCCGTGCGCACGCTTTTGCAGTCCATTCCCTCGGATTTGTAAACTGTACAGTATCTCACGGATTTATGCAGCAAGCTCCTAGGTAGCCTGCGTGTTAATTTACAGTTTTATTGAATATTATTATGTGGAATAGGTTTACAGCAAAGTGTCTTAAGTGATTCTCTATCAATTGTAGTGAGAGGTGGAATAAAACGATTTAATAAGAAAGCTTTGTATCAAAATCGTGTTTGTGTTAATCTTAGCACTTGATTATTATTGTATAATTAACCTGGCATTGTGACTGACTCTGGAGTAATTTGTTCTCTTTTGTAAGTCGTTTTGGATAAAAGCTTCTTACGCATAACCGGTATAATAATAAATAATAATAATAGTTATTTTTATTATTATTTTAATTTATAGGCTAAATAAATGAGTGCAATGATTTATTTTTAAATAACCTTTTACAGTTTTGGAAATGTGTTTGTGTACTATTCTTTCTTAACATGAAGACTTATTTTGATGATTTTATTATACTAAGCTTTTCCCCACAGAGTTAGACGCATGCTTCACTGTTAATGTTATCATTAAATAATTAGGCCTATTATAACATTGAATTCAGTTAGAGAGCAAAGGAATGACAAAATGGAATAACTTGTAAATTATTTGTTTTGCTTCTCTCTAAACTATTCTTTTTTTTTCTTAGAAAATTAATCTAATTTTCTATTCTCATTTTGAGCGTTTATTTTAGGCTATAAAACACGGGCGTAAGTAGCTCCTAGTGACAAAATTCTAAGAAAATGTGGATTATTAGAAATGTGGGCGTTTATTCTTAAAATTAAAGAAAAAAAATACTAGTTAAGAAATAAGTAATTCAGAAAGCACCTTAACCCTTAAAAGAGGTCTTAAGGTCAAACTTGTTTGGAGGACAGACGAGGACTTTTAAGAGGCTTTAGAGTTTCTTTAGCCGAGGAGAAAATGGCAGAAAGACGAAGAGGCAGAAGAAATGTGTTGCAGACAATGGACGACAGTGAGTTAATAAGACACTATAGATTATATCTTGCAAACACATGTTTGTGACTGATCTTATTAGAGACGCACTAACATCTCCGAACACAGTGAAATGTCATAGCACCAGAAATTAAAGTAATCACTACATTACGATATTTGGCAAGTGGGAAAATGCAACCTTGCAGTAGTGATGATTTGGGTCTGTCACAACCTTCTGTAAGCAGAGTGATCACACAAACAATTACAGCACTTTCAGAACATCTTATTGTGTCGCAGTTCATTTCGTTTCCACTGGACATTCCCACCTTGCAGGCTCAAAAAACTGCATTAATGAATATAGCAGGCTTATAGGTGGCACAAGCAGGGGGAATGAAACGTTAATAGTTTGTGCTATACGCTCCCATGTCTGCTGCTTGTAAGAAATGCCTTGTGTTCATCCACTAACTGGGCTAACAGTAAACACTGTTCCTCTGTCCAGTTTGGCTTTCTCACCCTTCTTGGTTTTGATTCCATGTTTGATACATTAAAACCAACATTCAAACCACTTAAATAGGACAGCAATCCCTGTAATTGGAAAGAGTGGAACAATTTTTGTAATTTTAAGCCAATCAAATACCTTATAGGAAATTAAAAGCATTGTAAATAAAAAAAGGATTTATATAAACCCATATATAATGTGTGTGTGTGTGTGAGAACGGTCAAATAGGAAAAATTACCCATGTAAATTCAAAGTGAGAATTATAATAGACCCTATACTTAAAATCGCTCTTTTTTTCCTTCTTGTACAACCAACCAATCACAGTCTTCAAAAGATTGTGTCATACATAGCAACAGGGTCAGCCCCGCCTCCTCACTAAGATGAAAGTTTTTGTCTTTTCCTTGCTCAGATTTACTCTCAGATCAGTCCCGAATTACTCTTAAGCTAAGACTCCTACGTAAAAGTTTTTAAGCTAAATTAAGAGTTTTCTGAGAGGATTCTTAGAATCTTTATGAATACGGGCCCTGGAGTCTAAGGGTATTTTTGGGGCCTGGAGTTTTGTCATGCCCTGACATTTGTGCTTTTTTAAGTTTCTTATAAATATCTAAATGGGTAAAGTGTAATTTCACTTTAATCAGCAACAACTGGGCTATAATAATATGTGAAATGCATGTACATGATTGTGTTTTTGAGAAGAAGAAAAAAATATGCGTGGTTATTGAAAAACTACAAATGTTAAAACACTTGAAAAAGGCCATAAAACACATAGAGAACATTGTTTCCCGGGACTTTTGAGAACTGGAGCTTGTAGCCTAGAATTTTTCTTTCGTAATTATGTGAAAATCTTGTTTACTCACTTACAGAAAACAATATTTTGATTTAAATTTTCGAAGAGACTTTTTGTTGGTAAAAGTCATATGCGAGTAGGCGTCAACTATCATGAATATCAATTTGATTTACACATGAGAAGACAAAGGGCCGCATAATGAGCCTCTCAGTCAACTGTGCCACTGTGAGTGAGGAGTTACAAGAAAGAATGTGAGAACAAAATAAATGTATATAATTTTATGTTTGTAATTTATTAAGAATATATTTAATTATCCCACAACATAATTTAATATCAACTTGGGGGAGCAGTTAAACAGTTTATTAGAAACAATCAAAGCTTACTTTCAAACAATTTTTTTTTCATCATTACTCCAGTCACACAATCCTTCTAAAAAAATATATATATATATATATATTGTTATTATTATTATCATTATTATTAATGTTGAAGAGAGCTGAGAATATTTTTCTGGGTTTTTTGGGGGAATAAATTTAAAGAAAAGCATTGTTTTTACATTTGTTACAGTTATCTATTTGTTACATTTATATTATTTACATCAAGCTTTTGAACGGTATAGTATTGTATATTGTTATTGAAACTTCATAATGTTTCACTTGATGATACATTTATTCAGGAATTATAGTTTGGAAAAAGTATTTGGAAAAAGTCTAACTAGTAGAATGTTTACACGTTATGTGAAAACTAGTACAAGTATATAAATAAATAAAAAGACTTACTCATGTTTATGATCTTTGCTGAATAAAGTACTTCATTCTTTTTTTTCTGAAGCAATCCATTTCCTCAACCACATCACATCTTTTTGGGGTGATTTGTCTTATTCCTCTCATCGCGAAGCAAAGAGTAAAATAAAAAAAATTGAAGAACAGTCTCACTGCTTTTTCTTCTGTGTGGGTGTATTCAAGCCGCGCACTTCAGTTTGAATCTGAATAGCGCGTTAAGCACGGGGGCGTGCTCACATTAGATATAATGAAGGGAGACGTGAAAAACATACATCGCGTTGTTTTCATATGGATTACTTTATCACAGAATATCTGTTTTCAGTGGCACTTGTTTAGTTTAAAAATAGACATGTCAAGCTTTCTATACATATCTCTCTCATGTCTTTTCGTTGAATATTCATGGAGTTACAGTTCATTTTAATGACGTGTTTGTAAAAGAAGATCAGCGCAGACAAAGGCTGCAGACAGCACACCTTGTTTGTTATCTTTATTTTATAAGACCCTTTAAGACCCTTTTTCAGATTCGATTGATGTATTGCTCTTATCTGTACGATTAAAACTGAGAGTGTAATTAAAGTTTTTTTGGGGGTTATCAGGAGAAAATCACTCAAAACGCGTATCCACGTTAATTGACTCCAGAGGGTTAAAGATGTTATTTCGCCCGTGTGTTTCAGGGTGCCTCCACCCCGCCGCCGGTGCAGTTGCCTCAGCCTGCTTGTCGCTGAGGGCACCCCCCTGCAGGCTCCTCCACTCCTGTGCGGCCACAGCAGCAGCCTTCATCCCGGCCGCAGCGAGGAGTTGGCCCCTGTCATGCGTGTTGAGGTCGCGACCCTGCTGGCAAAGGGTGCGATAGAGCGGGTCCCTCCAGCTGACATGAAGTCCGGCTTTTACAGCCCTTACTTAGTACCCAAGACAGGTGGGTTAAGGCCAGTCCTGGACTTGTGTGCCTTGACCCGAGCTCTGCACAGAGTCCCGTTCAAGATGCTAACGCCCAAGCGCATTTTTTAATGCACTCATCTGATGGATTGGTTTGCAGCAATCAACCTGAAGGATGCGTACTTCCATGTCTCCATTCTTCCTCGACACAGACTGTTTCTTCGGTTTGCTTTCGAGGGGCAGGCATATCAGTACAAGGTTCTCCCATTCGGGTTGGCCCTGTCTCCCCACGTCTTTACGAAGGTCGCAGAGGGAGCCCTGGCTCCTCTCAGGGAACAAGGTGTCGGTATCCTCAACTACCTCGACGACTGGCTCATCCTAGCTCACTCTCGAGAGCAGTTGTGCAAGAACAGGGATCTGGTTCTCAGACCTCGCTCGACTGGGTCTTGGGTCTTCAGTTCAACTGGGAAAAGAGCAAGCTCTCCCCTGTGCAGAGGATCTCTTTTCTCGGTATGGAAATAGACTTGGTCGCCATGTTCGCGCGGCTTATAAACGAGCGCGCGCAGTCACTGCTCAATTGCCTGAGACAATTCAAGGGCAAGAGAGTGATTCCACTGAAACTGTTTCAGAGGCTCCTCGGTTCTGGTCCGTACGGACAACACTGCGACTGTAGCATACATCAACCGTCAGGGTGGTCTACACTCCCGCTGCATGTCGCAACTCGCTCGCCATCTCCTCTTGTGGAGTCACAAGCATCAATTCGTGCCATTCACATTCTGGGCAGGCTCAATCGTGCAGCCGACGAGCTCTCACGGCAGCAGTCTCGCCCTGGGGAATGGAGACGTTTGTGTACCATTGGCTAGTTTTGTACCACTCGAAGGTGATTGGAAAGCAAGGAGGAGCATAGTGTTATAGGGTCCTAAAATGGCATGGCAGTGGAGTACCACTCATTGGCTGATGGTTGCGCACATAGTGCCCGATGGCCAATTATGTTCCTCCCCCTTCTCCTTCACCAGTCCTCTTCCTCCTCCTTCACCACGTCCTCTTCCTCCTCCTTCACCACGTCCTCTTCCTCTCCCTCTTCCTTCACCACGTCCTCTCCCTCTTCCTTCACCACGTCCTCTTCCTCCTCCTTCACCACGTCCTCTTCCTCTCCCTCCTCGACCTCTTCCTTCATTTCTTTGTGGATCCATTGTTCCAAAGCTCAATTGAACTGACTCTGGCACTTTTATGTATCTTGAAAGTTTCATGTGTGTTAAATTTTGACTCTTAGTGTTTTCACCTGGGTAATTGTGTGCTAATTGAGCTGAAACTATGCTGACTTGAGTGAATAATATTAAATGCTAGTGCTTTCTAAATGACCACATTGTCTAGGCAATGAGAAATTAAGGGATTTGTGTGTAGAGTTTTACAGTGACAGTTCAACAAATCTGACTCGTGTCAAAACAGAGAATAGTGTTTATAGTTTAGAGAAATGGGTGTGCTTTTTGATAAATGGCGTTATGGTTTTGAAATTTTAGTTAAAAAGCCTGGTTATAGTGTTTAAGCAATCGAGAAAAATTGTAATATGTGAATAAAACAGGGGTTTAATTATGGACACATGAAAGGCGGGATGTATTCTCCTGTACCCTGGAGGTAGTTTGAGGCGGACTGTCACCAGACTAATGATCTTGGTGATAGTAAATGGGCCAATAAATTTGGAAGCTAATTTGTTAGAGACGGAACACAGAGGAATGTTGCTGGTAGAAAGCCACACTTTTTGACCCACGACGTAAACGGGAGGCTTTGACCGGTGTCGATCGGCCTGGGCCTTAGTGCACTCCCTCACCCGGAGCAGGGTCTTGCGGGCTCTAGTCCAGGTGTGGTGGCACCTCTGGACAAATGTGTGAGCGGAGGGGACCGCGACTTCAGATTCCAGACTAGGAAAAACTGGTGGCTGGTAACCTAAGCTGCACTGAAATGGACAGAGGCCTGTGGCTGACACTGGTAGCGAATTGTGACTGTACTCCACCATAGAGAGTTATGCCACCAAAAGACAGGCTAACCGACGCTCCTACCAAATTACTAAATTCTTTCCAAAATTGGATATAAATTGGGATACCCTGTCAGAAACCACGTCTACCGGGAGGCCATGTAGCCGAAAGACGTGATCTAGGACAGTGACCGCTGTCTCCTTGGCTGTCAGTAATTTGGGCAAGGCAATGAAATGTACCGCCTTCGAGGACCGGTCCACTACGGTCAAAATGACCATCATGCCATTAGAGGGTGGGATGGCGTCAACAAATCTAGTGCGATGTGGGACCAGGGTCTCGAAGGGACAGACAGCGGTTGAAGGAGCCCATCAGGAGACTGGTTAGATGACTTACCACTGGCGCAAACTGAGCAAGCCAAAACAAAAACGTGTATGTCACGAGCAGTGTTGGGTATAGTTACTTTGGAAAGTAGTTAGTTAAGTTACAACGTTACCATCAATTAAAAGTAATTAGTTATGATACAGCGTTACCTATTCATAAAAGTAACGCGTTAGAGTACTCATGCGTTACCAAAAATTAAAAGCAGTTTGCAGCGGCTCACACATGACAGACACAGCCCCCGGCCCCTTTAAATGCACCTAGAAGTCGTGACTCCCGACAATGAATAACGTCAGTCATCCGACTAAATTAACACTGCAGGATAACAATAACAGGAAAGACAGTCAGCAATCGGCTATTCCACATGACGTTTTATTTATTTATCACAGAACATATTATTAATCAAAATTCGCACCTAACGTTACCCATCCCGGGTAGCCTAGGCTACTGTATATTATGAGCACCACAAGATAACTCCTGATTTTTCTTTAACTTTACATAATGCAGTTATCAAAGTACAAGTATGCTTACTTGTAAACACAACCTTAAATATGCTTGCAGATTTAAATCCATTTAGAAATGATGAACAACCAGCTAGCCAACGATCTAACAGAAATTAACAGCTGCCTGTCAAACAAAAATGATAACAAACCGAATTAAATCCTTCACTGCCACACAGGCAAATGACAAATCGCTTAATATGCGAACTAATTATTATTAAAGTGTCACTCACAGTCACAAGCCTAAATTCGCTGTAACACGGTCCTCTTACATTTACTCTTCAAAGTAGTGATTAAAACGTAGCAGAAGCAGATTTTCGAAACGTTTGTCCGACAGTCGATTTCTTTTTCGTTGACAAATTGAAAATAATGTGCGTACTTCCATAAACCAAACGCTGTCCTCTCTGCTATCTTGCCGGGAGTTCGAAAAAAAAAAGTCCCACACACACACAGTGTCAGGCGCAGGGCACAGACGCATCACAGCCATTGACTTTACGATCACAGAGCTTCGGCTCCGCTGATACATCCGCAGGTGGCACAATAGACCTAGTCCTACTGTCTGACAAAAAGCAGGCTGCAGTCGGGATTTTCCTTTCCTTAAAATAACGGATTACTTTTTTTAAAAAATAACGAAGTTACTGATTACTTACGCACGAAACTAACGAGTTAAGTTACACATTTCAGGAAAAAAGTAATTAGAGTACTCTAACGCGTTACTTTGTAACGCGTTACCCACAACACTGGTCACGAGCCATAAGTGGCCACTAGAATCGTTGTTTAACTAACCCATTGGTTCGTCTTATCCATGGATGACAAGCAACGTTAGAGCAGTGACCCCACTGAATGACTTCAGACCATAACTCCTCCGGCACAAATAAACGATTCGGTGGACAACCGGGCAGAGGCGTTACCCTTTCTAAGGCTGTCTTGACCTTCGACTCAACCTCCCATATGAGTGCTGAGACGACTATTTTCTCAGGTAAAATACACTTGGGAGTCACCGGGCGGGCGGAAGGATCAAAAAGACGTGACAAAGAATCAGGTTTGACATTTTTGGTACCTGGGCGGTACGATTGAGTAAATCAAAACGACCGAAAAAAGTGTCCACCGCCTGGAATTGAGTCTTTTTGCAGTTCTAATATATTCTAAATTTTTATGATCAGTCCAAGCAATGAAAGGTACCCCTGAACCTTCAAACCAGTGACGCCACTCCTCTAAAGCTAATTTGATGGCCAACAATTCTCTGTTACCAATGTCATAATTGATACATTTATGTATATATACATGTCTCTCAACACGTCATTAACAAGTGCTTGGAAAACCCCTGGTGAGTTGGAGAGCCCGAATGGCATCACCAAGTATTCAAAGTGCCCTCTAGGGGTGTTAAAGGCAGTTTTCCATTCATCCCCCATCCTGATGCGGACCAAATGATAAGAGTTATGTAAATCCAATTTTGTGAATACGGATGCTCCCTGTAACCTCTCAAAAGCTGAAGACATCAATGGCAAAAGATAGGTGTTCTTTATCGTGATGTTGTTCAGCTCCCGGTAGTCAATACAAGGTCGCAGAGAACCATCCTTCTCACCCACAAAAAAGAATCCCGCCCCCGCTGGAGAAGAGGAAGGACAGATGAACCTCGATGCCAAGGAATCAGAAATTTATTTCTCCATGGCCTCCCTCTTCGGAATAGAAAGAGAGTAAAGTTTGCCTTTAGGCAGAGACTTACCTGGCACTAAATCTATCGCACAGTTGTAAGGACGATGCGGAGAAAGAGAAGCAGCATGGGACTTACTGAACACCTCCTTCAGGTCCAAGTACTCTGTGGGCACGTTTGATAACACCATGTTCTCTTTCAGAAAGACAGAAACAGGCACAACAGGACAAGCAGAAACCAGACAAGACTCATGACAACTTTCACTTCACAATGTGACAGTGTTGGAACCCCAATCCACTCGTGGATTATCTTTGATTAACCAGGGATGACCTAAAACAATGGGAGCTGCAGGGGAGTCCATGAGGTAAAAGGATATGGTTTCACTGTGGTTGCCTGAGGTGAGCAGAGTGATGTGTTCCGTATAGTGTGTGACGTGTGGCAGTTCCTGGCTATTGAGTGCGGTGACATGGATGGGATGAGACACAGGAAGTACAGGAATGTTCAAATGACGTGCAATGAGAGAGTCAATGAAATTACCTTCGGCCCCAGGGTCCAGAAGGGCGTGACAGTCGTGAGTGTGATTCTCCCACCGCAGTTTCACCAGAAGGAAAGTCCATGATGTGGTTGAGGACTTCCCGGCGGAGATCCCACCCAATAGTAGCCTTACTGGGCAGGAATAGATGGGATCCTCCAAGCCACTGCAATATAAGTCCTTAGGACCTCCGCCGCTCTCTCTCCCTCTGAGAAAGCCGAGCTCTACCCACCTGCATGGGTTCGTGATCGTCGACGGGACCGACCATGTTCTCTCGACTCGAGCGGCCCCTTTCCGGAGAGATGGGATGGCGTGTAAGACTTGTCTACCCAGGCGGTTAATTCGAGCATCTACCCGAAGGGCCAGGTCGATTAGGCCATTGAGCGTTGGGGGCAGCTTGAGGAGGTAGATCTACTTCTGAACACGGTCCGCCAGCCCATGCAGGAATCGATCCCACTGCACCACCTCGTTCCACTGGCACGCGGCTGCCAGGGTGCGGAACTGAATGGAAAATGTATAGTATAATTTCTGTCATTCTTGTAATTGCTTACATTCTTTGCATATATTGACTTCTAAGGGTCAACAACTTTCTCTGCTTCAGTCATGAACAGTTTCCTGGTCTTGCGTCTGAGATTTTCCTATAAGCATAATTGGAAATTGTAGGTATTTTATCTTAAAACTTCAACTTCATTAATATCATAACATTCATGTGGACTTTTTTATATCATTGTGTTCTTGGACAATTAAAGTATTTCTAACTGGAAATTTTTAAATTATTATTACTGACATTTTTTTTTTATTAAAGTATTTTAACCATTTTTATTTTAATAGTCCCTATCAGTCAAAATCAATTGTTTTAAAATCAGTATTGTAGTATTCCTTTCCAGTCATGGCCTTTTAATAAAATCCTCTTTACCAAGTAAAGCTGAAATTTAATTTCTTTATATTCTTGGGAGAAACTGATGGAATAAGATGACTACAAATTGATAATGATTTAATATCAATTAATAAATGAACAGATGGTTAAATCTCTCTGCAACCACAAATTTAATTTGAGTTTGCAATCTTCAGAAGTTCTTTCCAGTCCTACAATTTGAAAGCAGATACTGATGTTTATATTTGATAAGAATATCACAAATGCTCTGTAGTTTATCTTGAATTTAAAGCACTTCACACTTGTTTATAATCATATATAAGACTAGATATAAAGCTCATCTGGATTGATGGCTCTTTCAAAAGCTCTGTAAATAATATCTTCAATTCTTCTTATGTCTTAATATTTAATATTCGTTTTCTAGTGTGATGTACAAGCACCAATAAGTAGAGCAGAGGTTAAAAACATCATAAAGCAACACTCACATAAAATATGGCAGGAATATTGGAAGACAGCGGCAGGCCCGGCTGCAGGATGAAATGACTGAGGGGGCATGTGAAATTGTTAAGGGGGCTTAACTTTATTACACCATCAAAATGCTTTGATGGCTGTCATGTTCATCAGCTGTACTCTCAATCACAGTTTCAGTGTCCTTTTTGTGGTCTGAAATACGCTGCATATACTTTATGTCCATTTTTAATGATATTAATGATAATTCACATTTTAGCTGAAACTGAATTGCTGATAATATCACATGTTCAGATATTTGCTCTACAGACACCGAATGGCGCGGGGTTGGATAAAACCACGCCCCTTGCTTTAAATTTAAACAACTGTATTTTCCATGTGACTTAAAGCTGCAGTCGGTAACTTTTGCCGCTCTAGCGGTTAATAAACAGAACTGCTTGCGTCTTGCGGAAGAACATCGTAGCCGGAACTACTTCTCTCTGTTTATGTCTATGAAGAATCACAAAGGTACTGGGTTACTCCGCCGCGGTACCCCCGAAGCAATCTAAAATAGTCAGAATATAAACACTTATTATAGGAGCACCCTAGTGATTCAGGACAAGCCAAAAACACGGTTTGGAAAATGGATTCATGGTGTTCTCGCTTATTATATACATTTTTCTACATTTTGAACACAAACAAAGTTACAGACCGCAGCTCTGATTGGTTGTTTTTTACCGGGAGCGATGGGATGAGCCAGATGAGCTTGATTTTTTTCACAGATTATCTGTCTCATATTCTACTGTCAGGACATAATAACAGGTTTAATAAATATGTAAAAAAAATTTTTTTACAAAAGTTCCCTACAGCACCTTTAATACCCACATCAGGAAATCACACAGCCTACAAAAGATAAGCCAGCCTCATTTATTATGAATAATTAACCCTTTCACACTAAAGTTTAAAATATTCTAACTGACTCATGAGAGTAAGATTTTTCAAGGCTACAGTTATTTTAGAACGTTCCCCCTTAATGTTTCCATGGCAACGCGTCATATTTGTCACGTGAAACACCGCAGTCACAATAATAACACTGTATAATGCTGTGTTCACACCAAACGCGAATAGAGCGTCTGGCGCGAATGATTTCAATGTTAAGTCAATGCAAAGGCGCGTTTACGCGCGTCTGGAGGTCTCGCGGCGCGAATGGGGCGTTAAGCGCGGCGCGGAAGACGCGAATTGACGCTCGAATAGAGCGCTTCGCGCGAATGGTGCTTTTTGTGCATTTAGCGTTTGACGCGAATTCGCGTCTGCCGCCCGAGTTGAAAAATTTGAACTTAGGCGTCAATTCGCGCCGCGTTAACCAATCAGGAGCCTGCTAGGAGTCACTCATTCAACAACAGTATGTTCCTGCAGCCTCGGGTTGTGCAGGAATAACGTTACCCTTCTCCACTCATTCAACAAGGAGGAAAGATGTTGTCAGTGAGCAGTCAACCGGAGCTATATGACAAAAGTTCATATTTCTATAGAGACCGGAATAAAAAGGACCTATGTATATATATAAAACATATTAATAGATAAATTGAATAAAGGCCAAAGATAAGAAACGTTTCATTTTACCCCAAACGAATTATATTTTATCTTGAACCACTAAAGAGACATCAGAGCCAGCGGCAAATGTCAGAAGATCTAGCCGAGGAAAGGCTGCTCTCGGCGGATACATGATGACGGAGCTCCCGCTGATCGCATGGAGCTCATCTCTGAGATCAGCGAAACACATTTTTTAAATAGACGCTGTCATTATAAATAAACCGCATATTTGAGTTTAAAACAACTACATTCTCGCTTGAAATACTTTTAAAACTACATTTCATGACACAATAACAGTAATATTTAGAAAATTATCCGAATAAAAATGGCGGTTGAAAATGCTCCGTGGACTCAGCTGGCAGAAGCCCCCCCATGACGCGAATTCGCGTCTGTTGTGAAGTTGATTTCACGCGCGAATCAAGCGAATTACTCGCGCGAATGAAGCGAATGATCTCAAAATGGTCAAGCGGCAAACTAGGCGCGGTAGACGCGAATTTGACGCTCTATTCGCGTTTGGTGTGAACACAGCATAACAGATGCAGGCTATCCTTCATTTCGTTTTTCCTTTTTTATTCGAAATATTCACAAACTTACTTACCATATCAACTATCCTATATGCTGATTCTCAAATATGTGTAAGTGAGTGTGTTTGGTCGTTTAAAAATCTTTATAACAATAGAGTAAACTTTATAGATAGCCTACTTCCACTGTGTTTATCTGATTTTAAAAACACACGTCGGCAAATTACATTTGAATAGATTGTTTTTGCTGCTTTCACAGACTCCAAATGTAGCCTATTGTTTTACCAGTGCTTACGTGTAGCCTATTTAAATGAATGAAATCTAAAATAAACATTATGAGGTTGAAAACACTGCATAGTTGTGATATGACAGCGCTGAGCTCGTCCGTCTCTTGCTCAGCGCCGACCAACGCTAAAGATATTTGAATCTGGCAGTAATGTCACGAGTTACAACACTGAACATTCTAAATCCCATGGGGATAAGGTTAAATTATTATTTAACACAAAAGGTTTACCATTTATTTTTAACCATGAATACAAAAATGAAACAGAGGGGGCACAAGTCAGATCTGAGGGGGCATTGCCCCCTTTTGCCCCCTCGTGGCGCCGGGCCTGGACAGCGGATACAGGACGTCATTTATACAGTTTACAAAATCAAGTAATCACAAACATGAGGAAGGGCAGAAGCCCAAGGGACGAGATGTTAGTCTCATGTCTTAGAATGAGTCACACTGGTTTAAATACAACAAAAATAAATGCACAAATGGATGAAAGAACCATGACACTTGAGTATTTGTTAGGGAAACATCTGGGAGAATACACAATTGCATTAATTGCATTTCTGAAAAACACAGGGTTAAGTGACAGAATGTAATAAGATGGGTTTTTTGTGTTATTTTTCCCCTTTTCTCTACCTCTCATTTGACGTTATTCTAATACCCACACTCCAGTCTAGTACGTTGCAGTAATGCGCCTTTGAGATGAGTTGCCAACCGCCATTAAACCTGGAAGAAGAAGAAGAAGAAGCGTAATCCTTTCTTTTTAGCCAACAAGACTTTTATTTTGGTTTGGCGATGTGACGTCATACGGTTGCGCCGCTCTCCTGCGCCTGCGATTCGACTGAAGAAAGGTGTGTGTTTGTAATCATTTCAAGTGGTTAAATCAATACAAGTCATTCCGATAAGTGTATATAAATATGTGTAATGAAACTATTACATAGTGTAAGACTGTAACGCTTTACCTAGTGACATATTCTCTGTGACTAAAGCGCAAACACATAAGTAAACACGAAATGTCCGTCTAATTTCTCTCATTATATCGTGAATCAGTTTATAATAAACACGATTTCAGTCACTTGCAACTAAGTACTAATAAGATGAACAGATCGTTTTAAACCTACTGCTTTAAAACCTTCAAATAGACCGCACGCTGCTCAAAGCAGTGTAAATGCAATAATGACATTTAAAATGAACTGCAAACGTCTCCATGGAAATGTAATTTATTAAATATAAAATTGAGAAAATACCGAATAGAAATCTTAATGAACCTTTTATATATTGTATAACTTTATTCATTTGAGTTTTTATTATTCTTTATCTTAGGTCACCATTAACTCTCACCAGTGTGCTGACTAAGTTACTGAACTGGGGAACTGATTGAGACGCACCCAGAGATTTAGTTACCATTTATTTTTTATTTTTTTTTATCATTCTCATCTTAAACAGGACAAAGTGTCCAAACACACAGAAAAACTCCTGCTGAAGCGACAGCGATCCACGTGACACTCTGTTATTAAGATGGCATTTATTAAAGAGGAGAGTGAAGACGTTAAGATTGAAGAAGCATTCAGAGTCAAACATGAAGATACAGAGGAACAAACAGGTTGGTTTTCATTCTCAAAGCTGAACTCACTCATTTGATCCTAAATTAAATGTGCAGCTGTACAGAAATGAATGATATTTCTAAACCTGCGATTCTCAACTGGTTTGCCCATGGGACCCTCATTTCCCCCCGGTCATGAAGCAGTGACTCACACACAAGTACTGTACCTTACATGACACTTAAGGGCACCTTACAACAAAACAATCAAGAATAAATAACAATAATCACTATAACCGCTTAAAAAACCCAATACAAACAATCACATATAAACGAATCCCCAAAAAGACAGTTCTTAAGGTGAGATTTAAAAACAAAAAGTCTTTCTCACATCCTGTGGTAACGAATTCCATGAATAAGGAGCTGCACGACTAAAGGCTCGAGAGCAAATAGAAGCTGTTCGAATCTGTGGAAGAACAAGAGTGAATACAGATGATGTTATGGGAGTTCTGCATAATAAATAATTTGTAAAATAAACTGAAGTTCATGATTCTTTAAAGGCAGACTATAAAAAAAGAGCATTACATTAATCAATTTTAACAAGATCGTTGTGCTCTTTACTGAGAGGGTAGGACAAAGTTGATTAATATTATGTATATGGAAAAATGCAGAATGAATTACAGTAGGCGTATTTCCATTACCCTTAAAATTTTACAAATTGAAATTGCGATTGAAAAATATAATTTAAATGGAAATTGCGATTAAGAAACAAGCTTACACTGGAGAGCGGCCATGTATGAAGTGTTTATTGGAGGTTACAGTACATTGAATAATGATCACATGACTATTTACATGCACCATGTGACTAGTAAATGCATTTCCTACCATTAATGCTTAGACAATTTACACTGCACATGTCTGCGGTGTAGTGTGGCTCTAAAACGTCCACTGAAGCTGATTGCAGCTATTCCAGTCAATGCTTGTGTTTATTCCAACTGTGTCACGCATGTTTCTGAAGCAGCTCTCTGTACGCCTCCTTTGAATAAATGTAGTCAAAATCCCACCAAAATCTGTTGCCGTAATTGTGTCACGAGAGGCTACAGATTACGTTTTAATCACATAACATTGGTTAATGGAACGCAGTCATTACATAATACTTTTTCATCGAAATGTATAAATTATCACCAAAGTTTTACGCAAATCTGTAATGGAAGCGCACCTACTGTTTATATGTTCTTCAAAGTACCATCGTAGATAAAACCCAAACTTTTAACCTGTTTAGACACAGGCACTAGAAATTTATCAATATTATTTACTGAGGAGCATTTTAACTTAGATTGGTTTTTGAGCCAACTAGGAGAATTTCAGTCTTACTACTATTTATTTTAAGAAGATTTGACGTGAACCAGTCTTTCATCTCAGCTACACAATCTGAGAGGACAGGAGGAAACAAAGAGATGAGTTTGATATTTAGAAATCAGGGCAGCCGATGGCCAGTAAATGATGCCAATTCCTTTTTGGTCTTTGTTTGGCTGATCTCCAGCTCCTCCCCCACCCCCTTTATATCATAAAAGAGTGTTTGAGTAAATGTTTTTTTGCAAGGTACAAGATAGCAGAGATAGGCACTCGAGTTAGGGACTCGGACTCAAGTCGCACTCAAGACATATTTTTATAGACTTCAGATTTGACTCAAACTCGACCTGAAATGACTCCAGACTTGACTCGAGGGAAAGGACTTGTGAGTATTTTAAAAGCAACTCAAGTCTTTTCTCCTTAAATACTTGTGTAACTGATATTCAAAAGGCAGACCGCATCTGCACCCCGGCATCCATCCATACCATGAGCCATAACAAAGCACTATTTTAAGTGAGCGCACCGGATCACATAACAAGCGCTCTGGGTCGTTTATGGTAAATAACTTTCAGTGTTATATTCTCTAGTATTTTTATCAAAAGCCAAACACTGGTGGTGCCTCTGTAGAAGGTACACATGATGGGGGCCAGGGCTCTGGCTCATCTCAGTCTGTGGAGGAAGTAAAGATGTTGCTGTCCTTTTTTGGCCAGTGCTGCTGTGTTTCCAGTCCAGGAGAGGTCTTCTGTGATGTGAACACCCAGGAACTTGGTGCTGCTCACTCTCTCCACAGTCGCACCGTTGATGGTCAGAGGAACCAGAGTGTGCACTCTCCTGAAGTCAACAACTATCTCCTTTAGGGCTGAAACGATTCCTTGAATAACTTGATTACAAAAAATGATTGAGGCAAATTCTTCTGCCTCGAAGCCTCTTTTAATTTTTTTAAAATCTCGTGTCAGGTTCTTTCGCAGTGATTTTCAATGTTACACAACGAGTTTATGTCACCCACAAAGCGTAAAGAGACAAGCGCTGCGTCCAAAATCGCATACTGCAAGGAGTCAGCAGTGTTTTGATTTGAGGGCGCGGGCAAACTTAGAGAATGTTGTGGCGTGTGTCCATTGCAAGATAGAGCTGGCATACCACAACTAGGGCCCTATGATTTCCGCGATGCCGAAAACGCGGAGGAAATCGCAGAATCCAGTCATAAAAACGGAATTTACAGTTTAACGTGGAATGGCACGGAATTTGCCAAATTTTGAATGAATTAATCAAACATAGGTCATTGCACTTACATCAAATCACGATATGGACTAATATCTGTAAATATTAAGAAGGGACAGTCTATTTAAATATGAATCCTGCATGTTCTGTGTGTCTCTGTTAATGAATGGAGCATAAGCGCGTCTTCCTTTATCACACACACTGCAGCGCGCGTGACGCAGATGATTTCAGCGTCTGCTGTCTCACTAAATAAGGACGTGAACACATGAACAACATCTCCAGAACTTCTCTGACAGTCACTTCATGAGCATTTGACCGTTTGATTTGAGTAAAACTAGCGTTGCATCACATAAACAGAACTGTAAAGGTACGTCAACCCGTCAAAATAAAAGTCCGGTTAAAGGCTATTTTTCAGCAAAATGTACATAGCCTACAAAAAAAAAAAAAAAAAAAAAATCAAACATTATTATTATTATTATTTTTTTTTTAAAGGTTTAATCACACAACATTTCTTCCATGTTTTATTTTTTATAGTAGATCTCCTTCGTTTACCAAAAAGTTAAGTTTGATTAATTTTCAATACATAAAACATTAATTAAATTTATCTTTTAATTGTTTAATGTTTAATGTGCATCTCAGAAAATGCTTTATTTAAAACCCCAACTGAATGGCACTTAAATGCACTTAATTCATCTGTCAACTTTCTTGTCATTGTTTACAATACAAGTACAGACAAACAATGGGTAATAATTCAATGTTTATTTTTGATGTATGCATTGCATTCTATGCATTTAAAAAAAAAAAGTTTTTTTTCTAAAAAAAGGAAACTTAGTTGTTCCTTTTGAGAGACCCAGGAGTATTATTTTCTCTTGCATAATTAATATTGCACTTTAATTAAGCAAAAACACATTTTATCTGATTACTCGATTAATCGATATAATTTTTTGGTAGAATACTCGATTACTAAAATATTCGATAGCTACAGCCCTAATCTCCTTCATATTTTCCACGTTCAGAGAGAGATTGTTGTCACTGCACCACCTGGCCAGGCAGCTCACCTTGCTCCTGTAGTTTGTCTCCTCTTTAGCCCTATTCGGACGGGACTAGTTTTACAGGGGGTCGTTAGAGAAATCTTCGTTACACAGACGAACTTGGTGATTTTAATCCCATCCGAATCTGCCACATCTGTGTTTTTCTCACACAACCTCTGTGATAATTCCAGAGCAAATTACCTACCGTTTTTCAGCAAACTCCGTGATCCTCTGAGAAAACTAATCCCGTCCGAATGCGAATGTCTGTGATTGCCAGTGATATTTTATTTCACAACGCGTTCCTTGTGTGTTTTGGCCAACGTGAATTACCATAGATGCTTTTAACGCGCGGATGTTTGATAGATTTGCTTAGCGGCCAATAAATAATAATAAAAAAAAATACAAATAATAAAATCAAGAGCAAGATCACGTAAACTGTTAATACCGGCTATTGTAATATCAGCATCAGGTAATTACTCAAGTTCATTTATGTACTCAGTTACATAATGTTTTAATTACATTTAATTAAAAAAAAGGAAAACAAGTTAAACTAAAGGAACCACACATTAACATGGTTTTGTTATACTAGCCATTTAGTATTTATTGTGTAATAATACTAAGGCAATCATTCTGAATGAATGCAATGCACGCATACAGAGCGCGTGATCTCTGTGACGCCCAGATGCACAAATCAGACCCTCCCACCTCTGCAATAAACACAGAGATACTAGTCCCGTCCGAATTGGTACATGAAAATCACAGACGTCAGGTAGTAAGAATCGAAACTCAAACGTAGTTTAGAAAACTAGTCCCGTCCGAATAGTGCTTTTGTTGCTAATGAGACCCACCACAGTCATGTCATCAGCAGACTTAATAAAGAGGATGGAGCTGTATGATGGTGTGCAGTCGTCAACTCACCAATTTATTCAATAATAAATATTGTTGGATGTAATTGAAACGGACACTTTATTCAAACTTTTTTTTATAACAAGTACCTCTCAAGCTTGTGCGTGATTAGCCCCCTCCCCCACTGTCCTGTACTCACACTTGCACTAAACTTTCCAGACCGGAACACACTCGCGTCATGTGTGAAATAACGAAGAAAGCCACTTTGGATAATACTCTGCCCTATTAATTGAATTAATGCTGTGCCTTGATTTTCACTTGTAAGTAACGTTATCAGAGTCCCCATTTACACTGCATGGTTCAAGTTACCCAAATCCGATTTTTTCATCTCATGTTGCACAAATGGGATATGACCGGTGACCGTGTAAGCAGGAAAAACCGCATGGATTCCGATGTTCTCAGATCGGATATGTGGTAATAAATTGGATATGAATTGGATACGTGCATTTGCATGTGCCATGTAAGCAGACAAATCGAATATTCCCCAGTAAATGTGAGCCGTACGTCATTAAAAAAGTGACGTCAACTCAGGTGGACACCACCAACTGAGATCACATGACTTATTATAGGCGTGATGGAGGACGAAGGATACACACAGTGGAGCAATGCCGAGGTTTCATGTCTTTTAAGTCTTTGGGGCGAAGAGATGGGGCAAAAATGCAGGGTTGTTACAGAAATAAAGGGCTCTCCTTTTTTTCTCCGCCATACGAGACCAATGTTTTGCTGAATTGTGTTGTTGTTGACTTTTCAAAATATTGCGGAAAGCAAAACACTATATAATAGGGCTGCACGATGTGTCGTTTAAGCATCGATATCGCAATGTACGAATCCACAATAGTCACATCACAGGATTTGCGATGTAGACTGTCGTAGTTGATCCGTTATTCATTAACTGTATGGGCCAGCTGCTCCTCGGCCCTTGACGAATGTAGATCGCGGATTAATTGCACAGCTTAACCAGAGAGTGAAAGTTTTGACAGGTCAGCGAGAGAGAGAGAGAGTGCGCGTGAGAGACAGCGAGAGAGAGAGAGAGAGCGAGCCCCGGCTGCATGCTCACCGTCTTCAAACAACACGAGTGCGGTCTTGCTCTCTCTCCCTCTCGCATATTAATCAATTGACACGATGGTGTCATAATCATTTAAAATAAGAATGTAAATCTGCTCACCCCATTTTTGTTTGTAAGAAAAAATTTGATTAGATTTCATATCTCAATATATATCGCAGAAAAATAAAATATTGCAATTTCATTTGTTTTCCAATATCGTGCAGCCCTACTGTATAATTTTATTTACATCTGCATCCATTGTATTTCATGCTGTTTTACTTCATTTTCTGGGTCAGAATGTCTACGTTTGGTAGTTTCAGCAGTGTATAGTGTAAATGCAAAAATCGAATACGGGTCACTTTTAAAAGATGATGTAAGTGGGTCGGATATAGTCAGAAAATCGGATTTGGGCATCAAGACCTGCAGTGTAAATGCAGCCAGAGAACTATTGGTATCCACTCAAGTTTATCTTTTAGTCTGCTTGTTATGGTAAAAAAAAACAGTCGTTTTATTGTATGTAGTAGCCTTTATGAGATGGTCCATAATCACTAGATTTTTTACAGGTGTCACTTTAACGATTTTGTAAATGGTGATCAGCAACCAAATGTTTATAATGTGGAAGTTACTGCTTTTGCCTTGGTGTGATTTCTCATGTTTTGCAGACAATGCAAAAGCAGATTCATATCAATTCAAGTTTATTTGTATAGCGCTTTTTACAATACAAATCATTACAAAGCAGCTTTACAGAAAATTATGCTATAACAATATTTAGTAGTAGCTTATGGTGGTGACTGTCAGTTTGTGAACGTTTGACAGGATTTTTAGAAAAATTAATACAAGACGTGGTCAGCCAGATGATGAACATTATTAATATTATTAATTAATAATTATTATATGTTGCAGTCACACTTGTAGCAATATTTGTTAGCTCTGTTTGTTGATTCAGGGTTAGCATCCTCTGAGGTCCTCTGATGGTCAATTCAAGTTTTATTTATTTGTATAGGGCTTTTTACAAAACAACTCGTTACAAAGCAACTTTACAGAAAATGATGTTTCTACAATATTTAGTAGTAGCTAGTAGTTTGTGCACATTTGACAGGATTTTAGAAAAAAAAAAAATAAAATACTAATAATAATACAAGACGTAGTCAACTAGACGAAGAACTATCAATATTATCAATTAAGTTATTATATGATTCAGTCACACATTTAGCAATAATTGTTAGTTCTGTTTGTTGATTCAGGGTTAGCATCATCTGAGGTCCTCTGAGGGTCAGCATCATCTCTTCTCAGGTGTTCTGGATCCAGACTGGAGCTTGTGTAAATCCTAGTTACCACGGGATGTAAATCCCGTGGCGAAACATAGAAACAAAATACAGACATCATTAGCATAGCTGCTGATCCAACAAAGTAAAATTAGTTTAACCCAAGCTAATGAATAAAAATGCACCTTTGATCAGATGCAACTACACTCACAATTAAAAAGATACATTATTCGAATGCTTGGCAAAAGAGATGTGTTTTTAATCTAGATTTAAACAGAGAGAGTGTGTCTGAACCCAGAACATTATCAGGAAGGTTATTCCTGAGTTTGGGAGCCAAATGTGAGAAAGCTCTACCTCCTTTAGTGGACTTTGCTATCCTAGGAACGACCAAAAGTCCAGCGTTTTGTGACCTTAGGGTGCGTGATGGGTTGTAACGTGGTAGAAGGCTAGTTAGGTACACTGGAGCTAAACCATTTAGGGCCTTATAGGTAAGTAATGATAATTTGTAACTGATACGGAACTTAATAGGTAGCCAGTGCAGAGACTGTAAAATTGGGGTAATATGATCATATATTCTTGACCTCGTAAGGACTCTAGCTGCTGCATTTTGGACTACCTGTAGCTTGTTTATTGACGAAGC